>NW_003315038.1:2789693-2792484 GCF_000150825.1 Verticillium alfalfae VaMs.102
AAGTTCAATTTCTCTGAAGAGCGTAAATTGCAGCAGGAGCTGGGTCCGAAGAGAGGATCAACGGACACACAGGACTGATTTTCTTCTTCTGCCGGGTGTCCTTGACGAGCTGGTCCCAGATCCCATCGATGCCCCAGCGACAGCTCCTCCCATCATTCCCGATCCCGCGGTGATGGAACATGATGATGAGCAATCGAGCTCTCGAGCGTCCACGATTCCGTCAAACAATTCCCGGAGCCTTCGCCACAAAAGCTCGTTCCTGTCCATATCCACAGCAACCAGCAACGACAGCAATGTTTCCACAGACAAGACGCGGCTGTTGGCGGGATATCCCAAGTCAAACCACTCCTTCCGAGATAGTAGAGCCATGACCCCTTCTGGATCAATCGGCAGATCACGAAGGGACCTCTCAGCATCTACTGGCCGTCAACCGTCAGTGTATGGCATGTTAGGCGAGAATCATGGTCGAGATCAACACTCATCCATGGCTTTTTCCAGCCAGTTCCATCCTCCCCACTTCCCTCTTGAGCATACTCAACCAGGGACAAGCGGATCGCCAGCTCCCAGTCTTGACCTGAGAGACCTCGACGCAGGTGGCGACGCAACAACATTCGGCCTCGATGATGTTGATACTGATGTTCTCAGTGACGACAACGCTTATTCGAGTACAATTATCGAACTCCCTTCAGGCATCACGGCGTGCTTGAACCCAGTATCAGTGCGCTACGTCTCAGGGCTGATTGCAGCTTTACAGCCGACGGACCCAGAGGACATCTTGGACTCTCTTCAGATGAATGCTGTTACAAATTTGGTCGACGAACAGAAACAAGCCAAGGTCAAAAGTCACATCAAAGATGTACTACTTAAAATTCCGCGAGCAAGCATTCGCTTCCTCAATGCAGAAAATGATAACCCTGAAGTGGCTCAAAATGCCTGTGATCAGTACGACATCACCTTTTCGCGACTTGCTTTAACATCACGATCAGCATCGAAAACAGCGCAGTCTCTTGATAAAGGACGATCAATAGCAGCGCAGACAAAGACGTCCCTCATGCTGAGACTCGGCTCTGCCGAAGCTTCAGTTGCGGAGCGCTCGCCTGGACTTGCCGAGAATCAAGCCGCGGTCATGGCAGAAGTTGATCGCGTGGTGCTTTCCGTCGGGTCCAAAGATGTCACGTACATCGACGGAGAAATTGATGCTATCAGAAGCAGTACAGCGTCTGGAAAAGTCGACTACCTCGCGTCGCTTGTCCACCGGACCGGTTTAGTGGCTTCCGAATTGGGTGAATTACTGAGCGAAACGGTAGCTCACCATGAACGGCGGATGAAGCTCTTGATACATACATTGGTGACGGAGGGGCAGACAGCGCCTGATCCGACGTTCCTTGTCCGCCCATCAGCTGTTTTGCGGTCCGCGGCTGGCCATCTACGGACTGCTGATGCGTGGAAGTTAGCCGTTCGACTGCGTCAGATATACGTCTGGCTCCCTGCCACAGTCCGGGACCGTCTGCTTTACAAGTCTTTAAGCAATACCATCACTGTACCGCCGCATGCGAGGGAGCAGGTGATTAGCTCTTTTCAACGCTGGCGTGGGTGGGATTTGGACAATATTCCTGGCTCTCAGCTCATCGCCAGCGTTTTCGGAGGAGCTCCTGACCATGGAAACACTCCACAGCCAATCATGCCCTTGCTGGTTGCTTTCCGGCTCAGAGAAGTCCAATTGATTCTAGATCCTGGTCCGAAACAAAACAGGCTGTTCCTATCAGAGCTGACTGCGAGACTTGAGAAGAAGCCAAATGACACAGCTCGCAAGACGACTGAACCCGGAAACATGCCTGTCCTCAATATCAACTGCAACGATGCGGCAATCAACCTCAACTGGGAACTGTGCGAGCTCGCAGATGTTTTACTCCGGCTGTACAACGGATCTAGGCGGCGAGACAGTCCTGCAAGTCAAACTTCCACGGAAGCAGCACCGGACCGCACGAGTGACGTGCAGGCTCGTCCACCGATGCATGTTGTCATGGCTCTCTCGAGGGGGTCAGTCGAAGTTGATACGATCAACCTGAGTGCAAAAATCTTGGGAAACAATCTCAAGGCGTCCTTGCTCACCCATTCGCTCGAAGATGAAAGCACCTCGCTGAATTTCATCCTGAGCTGTGACGCTGTCACCTCCAGGCTCCACCACCGCTCCCAACTGTTGGGCATGTTCCAGCTACGCAACCCGAGTGTCTTCATCTCCCACGAACTGCAAGAGCTTGACGTCGTGTCCTGTCACACAATTAAGTCAACAGCAAGCAGCCAGTCCCTCACCCTTGTGGTGCGGCAAGACCCAATAGTGCTCCTCGAAGTCGTCGATGTTTTGGTCAAAGATGAGCTTGCCCAGCTTTACCAATTGAAAGAGCAGCTTCCATCTAGCCCGCCGACACACAGCGACGACCACAGCATTGCGGGAAGGATGTCATCCTTCAGAGTCAATGTGGCAATGTTCCTTGATGAGTACGACATCAGCGTGCCACTACTCCAGTCCCTCACGTATAATTTGTCAGGAGTCGTCTCTCGGGCTGCTGTAGCGGCAAATTTCGGTAAAAGAAGCTCATTTTTGACTTTGACAATCAAGGAAAAATCAACACGACTGTCCGAGTCAATGTCAACAATCAGCCCGCGGAAGCATTTCTCTTTCTTCGTATTCCCGCCAAATAAATCGGACCGAATCAAAGAGTTTGCATGGGGTCCCAACTTGAATCATTCCTGTCGAACCGTGTTCCTGCCACCCGATTGAAACTAAATA
>NW_003315038.1:2792875-2805602 GCF_000150825.1 Verticillium alfalfae VaMs.102
GATGCCGGCGAGAGGAAGATCATTCAACTTCAAAAGCGATGGACTGGACATTCAACTGTCACCAGAGACAATCTCGACAGTAATGGAGATTCTTGGTTACATGGGCGGCAAGATCAAAGACCTGGACACCTCACGCGAACTCGAGTACCTACGCAAGATTCGACAGCCTAAACCGCGCATTGCTCTCAACGACGAGGAACAGGCTGAGCCCCCTGACCTGATCGACTCTTTCCTGTCATCGCTGGCCTATCAGTTCGAGATTCAAGACACCCAAATCAGTTGGTTCGTCGGCGACGCCGTAGAGCTGCCTTCCCTCGATAAAGAGGATCTTATTCTTTCAATCAAGCTCATCAGTTTTGGCACGCGTCAAGCCAACTCGGCACGCCTCACTATCGAAGACTTTCAACTTCAGATGGTCCCGCCTGGCCAGGACCCACGGATGCGGTCTCGACACTCTGCACTTCTGCCTGAAATAGTCTTCAACATTGCCTATGTTTCCACTCCTACTGCGAGGCGTCTGGCATGTCAAGCGGTTGGCAAGTCCCTTGATTTGCGCCTCACATCTGGTTTCATCATTCCGGTGGCCAACTTAAAAGATTCCATAACCTTGTCCATCAGCAACGTGCAAAAGGCATCTGAGGACTGGATCATGAGCACAACTCATACCAAGCCTGCTGGGGAAAAGCGAGGAGCCCCGCGAATCGAAAGCTCCACACTGCGGCCGGCTGGCATTCTTGGCAAAAAAGGATTCGAATCTCTGCTCGTCGATGCTGACTTTGCCGGTGCCGTCGTCCACGTTTCGGGCAAGAAGGCAGCGGGGGGGAACCGAACCTCAAGAATCCTACGCCAGTCTGCGGCGGGCGGAAAATACGGACAATTCAACCCTGACGAATCGGGAAGCAGTACTGTTCTTCGAAGCCCTGGCGTGGCTTGCAAAATCGAATACAGAGACAACGACCAAGAAGATCCCGCACTCTACGGAGAGATCAAGGTCGATGCATCGAGCAACACCCTGTATCCTTCCGTCGTGCCCCTCATCATGGAGATTATGTCGAGTGTGAAAGAAGTTGTCGGGGACGACACGAGACCAAGCGCGCAGACGTCACCACCACAGCTGAAAGCAGAGGTCAGCAACGAGGATAACATTCTGACAGCCGACCCCAATGCTGTTCTGGGTCGTCTGAAGTTGAATCTTGGCCTTCGCATCTGTCGTCAAGAATTTTCACTCAGTTGTCAGCCTATCGCCCGCGTGGCCGCCACCGCTTGCTTCGATGACATCTACTTCACCGCAAATACAGTACGATCTGTGGACAAGGCAACTTTTTCGCCATATCGGCGCCTTCACCAATCTGACAGTGTCCGTCCAACATGTTTATTCCAGAGAGTCGACAGCTAGCTTTGAGGTTGAGTCCCATCGTGCTCTCCTTTATGAACAGCAAGCATGTCAGCGGCACGAAGCGGAGTTTCCGCCATTCTCAAGGTTATCCCGATGAACATGTCGATCAACCGCCAAGCAGCTTCAGGACTTTTTACTCTTCGCCGAGATCTGGTACCCCAAGGAGCTCCGCCAGGGATCCGCAGCCCCAGTGGCCAAGCTGACTACCGAAACATCTCAGGGACACCTTGTTCAGCCGCTACCAGCAGGGTAGCCGCAACAGCCGCCTTCCCGTGGACGGGCCACGATTATCCATCACGTCGCTGGACGTCAGTGTCGGATCTCGGTCAGGCAATAGGAAAGTCTTCCCTTCAAGATCAAACAACTTCTGGGTGTCCCTCGAAGAAGACGTCAGACTGGGAGCAAAACCTCTGTCTCGGGATCGACAAGGTAGGAATCGACTGCACTGGCAGGCTCAGCGGCTTCGTTGAACTGCAGAACTTCAAATCCGCACTTCGATCCAGTGGCCTGAGCGTGAGGCAGCGCTCAATGAGACCCCCATGATCCAGGCTTCCATCGGCTTCAGTCAATTCCGTGTCAAGGCTGCCTTTGACTACCAGGCGTTCCTGGTTGCGGACATTACTTCACTTGAGTTTTTGATGTACAATGTGCGTCGCAGTCTTGAAGGGAGCGGCGACCGACTCGTGGCCATCTTCGATGGCGATGCGGTGCAGATCTTTGGCACGACCAACTCGGCGGCGCAGGGGCTGTCGCTCTACCAAGCTGTACAAAAGCTGATCCAGGAGCGGCGGGCCAATTTTGAGACATCTCTGAAGGAGATTGAAAAGTTCATGAGGCGCCGGTCTCGCGGCAATAGCAGCACGACGATATCATCTCCTCAGACCTCGGCGCCGCCCAAATTGCCAGTCGACGACACTCTGGCAAAGTCGCCCATCTCCTTGGACACGGACGTGGTCGTGACATTGAAGGCGCTGAACCTCGGCATCTTCCCGAATACGTTCTCGGATCATCAGGTCTTCAAGATCGAGGCACTTGACGCACACGCAAGATTTGCGGCGAGCATGGAGCAGAGAAGGATCCACAGCATCCTCGACCTGACGTTGGGCCAGCTCCGGATAGGACTCGCTGGGGTGCGCAACAGTGAAGCACCGAAGACGTTGAGTGAGATTACTGTAGAGGACGTGGTTGCCCGGGCCACTGGACTCGCGGCGGAACCATGATGAAGGTACCCGAGCTGGAGAACATTATGCAGACGTGGTCAGCGGCAGAGGGGAACCGTATCTGATACACGTTCAAGAGGGCGATCGGGGGCTAGGTGGAGGTGGGTTGGAACTACTCGCGCATCAGCTACATCAGGGGCATGTGGGCAAAACATGCAAAGTCGCTGGAGCAGACGTGGGGCAAGGAGCTGCCGCTGCCACTGGCGGCGATCAAGGTGACGGGCGTGCCGGAGGCAGCGGACTCGGAGGACGGCGGACAGGCGATGGGCGGGTCTCCGCGATCGTCACTGTCGGCGCAGCAGCAGCAGCAACAGCAGAAGATCACGGCCGAGGTCAACGTGCCGCAGTCCAAGTACGACTACGTGGCGCTGGAACCGGCCATCATCGAGACGCCGCAGCTCCGGGACATGGGCGAGGCGACTCCGCCGCTGGAGTGGATTGGGCTCCACAGGGATCGCATGCCGAATTTGACACATCAGATCGTGATTGTTTCGCTGTTGGAGCTGGCGGGCGAGGTGGAGGATGCATACGGCAGGATTATGGGGTCATCATGAAGGATGGCTGACTACAGCAGGCGGGAGACGACGGAGGCATGTGCATAGGCAGCATGACACGGGCATCGGCGTCGAGTCATCCACCGAGCCTGAGGCTGTACATACAACTGAGCAGATAAGGTTGACTACGACAGCCTGGTGCGTTGCCACCTCGGCACGTAGATGATGACTCGGGTTTTAGCCATTTCACTATCCTTGATAACGTCAGACAGCTTTGTCGTGTAGGCTTGGAGTAATCGGCCTGATTGTTCGGTGTAGCTCTGTGTAGCTCTATGTAGCTCTGTGCAGCTCTGTGCAGCTCCCGTTCGGTAGATGTCTGTCCGTCCCCAGGCTCAGCCCCATGTCATTGGCGGCGTGCATGATAGCTGGACGAACAGTGATGGACATGCTCTTGCAGGTTGACTCAAAACGGCGGGCTGCTTTTTCGAGAGGGGGGGGGGGCAGCTGCTCCGGCGTGTGAAGAGTCCCGGACCATGAAGCTGAGCTGAGCATACCTAGGGCCAAACGGAGGCAGGTAGGTAAGGTATTGAAGGTACCTAGCTGGTGAGGTACCTTCCGAGGTGGTGGGCAGAGATAGGAGGGGCAAAGAGTACGTACATGGGTTCGCGTACCAGGCTGCCAGCTGGTAAAGCACCCGATGACGAACAAAATCTGCAGTGCGAGCATCTGCGAGCATCTGCGACCGTGGACGACAAAGGGCGGACGTCCGGCAAAGACGGCCCAGGGTTTCTGTGCCCTCAGCAGCGTGCACACCCAGACACCCAAAAGTCGAGAGTGGGTTTTTTTCTTCTCCTGCCAGCTGGTGCCGGAAAGGAGGGGGAGCTCCTTACGGGCGCGACGAGTTGTCGCAGCACACCAAGCACCAAGGAGGGGCTGGAGGGGGAGGGAGGGGGAGGGAAACGAAAAACAGGAAGTGGCGTGGCGACGGCGGGGTCGCCTCGGGCTCTGGGCCCCACTGTAGGAGGCATTTGTCACAGCGGGCGACTCCTCGCCCACACCTCTCGTCAACCTTCTTTTTTTCCCTCCCCTCCGCTCCACCACCTGATCTCTCCCTCTCTCTCTCCTCCCCCCCCCTCGTCCTCCGATCAAAACCTCCCCAAAGCAACGATAAAAGAGTGACGGTGGAACATCTCCATTGTCATTTTTGGCTTGTTGCAACCCCCGACTATCTACAGCTTTAGATTGCCCTTTCGCTAGAAAGCGCATCTAAGCATCTTCCGCGCGCGGGGCAGAGTCTTTTTGACCCCGCTTCCAACAACAACACATCGACAAATTTTCCAACCAGGAAGTTCACCCCCAGAACTACCGCCAAGATGGTCAAGTAAGCGTCTTTCCCCATCATTCCTGTCTTCTTGTCGTCTTCTTTGTCGGGGAACATCGGAGGTTCGAGTCCATCGCCATCGGACAACATGGGCACCCGAACCTCTGTCTCGCTTTTGGTCGTTCAGGTCACCTGGACGATGTAGATCTTGTCGCTGGCCGCAAGCTCCTCGAGTTCGACCACCCAGCCTTCCTGTCGACTCGTGTTGCGCCTTCACTAGCATGATCTTCATCTTCTCCTCGTTCTTCTTGCCTTGGATTGCTTTTTTCCCTCCCGGCCTGTTCGCCGCGAGCTTGATGCTGTCATCTATTTGTCACAAAGCTTCAGTATGCTGACCACCACCATTTCTACAGCTTCACCACTGAGGAGATCCGGCAGCTTATGGACAAGCCTTGCAATGTCCGTAACATGTCCGTCATTGCTCACGTCGACCACGGCAAGTCGACCCTCACCGACTCCCTCCTGTCCAAGGCCGGTATCATTTCCACCGCCAAGGCCGGTGACCAGCGAGCGACGGACACGAGAGCCGACGAGCAGGAGCGTGGTATCACCATCAAGTCTACCGCCATCTCCCTGTTCGGTCAGCTCCCCGACCCTGAGGACATCAAGGATATCGTTGGCCAGAAGACCGACGGCACCGACTTCCTGATCAACCTGATCGACTCGCCCGGTCACGTTGATTTCTCCTCCGAGGTCACCGCCGCTCTCCGTGTCACCGACGGTGCTCTCGTCGTCGTCGACACCGTCGAGGGTGTCTGCGTCCAGACCGAGACTGTCCTGCGTCAGGCCCTTGGTGAGCGCATCAAGCCTGTTGTCATCATCAACAAGGTCGACCGTGCTCTCCTCGAGCTTCAGGTCTCCAAGGAGGATCTGTACCAGTCCTTCTCCCGTACCATCGAGTCCGTCAACGTCATCATCTCCACCTACTTTGACAAGTCTCTCGGTGACGTTCAGGTCTACCCCGACCGCGGTACCGTTGCCTTCGGCTCCGGGCTCCAGGGGTGGGCCTTCACCATTCGCCAGTTCGCGTCTCGCTACGCCAAGAAGTTCGGTGTCGACCGCAACAAGATGATGGAGCGTCTCTGGGGCGACAACTACTTCAACCCCGCCACCAAGAAGTGGACCAAGAACGGCACCTACGAGGGCAAGCAGCTCGAGCGTGCCTTCAACCAGTTCATCCTCGACCCCATCTTCAAGATCTTCGCCGCCGTCATGAACTTCAAGAAGGAGGAGACCACCACCCTCCTCGAGAAGCTTAACCTCAAGCTCTCCGCTGATGACCGCGAGAAGGAGGGCAAGCAGCTCCTCAAGGCCGTCATGCGCACCTTCCTCCCCGCCGCCGACGCCCTCCTCGAGATGATGATTCTCCACCTCCCCTCGCCCGTCACGGCCCAGAAGTACCGTGCCGAGACCCTGTACGAGGGTCCCGTCGACGATGCCGCCGCCATCGGTATCCGTGACTGTGACCCCAAGGGTCCCCTCATGCTGTACGTCTCCAAGATGGTGCCCACCTCCGACAAGGGTCGTTTCTACGCCTTCGGTCGTGTCTTCTCCGGTACCGTCAAGTCCGGCATCAAGGTCCGCATTCAGGGCCCCAACTACGTTCCCGGCCGCAAGGAGGACCTCTTCATCAAGGCCATCCAGCGTACCGTCCTCATGATGGGCGGCAAGGTCGAGCCCATCGACGACATGCCCGCCGGCAACATTGTCGGTCTCGTCGGTATCGACCAGTTCCTCCTCAAGTCTGGTACCCTCACCACCCTGGACACTGCCCACAACCTCAAGGTCATGAAGTTCTCCGTCTCCCCCGTCGTCCAGCGCTCTGTCCAGTGCAAGAACGCCCAGGATCTCCCCAAGCTCGTCGAGGGTCTCAAGCGTCTGTCCAAGTCTGACCCTTGCGTCCTGACCTCGACCTCCGAGTCCGGTGAGCACGTCGTTGCCGGTGCCGGTGAGCTCCACCTCGAGATTTGCCTGAACGATCTCGAGAACGACCACGCTGGTGTTCCTCTCATCATCTCCGACCCCGTCGTCGCTTTCCGTGAGACCGTCGGCGCCAAGTCTTCCATGACCGCCCTGTCCAAGTCCCCCAACAAGCACAACCGTATCTACATGGAGGCTGAGCCCATTGACGAGGAGCTCTGCAAGGAGATCGAGGGTGGCAAGGTCAGCCCCCGTGACGATTTCAAGGTCCGCGCTCGTATCCTCGCCGACGACTTCGGCTGGGATGTCACCGACGCCCGTAAGATCTGGACCTTCGGTCCCGACACGGTCGGCGCCAACCTGCTGGTTGACCAGACCAAGGCCGTCCAGTACCTCAACGAAATCAAGGACTCCATGGTCTCTGGTTTCCAGTGGGCCACCCGCGAGGTCCCGTTGCCGAGGAGCCCATGCGCGCCATCCGCTTCAACATCATGGACGTCACCCTCCACGCCGATTCCATTCACCGTGGTACCGGTCAGATCATGCCCACCACCCGTCGTGTCCTGTACGCCGCTTCGCTTCTCGCCGAGCCCGGTCTCCTCGAGCCCGTCTTCCTCGTCGAGATTCAGGTTCCCGAGCAGGCCATGGGTGGTGTCTACGGTGTCCTTACCCGTCGTCGTGGCCACGTCTTCGGCGAGGAGCAGCGCCCCGGCACTCCCCTCTTCACCATCAAGGCCTACCTGCCCGTCATGGAGTCCTTCGGCTTCAACGCCGATCTGCGCCAGGCCACCTCCGGCCAGGCCTTCCCCCAGATGGTCTTCGACCACTGGCAGATCCTGCCCGGTGGCTCTCCCCTTGACCCCACCTCCAAGACCGGTGG
The DNA here is from genome assembly GCF_000150825.1 of Verticillium alfalfae VaMs.102. Taxonomy (NCBI): domain Eukaryota; kingdom Fungi; phylum Ascomycota; class Sordariomycetes; order Glomerellales; family Plectosphaerellaceae; genus Verticillium; species Verticillium alfalfae. Next base: position 2,800,167 of record NW_003315038.1, read on the forward strand.
CATTGTCCAGACGATGCGTAAGCGCAAGGGTATCAAGGTTGAGGTGCCCGGCGTTGAGAACGTAAGTCACTTTTTGCTCGATCCCGACTCTCGTATGAAACAGAAACAGCTGCTGACATGCCGTGACAGTACTACGACAAGTTGTAAACGCCTCATTCAAGGGCTATCGAAGCCTGGCGCCGACACGTCCCTCGTGACGTCCAGTTGTCGTCAGGCTTCGTGGGCCATCCCGTCCCACCGGCCACGAAAGAGAAGCCGATTGTGCGGGAATGGCGAAGGAGCTATCAAAATGGGGAGGCTTTACTGAGGCAGTCAGCCATGAAGCCCATCTCATGCGTTTGATTGCCATGACACGGCTAGTAGTTTTTTTGCTAAGGAATTGATGACTGTTCTAAATAACAACTCGATGCTGTACAGGTGAAATGTGCACTGTTATTTTCTGCCCGCCACTCTGGCTTAGCTTCGGCTGAGACTTTTGTTACTTCTCTCCCAACCTGGCGACGTCGTTCGGCGAGGGTGGTGGCTGCCAAGAGGGACCAAAGTAGGATTGAGGTTTGTTACGTGGTCTGTGCTCGACCTGCCCTTGCTTGCAAGCTCCTGATCCCGAGCTTGGTACCTAAAATTTCGCCTTCCACCTCCACTTCCACTCTCGACACGCCCATCGCTGACGAATAATACTTCTGACCACCATCGCGGCATGACCTTACTCTTTTCGTACACATCCCATTGCATATATCTCATCAGTTTGCGTATGGCGTTATAGCTCTTCGACCTCGTGCTTTCTACTCACCGCGCGTGACCGCGCCGCCGAGCCCCGACAAACATGCTGCTCTCTGCCGACGACAAGGTCGGCCTGCGGGCATGGATCATGAAGAAGCTGCCTGAGGTGTATGTTTTTTTTCCCCTTTTCCTTAGCCATATTTTGCCCTAGCCCTTCGGGCCCTGGCTTGTCCCGCTCCACTTGTGGTGCGTTCGCTAATGCAATCGCCTTTTCCTGACAGGTCCGACTCTGAGACGGAAATTTTTGCCGATTATCTTCTTGCGCTGCTTGCATCCGGCTACGAAGACGACGAAGAAGAGCTTCGAGCGTTGTGTGAGCAAGAGCTCCCCCAATTCCTCAACGATGGTACGATGCACTTTACTGGCTTGGCTCTCTGATCGACTGCTGACTTGCGTTGCTTAGGCGCCACACCTCGCTTCATCAACGACCTCTTCCGGGTGATTGAGACGAAGGACTGGACGGGCTCACGTCCTGCTCCGAAAGGACCTGCCCATTCAGCGTTGCCGACCAGCTCTCAGCCCCCGACTGGCCCCAGCCTCCCCCAGAATGGGTCACACGCCCATGCGAGCGCACGAGAGTCAAACAGGAAACGTTCTTTTAACGATGTTGAAGAACCCGACTTTCCGGTCGCGCCACCTCGCGGCCCCAGCAATGGGCGACACATCAAGCAGCCTCGACGGAGCGGAGGTCTGCCGCCCAGGCCGTCGTGGCCTCTACCTATCGTTTATCCCGATCAGAACGGCGCGGCGCCGGCGTACGGTACTGCTCCTCAGATGCCTGCGCAGTTCCCGCAGCCTGTCAGGTCTGGCTACATTCCTTCTGGACCGATAAGCTATCCTCTAGGTCACTATGGTACGTTGTTCCCGGACGTTGATTTTTCTTCTTCCTCTCTCTCTCTCTCTCTCTCTCTCCGTAACCTGATGACACCCATTTTTTTCAATGTGGGAGCATTCGTGCGATGAAAACCCCCATTATTATAAGGTTGACTTCTGAATTTACGTCTCTTGAATCCACACATGGCGCTGCATTCTTTCCATCACATCAGATGTTGACAGTTTGCACAGAACCTTCACCGAACGATCTCGCCGCCGCCATGCTCGCCCAGAACATGCAGCAAATGCAGCAGCTGTGGGATATAGTGACCGCAAGCAAGGACAAAATCAGTCACGGAAGGGGTCGCGTCGCGAAGCGCGGCGGAGGCCGCAAGGCCTCTGACCGAGCACCCTTCTCCGCCGGAGGAAACGTGACTGACAAGACGAAGAGCACCATTGTTGTGGAGAGCATCCCCGACCAGCACCTCAACGAGGATGCTGTGCGGGACGCTTTCTCCGAGTTTGGCACCATTGTCGACGTCACGCTACAGCTCTACCATCGGCTCGCCATTGTCAAGTATGACACTTGGCACGCGGCGAACACTGCCTACCGATCGACCAAGGCCTTCTTTGACAATCGCTTTGTCAAGGTCTTTTGGTACGACGAGGATGCGGCCGAGCAGGGCAACGGCGCGTCGAAGGCTTCTGGCATTGACAACGCTCCCGAGGAACCGGAATTCGACCTCGATGCCTTCATCAAGAAGCAGGACGAGGCCCAGAAGGTGTACGAGGAGAAGCGTCAGCGCCCAACAGGAGCTGGAAAAGCAGCGCCAGGACCCTGACGGAAAAGGCAGAGGGACCTTTTTGAGCCGCCAGCGTGAAGTCCGCCGGAAACTGCAGGAGAAGCTTCGGCCAGGCGTCTGGCGGCGAGGATGGCGTTGACGGCTCCAATAATAACGAGGTGCTCAGGGCCCAGCTCGCCGCCCTCGAAGAGGAGGCCAAATATCTCGGTCTTGACCCGGACGCGGACGACGTCGGCACCTATGGCGGATTCCGCGGCGGGTACGCGGTCGCGGCCGTGGCCGTGGCCGTGGTGTCCATCGCGGTCGTGGCGGCCACGGCGTCGATAGGGCTGCCGTGTATGCGGCATTTGAGCAGTACACACTCGACAACCGTACCCGTGTAATTGAGATCTCGGGTGTTGATTTCTCGGATTCCGAAAAGGACGAGGCGCTACGACAGCACCTTTTCGTACGTTTGCCCCTCTCTCGTTTCGTTTGCTGTTGCGTGCCCAACACTAACATGGTCTCAGGGGATTGGTGAATTTAATGATATTCAGATCACGCCTATGACGGCGCAAATCACATTCAAGTCGCGCAAGACGGCCGAGCGGTTCCTCCACGCCGCCAAACTGGCTCCCATTCCCAACGTGGGCTCCGTCGAGGTTGCCTGGGTCGAGAACGGGCCGGCCGCGGCCGTCGTTTCTACCGCTTCATCGGCCCCGGCTCGTGGCCCGATCGAGAAGAACGAGCCCGAAATTGCCGTCGAGAGACGCGCGTCGGCCGAGGCGCAGTCGGACGTGAAGCACGAGCCCAAGACGGAAGTGGACATGGATTACGAGCTATACGAAGACGGCGAGTGGGTGGACTGAGCTCCTTGTATGCTTTCGCCGGTAGAGAGTGAGGAGGTTTTTTTTAGTTTCTTTTTCGCATGACGACCACCAAAAGAATTTGCACGAGGCAACGAGCGGCCTCGTTTTGTACTACTAGCTAGCATTGGGTTCATTATACCCCGGACGCGAGACGTCCATCGAACCCCGGACGGAAAGGGCACGGATTCGCACAGCTGGATCGCTGTGCTTGGTGGGCGGGGTGGACAGGCGGACAGACTGCAGTTGGCTATCATTGGCCCCGCGGCCTAGGTTTCGGCTGGAACCAGCATGATAGACTTGTATTGACACTCTGTCATGACTTGCATGACGATGAAAGTTGACCGAGTTTGGCTCAGCAAAGTGCATGGTGCGCTGGATTTGACATGACTTTGAAGGTGATACCATTTTGTTCCATAATGTGGCTGTGGGAGTCTCCTATCACCTCTCCTCCGCACTTGAAATAACCGACTGCCGTAAACAAGATTTGAAGTGTTGTCCGGGAGGAGGGGGCCGACTGCTTTGCATGGACTTCTACCTGTATGGGTGAGCAGACAATCCGTCACTTGTCATCAACGAAATGATTGGTAGTCAAGCATAGTATTTCCTGCCCACTAGAGACTATCCAACAGCATCTCCGCCGCTGCTCCATCCCCCCATCCTCCATCCTCCAGGAAACCAGAAGAAAAATGCCCCCATGTTGAAAAGAACTCCATGCTCCAAGCCGCTATCCTGCGGCCTTCAGTTTTAAGGTTGAACTCGAATTGGTTCTTGGGGGTATCGTTGAGATATGATATGCATGCTTCCGCCCTTCCGCCCGTCATAAAAGAGAGATTCCGTCAATCTCCCTCGGTTTTGTTTCCTGCCAGGACCTCCTGGCTGTACCTTGTGAGTCCCAATTTGACGTGACTCGAATACAGCCTTGGCTGTCTCCTCCTTTTTTGTTGAAAAAAGCATGCTGGCACCTCTTGTCATGTTTCCCTATCCTGGGTTTGAAACGCCTCGTAAGATGCATCATAAAAGGGTCAAATCGTGAGTGTCAAATAAATTAGGCCGCAGGAACTGCGATGCCGTTGGTAGTGCCGTTGGTGGGGGCCGAAACGACGTCGGGAGCGACGTCCTGGACCACCGGCTTGATGTCGTCGTACTCCTTGACAGAGAGACCCTCGAAGAGATCGAAAATCTCGCGCTGCTGGTGGAAATCGTTATTCACTGTGACTTGTTAGCGAAACGTTGCACGCTTCAGACGGCACGATAGGGCTGCACTTGCCGACGTTAACGAGGTACCACTCATTCATGATACGCTCGACAAGCACACGGCTAGGGGACGACTGTTCAAAGCAGTGCGCCCAGTCGAGACCGAGGCGGAAGGCCTCGTCCTTCCAAGCCACAAAGCTGATGCCTTCGACAATGGTTGGCTGCACAATCTCCTTTCCGGGGAAGACACCCCAGGTCACAGCATTAGGACCGTCCGAGGGCGCGTTGTACTTGAGGTTTCCGCTCTTAGTGACAGCGTAATAGGTCATGTCAGGGTGCTTTTCAATACGAGAAATGATCTCGGGGTAGAGGTCGGGATGAACCAGCATCTCAAGGTACGACTTTTGGTAGACATAACCGTTCTTGGGACCCCAGCCGTGCACGGCGTGGGAAGACTTGACGCCGTTCACAGCAGGCTGAGAGTTGATGGTGATGATACCCCTCTTGTTGAGGGCGATGAGATCCTCGCGAATGGGGTCTGCCTCGTTTGTCAGAGGCGACTCGCTCCAGGGGAGACAGTCAATCTCGTTTTGGAGGTAGCGAACAAACAGGGTCGCAATGTCCTGGACGGTCTGTGGCTCTCCCCACTTCTTGATGTTCTGCTCGTTCGTGCCGGTCAGACCGATACCGTAAGCGTCCAGCTCACCAAAAGCGGGCGAGCGCGAGTCACCCCATCGACCGTTGGGGAACTCGTCCCAGTCCTGCGTGCGGAGAATGTACGACTTGTTGCGTCCCTTCCAGAAGATGGGGCGCACGTCCTCCTCTCGCCTGCCGAGACCGAGGGATTGCTTCCAGGGCAGGGCTTGCTTGAGGGGGCGCTCCGAAGTGGGCATCCAGTTGAGCTCCTCGAGGACCATGCGGGTGGCCTGGGCGAGGTTCATGGTGTAAAAGTGCAAATGGTGAATACCGGCAGCGAGAATCTTGCGGCAGAATACACC
>NW_003315038.1:2805702-2808162 GCF_000150825.1 Verticillium alfalfae VaMs.102
CCTCACGAACAGCGTTATCGTCGTCTTGACGGGCTCCAGAGCGTGCATGAATTTCCTGGGGGACGCTGCAGTTCATGTGCTTGGCACGGCGCATGAAACTAGCGTAGGTGGCAATGGGCATGATGCCAGGGACAATGGGGATGGTGATACCACGCTCACGGACCTTACCGACCCAGCGGACAAAAGTTGTCGGCGTCGTAGAACATCTGGGTCACAATAAAGGTGGCACCCATGTCAACCTTCTCCTTGAGGTGGTCGAGCAGAGACTCCTCGTCCTTGTTGTCATCGCAGCCTCGGGGTAGCCAGCAACACCAATGTCGAAGTGATCGTGGTATGTGGCACGAATGTGCTTGACGAGGTCACGAGCATATTCGAAACCGCCGTCGGCGGCGACCCACTTCTCCTTTTCACGCGGAGGGTCGCCGCGGAGAGCGAGGATGTTTGTGCAGCCGGCTTTATACCCCTTGCGGAGGGCGTCGTTGACCTTCTCGAGGCCCATATCGGTGCAGGTCAGGTGCATGCATGTCTCGAGACCATAGACGCTCTGAGCCTGCGTGACCATCTCGCAGGTGAGCTCGGCGATCCTACCGCCGGCACCCCAGGTGATGTCGATGAACTTGGGGCCAAAGTTGTACATGCGGTCCATGCGGTCGTAGAGATTCTGGACACCCTGGGCTGTCTTGGGAGGGAAGTACTCGAAAGAGAAGGAGGGCTGGCCGTCGCGCTCGGCGTCGGCGAGCATCTCCTTGATGTGCATAGTGGCGGTGGGGTTGGGTGGTACTCTTGGGAAGAGGTATTATCGGGAACAAGGTGGAGGAGAGGTGGAAGCGGCAAAAGGCCGTTCCAAAAGGCTGCCGGGGAGAGTTAGCAATGTGGTTCTGCAGAAATGCCACGACTGACAGCTGGGTTTAGGTGGCAATTGGTATTTCATATCAAAAGGGGGGGGGGGGCAATGAGTGGTGAAGCAGCCCGAAAAAAAGGCGCCCAAGGTGAAGGAGGGGTGTGAGAGGGCATCATAGAGCGGGCAGCGGTAGCGGTAGTGGTGACTCACTTGGCAATCTACAAGACGAAAGTGCCAATGGTGCTCGAAACAGACGTTGAAGCACCGGCGATGTACTTTCTCCGCGATGCTCTAGAAACAAACAGAATGGTTTTCAAGGGGGGGAGACAAGACAGAAGGACCCACAGGCACAAGCAAGTCGACGTGAGGTAAGAATTTGAGGCAGCTACTGGGGAGGCGTTGGGGTGGAGAGGCGTATCGGCGCCGGTGTGGATGCTGCCAATACCACATCGGTCGTACCTGCCCACACCGGCCCACCCACGCCTCCGAATATGGCGTCGTGACCATTGGTTGAACGTGCAGCCACGTCTGCCCCGCTGGCCCGCCTGTGTCCCTTCTTTGCCCCGCGAGTTTCTCCTTCCTGCGATGCACGTCTGGAGCCTGCCCGAGGGGTTGTCGTTTATTTGCCCGTGCTTCTTTTTTTTTTTTTCTGTTCCCCGGTCGAAACTCGAGCATGTGGCTCTCGAGGACGAGGCGGTGTGTTTGGACATGACGGCTCATCTTCATCGCCCGAGCTCCCTTGAGTTCACGATCTGCGTGACGAACACATGCCCTGCTCTGACTCAGATGTCGGGGAATCGGCTTCTTTTCATTTCTCAGCGTGAAAAGCAGAGCGGGGCCTGTCATGTTTACCGTTTCCTCACAGGCAAAGCAAGTCTACCTTGGCTCGCTGTGACACTGACTGGCAAGTGCAATCATTGATGCCCGCCTGCCCCGCTTTCCAAGCATCATTTTACCCCTCCGTCACTGCCCCTCCGCGTCGGCAGAATGCCACTCACCGCCCTGCCCACTTCCCCCCAGATTGGTCTTCAGGGTTCTTCTAACGTGGGGGTTCGTCCCGTTGCCGGCTGGCAGCTGAAAGCAGCTGGTCTGCAAGAATACTCCCGGTAGATACTCTTGCATCAGGGGGGTGGATATTCATCATTATCATTAACACATGGCAGCACATCTATCTGGACCTCCATTACCCTCCCAGCTCCTCGACCCGCGGCGCCCTCAAGTGCAGCCGCGCAGCGCCCCCGAATCTCTCTGAGTCGGTTGCTCTGCGCCACAACGTCCCTGTCAAAGATGAACCACCACCGCTCGAAGAACGTCTGGCCGACCTCCCACCCGGTCGCGTCGTACGGGTCGCCGCCCCAGATGCGCACGCCCTCGGCCTCGTCCTCGAGGTCGTAGGCGAACTGGATGGGCGCCAGCGCGTCGCGCGCCCCGGGTGGCCGCATCGCCTCGGGCATTGTTGAAGATGCTGATGATGCGGTCGCGCACCGACGGCCACGGCAGGAAGTCGAGCATCGGGGTGGTGCGGGCAGTTGCATCTTGTCTCGGCGTCGGGCTGTAAGTTGGGCGGACAGAAGGGCCGGCTGACGTCCCCGCCGCCCTTATATAAAGGGCCGAGTTTG
>NW_003315038.1:2808684-2816383 GCF_000150825.1 Verticillium alfalfae VaMs.102
CAGGCCAAGATCCAGGTCAGACGTCAGCATAAGGTCGTTGGGTGAAACGCTTGTCCGAGGCGCATCCGATGGGGACACTGATCCATCTGGATGGGATGAAGAGGCTGGTGGTCGGATACCAACAACAACCGAAAGGTCATCTTGCTGCTTCGTATCCTTGCTTTTGGTCCGAGCTTCTCGTTTTCGTTCGCCTGAAATTTCGTGTAAGTCACAAGTCAGTCACCCTTGGGATAGGCCTCTCCCCAAACATGCATGGCCGGGTCGGCATCGCAAACTCACGGTATCGCCGCTGTGCCAGCACATTGAGCACCCTCTTTCTCTCGGCCGCATCCTCGTCAATATCGGGCACGTCGAGTACAGGCGGCGCTTTGTGCACCCTCTGCCGCGTCTTGGGGCGGTTGTACGTCGCGTTGCTGCTCTGAGCTACGGTATCCACACTCGTCGACCCCATGGCCCGTTTAGGTACCCGGAAATGCTGCCGTGTTCTTCGCTGCACTTTTTTTTTTTTTGGCAGCAGGGTTAGAGGTGTGATTCGGAATCGTGGGTCATGCTTGCATGCGAGTATAACAGCCAAGCATGTTGAGAGTTGGGGCATCAGAAAAGAGGCCGCGCCTTATTTAAAGGCCGTCGCCCTTCACCCCGGGCCACAGCGAGTTGGAGGATCCGGCGCCCGGTGCCTAGTGCTGTCAGCTTAGGGTGGGGCGTCGGGAGTGTGGCACAGCATGTCGCCTTAACATAACGGATAACGAGTGACCTTCTCGCAGGCGGTATTTTCTTTGGCTTTTAGGTATCTTCTTAACATTCATTCGAAGCCCATCGCTCTTCATCGCGTTGCGACTCCTCCTTACTGCAGCCACTCCAAAGTCCTTTCTCGCCAGCTGAGGGCTACTCTCGTCACAAGTTGAGCGGCTAGCTTTTCCTCCGGTCGTCGTCGTTCATCCCGTCTGGAAGACGCGAACGGTATGCAGAGACCAATGCTACGCCACGCCAAGTGCCGACTCTTTTTCGCAAAACCGAGTCCGATGATAGCACAAACGCAAACTTTAACTAAACTCAAATAATGTGGTATTGTCAGTCTTAAGCTCGTCGGATATCATATGAACAACCCATGTTTTAGGATCGAGTGAAATGGAAAAACCCAAACTCCAAAGCGACTTCTCCTGAGAACACTCCTAACACCACGCAATATCACCTCACACCAGAGAAGCTCCCCCTCCGATCTCCCCACCGTACTCCATCTCCATCTCGGCAAGCATGCCCTCGATCTCGCGGTCCGTGAAAGCTTGCCTCTGCTGCTCACCCTCCCCCGCAATCTCAGCGACGACCCAAGCCTTGAACTTGCCCAGCAGCGTCTCGTCGTCTGCCGCCGTCCTCACGGCTCCCATGACCTCTCGCGCCTTGGCCCTGAGAACCTCGTCACTTGGAAACTCTCGCCCGGCCGCCGCTTCTGAGTGAACGAACCCAACCAGAGAGTCCTCTAGTTCGCGCGCGCAGAAAATGGTACCAGGCCGCGCGTGACGCGTGTCAAAGGTCGCGAAGAAGGCGTCCGCCACAGCTTGGTCGCGAGTGCCCTCGCCTGTCGATGACGGGCTGGTCCCTGCGAGCGTCGTGCTCGTGCTGAAGGGTGTCGAGAAATTAATCTTAGGGTTGAAGGGGCAGCTCGATGCCGCGGCCTCGGCCATTGTGCGGCTAGGGACCACGTTTTGGCTCGGGTCAAGGGGCGAGGCTGCCGCCAGTAGGCCGGCATCACGCTTGAAGCGCTGAAGCCACTCGGCGTTGTCCGCGGGCGTCTGGTTCCACGGATCGTCGCTGGAAATAGGTCAGTACACTTGTCGAACTGTCAAAATCCGGGTATGCGGAAGGCGTGTTACTCACTCATCGTACATGATCCACCGCGCCTGGTGCTGTAGCTCCTGGTCTGAGGGCACGTGCTGGTTCGGATTGTTCGGCGACGTTGTTTGTGTGACGAATCGCCTCAGCTCACGCGCCAGCCTTCGGAATCGATTCGAGTCGTTCATGCAAGTCGCTCCGCCCATGTGCTTCGATCGCGGCGGCGAGGACGCAAGCGGCTGCTGTAGGCCGAGCACAGTCTGTGCGGGCTCGCTGGCATTCGGCATCAGAGAATCCTGCGTCTGAGAGAAACTGCCTCCAGGCGGATGGCGCTCGCGGAAAGCATTGAGCCAGACGAGGCTGTCAGCGGCCGTCTGGTTCCAGCCGTCGTCGAACTCGTATATGATGATGCGAGCCCGGCGCTGCAGGTCTTCATCGGTCGGCTCGATGCCCAACACCCGCTGGTCCTCCATGTACTCGCTAAGAGACGTCTCTAAGCGGCTGTAGATGTGGATTGTGGAATCGATCTTGGTCGTGTCCGTGGATCGGAAGTAGGCATTCTTGATGTCCTCCGTCCGCGGTAGGTGGGCTCGCTGCCGGAAGTTGGCGAGCCAACCAGTCGATGAGTTGATGAACCGAACAAGCCAGTTGGCGATGAAATCTGACGGTGTCGTTGATGCCTCCTCGATGCGTCCGACGATGCAACACGCCTCGACCTGTAGCTCGTCGTCGATGGGGGTTAATCCGAGTAACGTCCTGCTCGAGACAAAGTCCCTGAGCTGCTTCTCAAGAGGACAGGCCTCGAACAAGTTGTCCTTGCCGTTAATCTTTAGGATTGAGAGCCTGTTCTCAATTGCCGAACGGAGGGGTCCGAACTGCGCCTGGCGTGCAACCTCTGGGGACGACATGAAGAGGTCCCTGAGCCAGGAGAAGTTCGAGTCGATGCCCTGTAGCGACAACACTTCGCTGGCGAAAATGATTCTGCATGCTTCGAGCAACATCTCGTCGTCGTTGGGCAGGGCCCCCGTCTTGTCCTCGTGATTCATCATGAAGAAAGCGAGCTCCATCTTGATTAGTTCGTAGGCACTCCTTGGTGACTCGGGCGGCGAGCCGCCCGCTACGTAGGGAAATGGCGTGTTCCGTTCATGGTCAATAAGATCTGTTGCACAAGAAAAAAAAGTTTCAAAAGTTAGACGCTGCAAGCTGGTCTACGGGATATCGAAGGGGTCTCATACAAGGCGGGATCGAGTTCTCGACCATGTCGAGGACGGGTGCCTCGAAACCCCAATCACCCTTCCAGTCAGCCATGGTGTTGCCCATTTTGAAGTGCTCGGCGAGATGGTCTACACGAATGGACCAGTTATCCATTATGATGCCACAGAAACCGCACCGTGACCTGATCTCCGGCGTAGCCACCTTCCACGTCTTCATGCACCAGTCCATGAACTTGACGTTGTGTACGAGTCTCAGGTGTTGGTTGAGGTGGTCCTTCCGGTAAAAGGTGCGCTCTTCAAGTGAGCGCTCCTGGCACGTCGTGTGGTTGTGGCTCTCAATGTGCTCATTATCCGGGTCGACCTCGCCACAGTAGACGCAGCTGACCTGGTTGGTTGCCGGATTGAGGGCGCGTGGTCCCTTGGGTGCGCATACCCATCGCTCGAGAGACAGGTGCAGCGACTTTTCATGCCTTTGCCAGTCGTGCTTTGTCCGGAACGTCTCGGTACAGAATGTACACTGGAAAGTCTTGAACTGCGCTGCCAGGTTGGTCTTGTCGTCTGGACCACGCTGAGGGGCGGCGCGCCTCCTGCGGCGTCGACGACCGCGGATCTGCATGGAGCTGAAGGAGCCGAAGGAGCCTCGGGAGGCATGCGAATAAGCAGAGGCAAAAGACCCGCCGCTGGATGTGCCAACACTGCTCGTCGAGGAATAGTCGACCAGCGAGCGACCCGAGCCGTCGTCCGTGAAGGCAAAGCTGTGAGGGCTGTTCAAACCCGAAGACATGTCCGAATTGGACGCCACAGCCCTGGCAATGGCTGTTACGGAGGCCGGTTCGTTATCAGGCGGAGAGTCGACCCAACGTTCGAGGGGGTTCTTGTTGGCGATGCCCTTGTCGAAGGCCGGTGTGCCGGGCCGCCGGGGGATATCGACAGCTCCGGCATACAGGGTGTGCGTGGCCGGGGACGTTGACCTAGGCGGTTGGATTTTGCCGCGGCGACGGGCATTGGCGAGCCAGTTTGTGATTTGCGTTTTGTTGAGACCGGTCTGACGCTGAAGCATCTCCTTCTCTTCGTCGCTGGGGTACGGATGACGGTTGTGACCAGAAAGCCACGTCTTCAGAATCTTGACGGATTCTCGCGAGAAACGAGCACCAATCTTAGGGGGAGGACTGTTCTTGTTTGGTACAGCAGCACCCGCAGCGGCGGGGACCGTGTTCTCCTGAACAGGGGGCACAGTCGGAGGAGGCGCCATCTCTAAAGACGCGGAGGACAGTGATGCCTTCAGCAGACTCTTAGAGGAAGGGATGTCTTTGTCATTGGTGACCACGGGATCCTCGGAGAGATCGTTGGACCAGTTGTTCGCCGGCACCGACGGTGCGAAGCTGCAAGGGCACCAGAGAGCAACGCAGGAGGTGCAGAAGCCCTTGTACTCACCCTCGCGGATCCTCTTGCACTCGAGGCCGCTGCGGGAACATGACGTGCATGGCACGGCAGGCGTGTACCAGAAGAAGTCCGGCAAGGGGTTAGGGAGCTGATAAGGCTCGGGGGCGGGACCCGCGGAGAGGTCCATCTGGAGGGCGGAGGCGGCGGAGGTAGACCCTAGAGGTGCGTCTTGGCCTTCCTGGCCCGCCTCGGAAAAGTGTTGGAGGGCCCAGAAGCTGAAGTCATCATCGTCGACATTGGCCAACATAAGATCAATGTCTTGGTCAGCGATGTTGGTGGGGATGTGGTCTGGGGGAGAAGGAGGCAAAGGGCCGGTGTGGTCGAGCAGCATGCCGACGTTGTCACCAGCCTTGTCCCAGTCGACGAATTCGTCCATGTCGATTTGTACTCTCCTCCTTGTAATCCTCGTGTACTTCGAAGGGCGGATGTCAAGTCTACCTAGGTTGACAGGAAAGGCGCGCCTCCGCGGAGGGTGACTAAAACCAAAGGACGAGGTGCGCCAGGGACCATGCAGGGTCGGGATGTCGTTGTGGTTTGGGCCAAGGGCGTCGTCAGATGTCAATGCTGACAACCTCGATGACCGATGAGGATGCGTGAAGCATGCGTGGGACGAGGGAGGAGGAGCAGGAGCAGGAGCAGGAGGATGGTGATGGTGATGGTGATGAGAGAAGAAAAGGGAAGGTGCGGGACTCGAAAATGTGAGGAAAGAGTCACACAGTCCTAAGCAGTTGCTTTATTCAAACGAGCAACACCCCTCGTTCGCTCTGCTCAGACAGATGAGATGAGATGGTATGGACCAGAAAGCGGCCAGCGTTCGCTCCGCTTCCCGGTGGTTCGGAGCCATTCCCTTAGAGACCAAGGACCGCCAAAAGCTGCTGTAGCGAAAGGACTAGTGCGTCTGGTCGCCTGCCGGACCTGCAAGTCGCATGGAGCGCAATTGACATGCGCGCGCCCTTCGTGTCAAAAAAAATATGGGGCCATGTCGAAATCGAAAGAGGCGCCCCTCTCTTCTCCCGCCGTCCCATGCGACGGTGCATCTCTGGTGCGTCAGCGAACTGTGCGGAGTCCCCGGGGTCAGGGTTCTGTCAGTCAATGGCAATCATTCGTGAGGGGACGTTGTGGCCAAGTCTCTGCGGATAAAGAGTGTTCAGGGTTCCTCTGTTGTCGTGCATCGAAACAGAATCGCATGGGCCTGGGTCTCTCCTTGAATTGAACGAAATTCATGTCAACGTGCCTCTCGATCGAGTCTTGCTCTGGCGCCGAGATGGCCCTCGAGGCTTACAACAATGATGTTCAACGTTCCGTCGCTAAGGCTCATAACCATCGCTGGCCCCACCAGCGGTAGCCCGTGTTTACTCGGAAGGCGGGCGATAGCCGATGACCCAGCACCGTTTCCAGAACGCCAGCAGCATGGCGTGGCTGGGTTTTAGCGGGCTGACTTGCGCGAGGGAACCCTGGCCCGCCGCTTCTGCAGCCCGTGTGGCCATGGGTCTATCATTCATTCTGCTTGTTCCCTGTTGCCGCTCCTCTGTTTCCAGGTGTGTCGCCTATGACCGAAGGGTCGGTGTGGGACAGTATCGCTGACTAGCGGCGCGTACGGTATAGAGAATCCCGTCCCAATAGGCAGTCTGCTCACTCAACTGAAGTCCTAGAGGCGGGTGACCACCCCTCATTATGCTTACGGAGGAGAGAGCATGACTTTGCCGTGCTGTCTCTGGTAATATTGCAAACCCTTCTCGCAGATCCCATGGTCCAGACTCTTGTCGTCGCGAGAGAGAAAAGCCATCTCCATTCTCTGTCATGCAAAAGCACAGGAGTGACTTGCCCTGTGAAGCCACTGCCGCAAAAATAAGTCGGGTGCCGACGTGTGATCATTCACAGGTGCACTCGCCATCCGTCGTCATTGCTCGGGACGCAGGTGCCTGGCCTCGACGACTTTCATCATCCTTGCCAGACAGTAGACGGAGATGCTCAATTGCGCTGAACTCGTACCTTGCACCGATGCTGAGCGTCTCAAGGCGGCCATTTGCTGTTCATTCGGAGGCTATTCGCTCGAGACAGCCGAAGTCGGAACGTATACATGTTTTAGGTGGACTCTTCTGCTGACACTATCCTCCCAGGTCTTACATCAACCATGTGGTAACAAGGTCCGCCAAGGCCGCGCTGCCGGCCCCAAAAAAATATATATATACGGGGATCGCCAAGCCGGAACCCCCCAGCAAATCAAATGTAGAAGAGAAGACCGCTCCGAACAAGTCGTAACGAACACCAAATGTGAAAGAGACGAGACCCTGGATTCCAGCCGCGCCAGTACGCCAAACCTCTGGTGCCCGGCCCCCCAGCTGTGCCCAGCGAATCTCGCTGTCCCAGTACCGGCAACCAGGCCACGAAATTATTGAAGCAGCTGCGTGTCGGTGCGCTCTGCCCTGTAGATTGAATCACCATTTTCAAGCGGCTCAAGAGTCTGATAGAATAGCCGCATGCGTTTCGCCTGGTCCAGGCTTCACTGGCTCGAGAGCCGACCTCCTCTGCCGACCCGACTTGAGATAACAGTTGCCTTCGGCGTTTGCGTTAACGGCCGCCTCCTTGGACGTCCACCCGGGAATGAAGCTGACTGCTGTGCACGTCGCGTTGACACTGTCAGAATCGGACTCGAAGGTCCCCTTGATGTATTTGGTGTACGAAGCACAAGCGTCCATGCATCGGTCAAAGTCGGGCACAGCAAGCGCCAAAAGGGGAGCATAAGGCGGCGCATTGGAGTTGCAGAACATGGTGAAGGTCACCTTGTTAGAGACTGCCCCACGAGCGTTAGCAAATTTGTCGCCAGGTTCCCTTTGAGGACAGGAGGCATACAGTGAGTGGTATAATCTGTTCCTGATGTCTCGTCTTTTTCGTCCGAGCAGCCATGAGTAATGGCCGAGAAGCTCGTCTCTGTCGGCACAGCCTCAGACACGGTCACAGTCGTCGTTGCCGGCCCTGCGGCAGCCGCTTCTGCAGAGAGCGCGTTCAACTTCTCCTTCGCATCGTTGGCACGGTTCGTCTGGACACCTGTCCCTACGGCAAGTCCAATGACGGCAGCAGACAAGGCGGCGATAATGATGGACAAGGTGAGGACGAGGATGGTGCAGCCGCAAAAGGTCCTTTTCGCTTTCGGAGTCTCGTCATTGAGAGAGTGGTTGTCGCTAACGGGTGATGGTGTGTATCCAGGATGA
>NW_003315038.1:2816633-2817235 GCF_000150825.1 Verticillium alfalfae VaMs.102
TCTGACGACGTTTTACATCACCTATATTGCCTTTGAGTGGATGTCCATACTCTGGCGCCACCTGCCGGCCCACGCCTACATTGCCGCCATTGTCTTTTCCTGGGGCCTCATCGCATCCCTTCAAGGCCGTCGCCCGTCTCGTACCCCCATGCTCATTTGCGTTGCGCGCCCTCCTCGGGCATCGGTGAGGCCGCGTTCACTGGCATTCCATACTACCTTTCCTTTTTCTTCAAGCGGAAGGAGCTTGCCCTTCGCACAGCCATCTTCCTGTCCGCCGCGCCCCTGGCCACCGCATTTGCCTCGTCTCTCGCCTTTCTCATTGTGTCTCTCGCAAAGAACGGGCCCATCGCCCCGTGGCGCCTCCTTTTCCTCCTCGAGGGCTTCCCCTCGGTGCTCATCGCCCCCATCGCCTGGCGTCTGATTCCCGACTCGCCGCAGACAGCAACCTACCTCACCCCGCGCCAGCGAAAAGTCGCCCGCCTGCGCCTGCGCAACGAGGAGACGCCGCCCTCGCCATCCTCGGCCGCCGACGCCGCCTCAACGTCCCCGCAGACTTCTTCGACACCTGTCCCAGTACGCCGCCATCCTCAAAGACCCGCGTG
>NW_003315038.1:2817335-2826346 GCF_000150825.1 Verticillium alfalfae VaMs.102
GCTCTCCAGCCTAGAGAAGAAGAGTGTCACGCACGCTCGTCCGAGGTGGTGAAGAGGAATGTCGCCCGAGCGCGAGCACCTTTGACCCTGTCAACGCTGAGAGCTCGTCCTGGCTCAATTCGTCGCAGTCGCCAAATGATGGCTTCTGAATACAACAGATGCTGTATCACGCCCCCATAGTGGTGGCCTCCATTCAGCACTGCAAGGGATGAGCAGGGCCTGGAGGGAAAGGGGGGGCGATGATCAACAAATTCATGCACTCTTTCACCCTCGCCAAGGAGTGTGTCTGCAATCGCGGCTTCGGCTTCCTTGACGCTGATTCCAAATGCTATGCAGGGATTGACGACGAGCTGAGAGCTGCAGGACGACATATGAAGTCGACAGGGCTATGCCAAGTATCAAGGCAGGAGGGCCAACCAGACTGGCAGGGGGGATGGAAGCCCGATGTTGGTGCTGTGAACTCGCTGACTCATTCACTTGAAGGCCAGCTCGTAGCATTCCGCTTATGTCATCTCAGGGTGACTCCACTCGGAACCATCCGAGCTTGAATACCTAGGTACGCATCGGTTCGCGACGTGAAACTTGTATAGGGTTTCGTTTGCACTCAATTCCTTTGTTTCCTTTTTTTTTTTTCCTTTTCATGCCCGGAGCCACTCGAACTCAGTCGAGTAGGCCTATTGGTATCTTCTGGAGGACCATGTTGTTGTTCCTGGCCCGTGGTCCTATCTCCACCGGCCACAGTGGCACGCGCCGTTTGCGTCCCATCGTAACATGGTCAAAGCCATCATTCCGCCTGACCTGACCATCATCACCCTGGAGTAGCCCACCTCGCTCTGAATATCCAGACTCGACCACATCTTGGTGTGTCGGGGGTTTGTGAGAGATTCCTGTACTTTCATGTTTCGCAGTGTTCCCCTCAAGATCGCTCAGTGTGCTGCCGCACAGCTCTGACCAACTATGCCGACCTACCTCTGTCACGGCTTCCGCTGGCATCGTCCGAGCATTCGCGTCTACGTCGTTGTCCAGAACATCGACGACGCCGCCCCCGAGTGGATCATTGGCCCCGAGTCCTCCAATGCCATTCTCGAGTCCTTCTACACGAACTTTGACTTTCTCCCCGAGGCCCGGCAGGCCAGCGACGACCGCCAGCAGCGCAAGAAATCCGCTGCTGCCACTGGCTCCTTGAAACGCCGCAACGGTTCGCAGGCTCACAATGACGCCTCCGACCCCTTCGCCAAACCTCCGCCGCCGGTGCCGCCGGAGGAGGACGATGTGCTGCTCAATTCGTGGAGCGCCGTCAAGCTGTTGGAGGAGTACGACCCGACGGACCTGACCAGCGTCAGCCGGCCGTACGCCTTTGTCGCCGACCACGTCGTCCGGGTCGATCTCAGTGTGTCGGTGGTCGAAGAGATAGCCGGCTACGAGGAACGTATGAGGCGGGACTCGGGCGGCGGCAGGGCCATGGCGGCGGCGAGCAGTGACGACTTCAACAACGGCAAAGCAGGGCACAAGAAGGGGGCCACCTCAGGAAAGAAGGCTGGCTGGCTCGAGAAGCTGCGGGACCAGCTGCAAAAGGGCGAGGACATTCGGTGGTACGTCATCGTGTGCGGTGACGAAGAGCGTGCCGTGTGCGAAGAGCTGCTGGAGCCGCCGCGGGAGCAGCTGGAGCCGAGACACGTTGCGGAGCTCATGAAGCAGGAGCCCGTGCTGGAGCCGGCGATGCGATCCTTTGAGGCGCCGAGGGGGGAAGGCCAGCGACCGAACAAATTATCCATGGACAGGCCGCGCGAGGGTGAGACACGGCCACGGGCCGGCAGCAGAGAGACACGGTATAGCAGGGATCGAAGTGGCAGCGCATCGAAGCGCGTCACGGGAGGATACTCGCCATTCCCACCGCCGCCATCCGCAGCGCCGCCAACCCATAAAAAGGCAACGTCGGTTGGGGTGCCGCCAGCACCGACGCGAGAGCCTCCGCCGGCGAGAGAGCAACGGCCGGCGACAGCTCAACCTCCACCACTGCTGGACCCAAATGTTGGGATCAAAACACCACACAAGAGTCGGAGCTTGCGTAGGTTATTTGGTATGAAAGAAGGGTCGTCTTGATGCTCTGGGGTGCATCAGGGTGTTTTTATTGGTAATATCACGGTTATAGTAGTCATGGGATGGCGTTGGGTATAATCAGGGCACACGAAGGGTGTTGATCGCTGCCACTATTTGGGCGTGCAAAGGTAGAGAGGAGAAGGCCTAGACCGCCGTGTTTAATGATGATGATAATATCAAGCACAGTCACGCGCTTTGATTCCCGACACATCGTGCGTTGCGGAACAGACTTGGGCGACGAGTTGGTGTCGATTGAAATCATCAGCTCAGACGAAGTCCACTGTCAGTGCGATACCCCTAACAGATCCATTCAAGGCGGCTGGCTGTCACGTACAGCCAGCCCCTCTAATAGCGGAGATCTCATCGCTCTGGACCCTAGCGATTCATGCTCAGGCGCCCTTCCCCAGGCTTTTCGGAAACAAGCCAAGACGAGAGATGGCGAGTTGGACTCTGGAGCTTTAGGGGGAGGGGAGGGGACGGGGACGGGGGCGCGAGGGAGCTATGACAGGGATCACCTCGCTAAAGACGTCATGGGCCAGCTTCGAGACCAATTGAACGTTGTGATCCAGAGCAACGGCGACTACCCCCATTTCACTTCAGCCGATACCACATCCCCCCGACCGACGTCCAACGGCCCCTGACTGCTGCTCTGCAGCCAAATGTCGAGCAGCATATGCTGTCATCGTTGAGGCGACGTTGACGTGGCAAGCTGATACCGAGATTTGGCTTCCGGTCGATGCGTATCTCTTCTCTGGTTCACAAGCGCCACGACCATGGCGAGTTCCTCACGAGGCAGCCACCTCCAACCCCGTAATTCCTCGCCCTCATTCGCCCCGACGACAGCAGAATCCAACCTCGATAACCATCTCGACCTCGACCTCGACCTCGACCTCGAGTCAGAAGATGACGACCTGCGCCATCGCGAATCCGCCCTCGGCGAGGCCTACGAGCTGCAACCTGTCAAGGCCGGTGGCCGTCGCGATGATGACGAGGAGGACGAGGAAGATAGCGACGGCTGGATACGGCCTGCCACCTCGGCCTCTGGTCGAAGAAGCAGCATGACGAGCACCGTCGCCAGCTTCCAGCTGTACACGCCAGATGAGGAGGCTGCTGTGGTCAAGAAGTTCGATCGCCGACTTGTCCTCTTCGTCGCCTTGCTCTACATGCTGAGCTTCCTCGACCGCTCCAACATTGGCAACGCCCGCATCGCCGGCATGGACGCCGACCTCCAGACGACGCCCGCCTGGGACGGATGGTACCCCTGGGCTCTGACGACGTTTTACATCACCTATATTGCCTTTGAGTGGATGTCCATACTCTGGCGCCACCTGCCGGCCCACGCCTACATTGCCGCCATTGTCTTTTCCTGGGGCCTCATCGCATCCCTTCAGGCCGTCGCCGTCTCGTACCCCATGCTCATTGCGTTGCGCGCCCTCCTCGGCATCGGTGAGGCCGCGTTCACTGGCATTCCATACTACCTTTCCTTTTTCTTCAAGCGGAAGGAGCTTGCCCTTCGCACAGCCATCTTCCTGTCCGCCGCGCCCCTGGCCACCGCATTTGCCTCGTCTCTCGCCTTTCTCATTGTGTCTCTCGCAAAGAACGGGCCCATCGCCCCGTGGCGCCTCCTTTTCCTCCTCGAGGGCTTCCCCTCGGTGCTCATCGCCCCCATCGCCTGGCGTCTGATTCCCGACTCGCCGCAGACAGCAACCTACCTCACCCCGCGCCAGCGAAAAGTCGCCCGCCTGCGCCTGCGCAACGAGGAGACGCCGCCCTCGCCATCCTCGGCCGCCGACGCCGCCTCAACGTCCCCGCAGACTTCTTCGACCCTGTCCCAGTACGCCGCCATCCTCAAAGACCCGCTGGCCTGGCTCCCCGCCGCCATCTTCTTCCTCACAAACATGGCCTTCTCCTCGCTCCCCGTCTTCCTCCCGAAGATCCTCACGGAAATGGGCCACCCAGACACCGAGGCCCACATCCTCGCGGCGCCCCCCTACCTCGTCGCCTTCCTCGTCCTGCTGCCGACAGCCGCCCTCTCCGACCGCCTGCGATCGCGCTCCGCCCCACTGGCCCTTCACGCCCTCGCTTCCGCTAGCGGCTACGCCGTCCTCGCCCTCGCCCGCCCGCTCGGCCTGTCCCCTTGGCTCCGGTATGCCGCCCTCTTCCCCGCCGCCGCCGGCTTCTACGCCGTCGTCGCCCTGCTGCTGGCCTGGTCCGTCAACAACCAGCCGCGCGGGCCCCGCCGCGCCGCCGCCTTTGCCCTGCTGCAGCTTGTCGGCCAGTGCGGGCCCCTCGTCGGCACGCGCCTGTACCCGGACGCTGACGCGCCGTTCTACGAGAAGGGCATGCGGGCGTGCGCCGGAGCAATGCTGGGCGTGGCGGTGCTCGTTGGAGCCATGAGGGTGTACATGCAGCTGCTGAACCGACGAATGGATCGAGAGGAAGGCAGGGTGCGGGAGACGGGGGTTTCAGAGATCGATGATGTGGGCGCTGAGGAAGAGGAGGGGCTGGTCGGGAGGAGAAGTAAGAGACGAAGAGAGGAGAGGGAAAGGTTTAGATATATGCTTTGATAACACGGGTGAGAAATGAAGCCTTTTAAACGACGAAGAGAGTTAGCTGGCTGCGGCTGAGCATTTGCGTTGTGTGTCACCGTTGTGCGTGGAGAACTGAAAATATTGAACGTTCCCTTAACTTTGTATTCTTGGCACTGTCTTCTGAATTGGAAAGAATATCATGACTGCCTCATCGACTCTCAGTTGACACCGCCCCTGATGCTCGTTAAACCCTCCCACGCCTCGTACTCACTCCTGAACGGAAGCTGAAGACACTGTATCTGGGCCGTAGCACCGGGTCGCTGGCACGTCTTTCAATCTCCTTCTCCACGGACTGAACGACCACAGTGTCGCTCGAGATGTTCCGCAAACCAAACACGCTGCGCACTGGACGCAGCAGTGGAGCGTGTGGCTGCCTCTTCTTCTTGCGTTTGCGCAGCTCAGCCTTGGCGTCCACACCATGCCAGCTCTCTCGTGTGTTCTTCAGCCAGGCTTGAATACGACGGCGACGCCGCGAGAGAGCCTGTCTTGCTCGGGTGATAAGACTGTGTTTGTGCTTCTTTATGTTTTTCTGCTGCTTGATACTACTGTCTCCTTCTAGAACACCCTTGGTGACAGCCTGTCCGTCAGATTTTCTTGCTTCCAGATTCTTTGTTTGAAGACGTCCCTTGCCAGCAGGCTTTTGCAACGGAACTGAGGCTACTGGGCTTGGTAGCTCCAACACAGATGGTTCAGCCGATACAGACGTGTCATCGGAGGATCTGCGGTCGGTGGACTTCTGCCCCCGTAGTTCTCGGACACTCGAATCCGTCTTGTCGGAGATGGCGTTGCACCGGGACACTTGCGTGGCCCCCATTGAAGAGTCCAGTACACCGGACTTGATGCTCGTTTGACAGGACCGATAGGAACTAGCGAATGTATGTGCAGTGGGACATCGGTGCCGAGGTTCTTCCAGCTCAGCTGTTGTTTCATCAGCCTGAGATGCCCTGAAATGAATCATCTCTGTTTTGATCTCTGTTTTATGAAGATGTTCATTGTTGCCATTGCTCGAGCTAATAGCACGTCTCGCATTTCGAGGCTTCTTTGTGGATGACAGCTTGCGGCTGCTTGAACTGTGGGACCGAGAGATGCGATGTTCAGTGGCAGCCGATGATGTGCCTTGAACTCCAGGGCTCGATGAACTGATTCGAAGCTTGCGGACAGTTTGCAGGAGTTGGGTATCTGGCATCGCGTCCTTTGCGACAGACTGAACAGGGGATTCTGAGCGTGACTGAATCCTGCCGATCCTAGCACTAATATATGAGGATGACGAGAAATCGTGTGAGTGGCAATTGTCGGCTTCCTTGGGGTGTTTCTTCTGGACATGTTCATCAGTCTGTGCAGACAAAGATGTCTTGCTATCAAGACCATGGCCGTGATGAAGGACTTTCATGAGGATATCAGGTTCCGTGTACTCCTGTGGCGAAGGAGAATAGTCATCCAGAAAACAAAGATCCATATTGACCGAAGCTTTCCTTGCCTTGAACCTGTTCGACTTATACGACGGGAAAGCAGCACCAGAAGTGAGTGTCACGGCGTTGGCCTTGCGCCATTCCGCACGTTCCTCAAAAGGAAGAAATCGCGGAAGCTGCTGGCCCCTAGGTATGTTCTCGGCGCCCGTGGGAGCATTGAAGAGGTTCCGCAGCTTGGCGCGCACCTTTTCGCCTGCAATAGCAGCCTTCTCCGTGTCAGTCAGCTCCCTTGACTCAGCGCTTCTGTCCTACAGATTGGCGAGAAGGGGTGCACGCCTGGGACCGGATGATTTGCGAAAGAGATCTGCTGGGAGCGTCTGGGTTTGCCCGAGGCAGCCGTGTGGGTTCTCCTCCTTCATGGGCGGCATATCCGGCAACGATATGTGACGTAGCATGATAGAAATTGTGTGACTATAATGGACTTCAGAGGCGAAATAAAAGCTCTACTCCGGCTGTGATGTTTGTGGTCGTGCATGGGTACGACAAAAGCAACGAGTCGTGAAGCAGAGTTGGCACGAAGGTCTTCCTGCAGTTCACTGTTCCTGGAGCCCTGCTTCTAATACTCGTATGAATGCAAAGCCAGATCCATTTGAAGAAGCAGCTACGAGTTGTTTCGAATCCAGTCATGACTGCTCATTAACCCCAGCCGTGCCTGCTGCCCCTCTTCTTGAAAGGCGAACAGGTAGTGATGGCCGGCGGCTGAGCACCTGTCCCCAAACATGTTGAGCACGCACTTAATGCAATGCGCCGGTTACGATGAATATAAGTATGATAGCGAGGCATTCGAACTTATCTTCTCTGTTACGTTTCAATCTCGTTCTTCCGAGGTACTAGATGAGAGATTGTGCCAGCAAGTTTGCGATCGTTGTTGCGAGGGCCTTCCTGGGCAACTGGTACCCAAACCTCAGGGGCGGACCTTGGCACAGACCACATGGAGAAAAGTGGAGCTTACCTCGGTACAGAACATCGCGCCTCTTGTTATAACAACTCACACGGCCGGTAGCCTAGTGAATACCGTTCATTTACACACACATTAATGTTACTTTGCAATGGAAGGTGAAGCAGCGAAAACGAAACAGACAAACTCCGATGTCTTGGCCATGACACCGGAGAATCCAGACCTTCAGCACTTCCTCTCTATCCCCTGGTGCGCCGCCCACCTTACACCCAGCACCATCTACGAGACCCCCGTCTGCCGCTTCCCCAAACTCTCGGGTGAGGACAACCTCTTCGCCACAGTCCTCAACGCACCGGGCGCCATCAAGGCCTTCCTCTCCTTCCACGAGGCCCCTGCGCCAGACGCCCCGCCCCTCGTTGAGGAGATCGACTTCTTCGTCACCATTGGCACTGACGTTGCCGGTCACCCCTCCCTGTGCCATGGCGGCCTCATCGCCGCCCTCATGGATGAGGTCCTGGGTCTCACCATGGCTATGAACAAGTCGTGGGGCGCCGTGTCCACTCAGGCGCACATGACGGGGTACCTGAACATCAATTATCTGAAACCCGTCCCGGTGCCGGCGACGTACCTTTGTCGGGCCAAGGTGCTGCGCATCGAGGGAAGGAAAAGCTTCCTGTTAGGGACTGTCGAGGACGAACAGGGGACTGTGCTTGTCAAGGCAGATTCCCTCTTTATAGACGTGAAGGAAAAACTATGAGATAGAATCAGTTAGGAATGGCAAAGAGAGAGAGAGAGGTAGTCGCATCCTTGAGACGACCTATAAGCATCAGCTGGACCTGAGACTCAAGTAGACAACGTCCATAATGATAATGCAAGAAATCAGTACCCAATTGATTGCACAGACATAGGCCTGTAATGGGTCTGGAATCGACTCGAAATCGATATTTATTATTGTGATGAAGGCGCCGTATTTGCTTCTCATATGGTAATGAAAGTCACCGCCGGCCTAGAGAATCTAGTGCCACAACACCCTCCAAGGGGCGCTCGCATCAAGGGGCCCCGCCGACGAAACATTCACTCGCCCTCCACATTCATCGACAGCTACTAGATTGCTTGACCATCACAGCCACAGTCACAGCCGAAGTCCTCGCGAAAGGCCTCCTTGTCGTTACCGAGACCCATTAGCTTTTCAACCGCTCTCTTCGCAGCACCCACTTTGGCGTACTGTCCACTCGACGACTTGGCATGTAGCAGGATTCTTCCATGGACCATGAACCCACAAATCACCTCCGTCTCAGTGATTGCAGTTGCCCCTCCGTCTTCGCAGCTCGGTGGCAGCTCACTTACAAGAAGCCGCCAGTCCTGGCAGCCAAAGTCCTGCTGCATCATGCGCGCCAACGTCGTGACAGGCTGGCTGCTGGCAAAGGAATCATATAGCGCCATGTCTGCGAAGAAAGGCCGGATATGCTTCTCGAAGAATGCCTGTACCTGGCTATAATTGTATCCTGAATCAACGAAAATAGCACCGATGTATGCCTCGACCACGTCTGAGAGAAATTTGGGGGGGTGCTGCACGTTGAGCCAGTAATCTTGCGAGATCACGCCAGAGATCTGGGCCGCGGCTTCGGCTTCTTGACGTGCATGAGTAAGTGCGTCGACGTAGTCCTTAATCTGGTTGGCCATGACGCCGCTGAAGTGCAGCACACGCCGGTAGAAGCCCAACTCCACACTCAGACTTCCGAGGAAGTGGTTCGAAACCATGGCCATCTTGTGTTCAGTGAGCCACTGGGGATCGGCGTCGGGGAACTTCCTGAAGAGAAAGTCGACGCAGACCATGTCTAGAAGCGCGTCACCGAGGAACTCGAGGCGCTGGTAATTGGGCACGCTCTCAAACTGACGGGGGTAGGACGGGTGCTTGAAGGCACTCCGCAGCAGAGCAGGAGACTTGAACTC
>NW_003315038.1:2826446-2862218 GCF_000150825.1 Verticillium alfalfae VaMs.102
TTCCGCTTCCATCTGCACAGCACTTGGCTCGGCCGCTTGCAGACCGGCATCTTAAAAGCGTTGTAGTAGTCCTCATATGATTTCATGTCATGATTTTTGTTTCTCACGACGGCCGTCACAGCGCGTACCGCCATGTCAAAGTTGCCCTCGTCAGCGTACGACAAATAGGAGGCGCCAATCATGGCCTCGCATACATCAGCAATAGACTTGTCGGCTAATGAGTGTGAGTTTTGTGCTCCTTGGGCTTTGCCCGCCTTCTGCTTCAGACCCTGGGGGTACCAACTGCGGCGATCGAATTGCTTTGATCGGATGTATTCTTGCAAGTTCTTCTTCAATGCAACATTGAACAGATTCTGGTTGCAAATAAGAAGCATTCGCTCGACGTGATACTCAAATTCGTTGCTGTCAGGGATCCGAGTAAAGAGTGCGATGGTGGTTGCCATTTTGAGAAAGCAATCCCCGAGAAACTCGAGTCGCTCATAATTATTGCCCATGCCGGCCTGGAAATCAATCTTCTCCTGGTCTTGCTCGTCACTGTTGCTTGAATCTTTGGTCATCGCCTCGAGAGCCAGGTCGGGACGAACTTGTAGGTTCAACATACGGCAGGCGTCAAGGGCGATCATGTTCGATTCAATCCGATGGATGATGGCGGGAAAGTTGTAGGCCATAGCGACGACCTTGACAGGGAGTGTTGAGATCTGTAGCGGCTGGAGAATCACATAACAGATCCTAGACCCTGCTTGTTCGGAATCGGCGAATCCGTCGAGTAGGTTCCGGCGCAGCGAGACCAACTCAGCTTCTACCACGGGTTGTTTCGCCAACCATTCACCAGCTCTCCGGGCTCGACTCTTGGCCCAAAGACTGATGCTGTATTCCTTTATGGTATGCTCAACGTCCTTCCAGAGCCTGAATGGGGGATCGGGAACTCCGTCTGGAACCAAGTCGGTTGGCTTGAGATCTGTCCGAATGCCTCTGAGAAACAGCTTACGCGATCCCGTATATGGATCAATTACAAACTTGTTTTGATAAAAGCTGGGACTATGGTCTTCATCCCAAGGCAAGTACTCGACCTCTTTGGTCAACATCAGATGGTTCCAGTCAATCAGCGACCCTGGGTCTTCATTCGGTGAGAACTCATGACTGTGGTCATGAGCAGCAGGTGCCAGGAAGTATGGCAGGTCGGCGACTTGGGACTCGTATACTTTGCTGAAGATGTCTTTGAAAATGCGCAGGGTGAAGACTCTTATGCTGTCTAGACGTATCTCATCCAAGTGCATGGGCTTCACCACAGATATTACCTCTGCTATGGACCGACCACAGTTACCGAAAAATAGCGGAACTCCTGGAAGCTCTGGCAGTACCTCTCGTGTGAGGAGGGCAAGTGGCTGTGATGGCCTGTTCAATGCACCAGGTGCACGAAGCTTCAGGACTGTGAGGAACAGAGAGGATGCCGGTCCGCGCCGTGACCATACCTCTGGCTTGACCCTCATATTGTACCGATCACGTTTCTCGGAGCTGATGGCTAGGCGTGCGTTTCGCATGGCCGGGAGCTTTCTGGCAAACGTCGGCTGAAGGTGATTGCTGATGAACCCACCCTTGATGAGCTTCATGCACATTTCAAACGCTGCGGAGCACCTGGCCTCTGCCTTGTTTTTCTGGAGCGTGCCTGACACGCTCAAGATAGGAGATCTGCTCGGAAGCTGGACTTCGCAGATGTACTCGCTACCGATGAGAGACACCATATAGGAAGGACTTAGGGTTTCGTCGTTCACCTGTAGAGAAGAGGCAAAAGTTGACAGAACCACGAGGCTGCCGGTCCAGGTAAGTTTGGCCCCCGTGGATGGAATGATGTGGAACTCATGGTCGCGCTCGCCATGGTGAAGAGCTGCCTCGGGATCCCAGCCCACGATCTTGCGGTCTTCTGGCAGTGTGCTGCAGAATTGGCGGATGAGGGAGAGGTCATAATTTGCTTGTATCTTCGCCCTTGTATGCTTGCCGTTGCCTAGCTCGGCCATGCAAATATACTCCGAGTTCAAGTGCCGAGCGCGGCCTTTGGATTGTATATACTGAATCACCGAGTTGAAAAGATCGAATCGAATGACAATCTTGCAGTCTGCGATGTCAATGCCCTCCTCGGCCACAGAAGTGGCGAGAAGACAGTTGAATTCGCCGCGTCTGAACTTAGTTATTGTCATCACTTGCTCTTTGTACGACATGGCAAGAGGGCTGTTGTCAGATGGATTCCCGACCTGATGCTGTTTAGTACGGCACCAACGATTCCCGATGCATTTCACTTACAAGCGCAGCCGGTTTCAGATATAGAGGTCCAGTCCCAGGCAAGGAGAGGAGGTGAGCAAGAATCATGGCTGTGTTTCGTTTCTCCACAAAGATGATGCACTTGTGATCGGTAGGAGCACTGAAGCGCAGTTCCAGTTGACCGAGAAGACACAGCACTTTGGACGACAAGTCTTGCAGGGTTTTGGTGACTGGGAGGAACTGATGTTGCTTGATGATATTGCGGACTTCCTCAATGGCAACGTGCTCCCTTTCGGCGCGATCGGCAAAAATATTGTCTTGTGCGGTTTGCGCTGCCATTCTCGCGAGGGTTTCTTCAGTCAGAAATATCTGCCAGAAGCGATCGACACACCAACTGCCAAGGGAGCTCGACATTTCCAAAGAGTGGCTTAACGCCTTTGCAAAGTTCCTGTTGTAGCGCACCTGTTCTTGGATCTTCTTATGAAGATTGGTGGTGAAGGGTGGTTCGAGAGCAGAGTACTTGCAGTCTTGTTCGACGACTTCTTTTTGGATTTGTTTGAATGATGCAGAGTCCTGCTCGATTGTCGCAATCTCACTATGCAACAGGCCTTCGAGTTGAGCGGCAGCAATCTTGACATCGGTGAGGGCATCCACCGGAGAGGCAGTCATGCCGAAGATCTTGGGGCGTCTTTCCTTGTCAGGTTCAGTAATGTAGTAATCTTTGATGATTCGGGCATACGGATGATTTCCCTTGGCGTGGTGTGCTTCATCGAAGATAAGCAGGTTGATCTGATCCATGCGGATGAAAGATCTGGCAAGGCATTGCTGAAGGATGGCGGCGGTACAGACCATGACCATGTTGTCATCCCATCTTTTCATCCATGACTCCTTGATCCAGTCCGACCGTACCATGTCACCGCACACACGGTCAATAGGAAATTCAAGATTGCACTCCAGAACCGCATGTTGTTGGAGGGCAAGGGCAACCTTTTCCACAAGGAAAAAGGCGATTCTCTTGGGCTTGCCCGCTCGTCGATCCGCGGTTTCTTGTTCGAGGGTGTATCGCAGAAGGAGGGCTGCGATTAAGGTCTTTCCTGATCCGGTGGGTAACACAGCAATGATGTTCTTTCGCTTCGCCCGCTCGAAGAGCTCAATCTGATACTCCCGAGGATTTTCTATAATCTTGCGATTCTCACTCTCGCGTACCATCATGGCAGTGGAGGTGTGGTTGAGGGTTTGAACCGGCTGAGGGGCCGATTGAGCGATCTCATTGGAGTTGCTCTGAAGCCAGTTGTGAAAGGCAGCGTGATCTGCGCGCTTCTTCTCGGTGATTTTACGAGGCCTTTCTGGGGTCATGCTGTGCTGTCGATCGTCTGAATTTTCGTCAGCTTCATCGTGGCTGCTGAAGTCATCCTCATCGTCGCCAGAAACTCGACTCTGGCTATCCTGGGTTGTGGCGGTATCCTGAGTGCATCTGTTGACATAGAAGTGTCCATCTTCCTTTCCCGTTATTGATGTAGATGTGCTGGAAGCTATGGTTTCCGGTACATCTGCGAGAATCGAGATGACGGTGACGTCCAGACCAGTAGGGAACTTTTCAGCAGTCATCCTCTCAAGCAAGCATGCACAGGAAGCGAGTAGACGTCCCGTTTAAGTTGAGGCGCTTCGTGACTGCTGCAAGTGCTGAGATATATGGCGTTGTCAGGGGGGAAAGTATCAGTAGGGGTGTGAAGAGAAGAAGTGAGCTCTTTTGTAATCCTGATCAGTGTTGGCGGTTGGTGCTCCTTCCTCGTGTTCCTGGCGAAGTCGAAGCTTTGATTCACCGTAGTATCTGATTCAAAGGAAGTCGCCGAGTGAATGGTTTAAATCCGATCGTGGATCTTCCTGGATCTAGAGAGCCCTTCCCCAGATGTAAACGACTCTAGCTCTTCACGTTGCCATGTAAGTTGATAGTTAGCTTTCGGTGAAGAGACCATGGATAGCAAGGCGGACGGGTGAATCTTGGTGACAATTCCACAGTCGATCAGAAGGAGGATTCGTCGCAAAATGTATCACTTATCAGACTTGAGGTCAGTCTTGGCGTAGCATTGATGCTACAGATTAAACGGATGACTCTCCATCTTAAACTAGACCCAATAGCATGATGGTTACCATCTCAACTGAGCAGTCTTCGAGAAGGAGGATCAGTCAGAATTTCAAACTGTGTTTGTCATCTTTGCTACACCTACAAGCCGCACGGCAAGCTACCTACACGACGATGGAGGATGCATAGTTTGCGCCCCAGATGTGCCTATGGCATACTCTTGTTCTGCCTGGTCTGAAGATGTTGCGGCCGACGACGCTCAGCGAAGGGAAGCTTCAAAACAGCTGTTTGGCCACTCGTTGGCGGAGATAAGATAAGAGAGCTCCAGACCCTGAACATCATCCACTTCGCGGGGCAACCTGCCAATTGCCACTGCTGCCAGCTTTGATTTCACTATCCCCCCGACGCCGTTCTTGAGCCTGCTCTCTCGCTACAGCCTGTCGAAAGAACGTGGAGCACCCATACTTTGTCGTTTGAGACCCTGATCTCGCATCCAAACCGCCCTCTCGTCTGCACAGCATCTCGCGATGGCAGACGACAACGAGCCCCGCACCCTCAAACAGATCGCCGCGCTCGCCGCGCAGAAACGGCAGGCCATCGAAGCTACCTCCCCAGTGTCCAACCCCTCCTACGCCGCCGACCTCGAGATCGCTATTCAGGCCCATCGCGATACCATCGAAACGATCTCCCGTGTCTCTCTCTTCTCCCCGAACGAACCCCTCGACGACATTGCGACCCCAGACCTCCCCTACCTCCTCACGGAATCCTTCCTTGCCGACCTCTACCTCAAGACCCCGACCCCGAACCCCATCGACCGCGAGCTGGTCCTCTCTGAAGCCCGCGAAGCCTACGAGCGCTTCCTAGCCTCCCTTGACTCGTACGAGATCCTCACGCCCGCCCACAAGACCCTCTACTCCCGCTACACCGACGACCCCGCCGCCTTCTCCACCGTCGCCGCCTCCGACCCCTCGAAGCGTCGCGGCGCCAAGATCGCGAATTTCAGGGCTGAGAAGGATCTCAAAGCCCGGCTCGCCACCCTCGCTGCCAACCCCCGCTACGTCGATGACGGCGACGAGGAGATCCTGCGCGCGCTGTACCTCGCCCAGCTCGAGTTTGCCGCGCACAACGCCTTTCAGGCCTCGAGGGGCTGAACCGCGAGCTCGAGGTCCTCGCGCAGGCGGCGACCGCGCGGCCGCTGCTGCCGGCGAGGGAGACGGTCGAGGAGGACGCGCGCCGGCGCCGCGCCGCCGAGGAGAGCGGCCACGCCGAGAGGCTGGAGCCGCGCCGGCTGCGCAGCATACTGGAACAGAGCGGGCCGCTACTCAGCAAGGCCGGGAAGCCCATGCGGCCCTTTACGCTTGTCGGTTCGCGCGAGGAGGCGCAAGCTGGCGTCTTTAGGACGGGCCATAACCTGCCGACCATGAGCATTGACGAGTATCTGGAGGAGGAGAGGAAGCGTGGCGGCATTATCGAGGGCGGTGGCGAGGCCAGCTTTCACAGACCCGAGCCGGATGAGGACGATTACGAAAAGGCGGATGAAGCTACGTACAAAGCGAGGGCTTGGGACGAGTTTGTCGAGGCGAACCCCAAGGGGGCTGGAAACACGTTAAATAGGGGGTAGATTTTCTGGGATGACTTAACGGCAAGGTGGCCTCGTCAAGATAATGGCAGCGATACCCAAGAGATGCAAACGTGCTAGTTCATTCACTTGCTGCTCGTAATAGCAACTCAAGTTCACATGTGTTATTTGCCTGAGCAGACCCGCTAGGTACACTTCCTCCGCTGGCACACCAAGGTATGCGATGTAGTCTTGCCAACCTCTGCGTAACCTGGTTCTAGGGTTTTCATGTTTCGATCCTCGTGACATCATTAAAAATAGCAGACTCGTGTTCTAGATAGTCCCACGCCTCAAGTTGTGAAGCGTCGGGTTTTTGTGCCCGGTGCCTCCCAAATCATGTTTCGTCTTTGTCCCACAATGTTGGCGTTTACGTCTCCCATCGTGCAGCCTCATAATCATCCCCAGTCTCCGTGAAAGTCTCCGAGTGGATCGACTCGTCGTCCACAATAACCCGGCCGGGGTTATAGATGATGGATCCATCTTTGTGCACGTTCATGCTTGTCGTCTCGCTCGCTAGGACCGACTCGAGATCCAACCCCCGCAGCCCCTCAACAACGGACATTGATGCCAACGAAGGCGAAACGACTGCCGCGCCGCCCCTGAACCCCGTGTCCGGCCCGTCCTCAGCGGGCGGCAGCTCGTCGTTGAACACCCGCCCGGTCCCATCATCCTGCCCACCCGCCCAGACGGGCAGGAACTTGACCTCGTCGGGCACAAGAAAGGCGAGAAAGTGATTCGTTAGGAAGCGCGAGGGCGTGCGCTTCTTGGGAACGTCGAAGAAGTCGTTGCGCGGAATTTCGACACACTCACGTAGCACCTCAAAGACTTCGGTATCGAACCTGATGAGGCGGAAAGGGTTCGTGGTGGCCACGCCTGTTTTCGAGTCCCGGTCAAAGTCGGCAAAGAGCTGAGGCCGCGCCGCAATAACCTTCTCAAAAGATCGCTTCAGGGCCACGGCGAGGACACCGACATACCGCTGGGCAAAGGTCAGGGATTTTGTTGCGGGGCTCTCAGGCGTCAGGGGCTCGGGCTGCCAAGGACCTGTTCTCGCGATAGTGTTGATGCGGTTGTGGAAGAAAAGACACATGCCCTTCTGCACCGGGTTCATGCGGTCGTAGATGGTGTTCAGAGGCTCGCGGCTATTCGGTGCGACGTAGCGGAAGCGAAAGTCGTCAACTTTCCCGCACTCGGGCCCTGTGAGACATCCCAAAGCTTCCTCCCAGATGTTCTTGCGCCAGAAGTGCAAAATGCGCTGTTTCAGATGGTCGAGGACCACGACAGCCGCCGCACATTCATGGCTATCCGTCTCAGCAGCGAGTCTGCGCCGAACTTCGGCAAGTCGCTTCACTCGGGAATGTCCAGGTCCTCAAAGACTGTATCGCTCCCAAGCACAGTCATCACAGAAGAGTTGCGCTGGACTAAAGCCTGGGCCGCGTGTTGAACCATGTTGTCGAGGTCATCGCCAGGGTCGCGGCCCTTGCGGCCGAAGATGGTGGTATTAGGCGCTGCCGACCGTCCCCTGTCGCCAGCATCCTTGAGTGCCTTCTCGTAGACCAAAATCTCAAACACGAATCGGGTCACGTCGATGAACTTGAACGTCATGCCAATCTGCAACCCCTCTTCGGGAAGAACCTCAAGAAAGGTTGAATTTCGCCACATCAAAAGCCATTGGGCTACTGGCTTGACCTATGAACTTGTAAGCGGTTTGAGTCTGACAGGGGTTACGGTAGACCTGGTGTTCTATGGCCATATCGACAAGGAAGGAAGGAAGGTTGCGAGCACATACCATGAGACCAGGACAGCCGAAGATTTTGGAAATCGCAATCATCGTCCAGACACGCGGAGCTGAGTCGAGCAAGACATACTTGCCTTCGATGAGATACAACAGACGGAGGATGCAAATGCGGTGTCTGATGGGGCAATAGTCGGGAATGTTGCGGTGGTCCGGCGGACGGCTCCATATGTTGAACTTGTCGTCGGCAGCCTCGAAATGGGGCCGCTTCTTTCCACAGTGGCAGACATCGTCGTGGCCGTTGACAGCAGCCGCATCAACCTCAAAGGTGTCTTGGCTGCGCCACCAGGCGATGATGCCCGGCGTAAGGGACATCTCGGCCATTTCGTATACGACCTCTTCGCCCTCAATGCTGGGGGTCAGGTCCATGACATACTTCATACCAATAAGCTCCTCCCTCAAGAGGCCGTTCTCGTCGAGTGGCGGAGTAGGCGGGAGCTCTTTAAGCTTGCTATTGAACTTTGACGATTTGAGGCTGCGAATCTTGTCCGAGTGCATCTTGACGTGGAGCGATCTCCAGGTGTCACCGACGCAGTCTATGGGCTCGACCAAGGTCCACGACGGCATGTTGATATAGACAACCGTGTCTCCCTCGTTCATCTCATACTGCGCATTGTGCAGGTAGGTGCGGGCAATGTTACTCTCGTCAAGGTTATTCATGTCGACGGCTGGGCAGTGCCAACGTTTTGGCCGATAACGATGATTCTTCTCGCAGGCAACCAATGTGAAAGAGTCTTGCTTGTGGGCTCAGAATGAGCATCCGCCAAGCGTGACGTCGGCGTGCGCGATGGTGCGACGTGCGTCAAGGCTTTGTAGCACGTTGTGGACAGAGGAGTCTCCGATGGGAGAAGAAAGTGGCCAAAGGCGATGGTTTCCAAACCAGGAGACGAAATGTCGAGAATGAAAAGCTGCTGGCCATAACAAAGCAATTTGTTGTCAGATTGAAAAATGTGCATCTTGTCCAACAGCAGCCTTCTCGTTGTCGTTGGCGGGGTGTGAGCAACATCATGCAGCCAGCTGTCCAAGGCAGCAGTCACAATCCAATCCGCACCAATCATCCTGTTCTCGGTGTCTGACAAGGGCGGAAGCCAGAAATGGATTGACATCAAGCACGACCGCATAGTGGCGGTACAATAAGGCAACCAATGAATTGCCCGGCCGGTCCTACCAGTCAGTCCTTGGGCAGCATCCTTCGCGTGGGGACTCGGCATCTTTTTGTCGGCTGGTAGTGATATCGATGGACTTGGCTTAGGCCTTGAGCCCTCCCTGCACTTGCATGGTGCTGTGAATCCATCTTTGCAGAGACCAGGATCGAATTTGTTTTCCTGCGAAACAAGGCGAGAGCGAGCAATATAGGTTAGACAACACCTATCATTTGGACCAACTCGAAGCTTGAATATCCAAGGGGAAGGTCAGTCCTCTTGATGTAAGTGTCGTTGAGAACGAGGACGCTGGAGCTGAGCTGTCGTGCTGGGCAGTATGAAACAGCAGGTAAGGCAGCGAGTTAGCTAGCCAACAGGCTGAGACAAGGAGATTCGCCCCCCTCAATATGGAGCACGGTAAGATACGAATACCCATGGTAGACCATGAATGCCAATTGATATGAGCCTCATGACCTCCCATCTGGATAACTATTCCACATCACACGGGCAAAGATAGTAGTCTAGACCCTGACAAGTGCCGGTCCCATCCTCGGAGCTCAACTTACCCCTCAAGCCCCCTCAACAGAAAGACCCTCTAGGCAGGGATGCTCGGTGAGTTGCCACCCAATCCTCTGCTGAAGCGGATCCTCACCGAGGATCCAGACCGCAAACGCAGACCCCACCGCCCCGGGAGCTTGGGCCAACCCCCGCACTCTTTCCCAGCTGTCGCGTGCAGCGTGCAGCGCCCCCCTTGCCCCCCCAGGAATCCGGGGTCTAGGTGGCCCCCCCTTCGAGATAACCATCATTGATCAGTCGATGATCTCACAAAACCTTGCCAGTTCCCAGCAGGCCATCTCTACTGCTTCTTCTCCTTCTTCTTATTTTCTCTTCCTGCTTTCTCATCTTAATCCTTCTCCAGATCTCATCCACCCCCACTTCCCGACTTTGTTGACGACATTCTTCTTTGAACCGTCTTCAACACCAAATTCCTCGACATCTCGCCTACATCCATCTCATCTCCCTACCCAGCATGGCCTTCACTCCGCGCCAACCAAGACAGCCAGTCAGGCTTCATGCCGGTGCCTTCTCGTACGTCCCATCATATCTCCCCCTTCCTTACCAGACCCGTCAGGGTCATTCCCTCGTCACCCTCTTCCCCCCCATTCCCGGCCTAGGCCCTCGCTAACATGCCATCTCAGCCGCAACCGCCCGGTCGTCATCGCCACGACTCTTGTCGTCGCCGCCTTGGCAACAGTCAAGTACCAGTCCTCGTCCATGAGATCCAAGGAACAGGCCGCGCCCGATCTATACGTACGCGTTGACCGCAGCGGAGGCGGTGTCTGATAGCACCCCCTCCCTTCCTATTCATCTCGGCCTCCCCACGTCCGACAAGCTATAAGTCACTTTTCTCGTAGTAACGATTTCACGCCGAATATGTATCATCAAATAAACACTGAAAACGCGGCCTAAAAAAAACAATGAAAGCAAATAAGCGAACACATCCACAAATCAACAGAACAGGTCAAGACTGCAATGGAGAGGCGTCGAAGTTTGGGTATCGATTAATTCCAACCCCCACACCAACACATCAGGTAGCAACAGCCTACCCGCGAGCTGAAGAGTCTGGCTTCAAATGCAAACACAACCCACGTGATATCAAACAAGTACAATACATCATCTCCCCTTCCACCTCTGTGCCGTCTATGACACCATTATGCTCGTTCGCTACATGCTCGCTGAAGCAATGCAAATCCGCCACCAGGGCGGCCTGTGACCACATCTCCGACGTCTTGGCGCTCGGATCTTGTCCGAACCTCCTCGAATTGTTGCCTTATGCTCAGAGTGAGCTGCCCTTCTTCGCGAAGCCATCTTCACCTCTGTCGCCGGCCCTCCCATCATCCGAATCAGACGATTGAGCCACTTCCTTGCCCTTATTTTTGGACTTGGTCATCCCAACGCGGGGCTCCATCATGCTCTTCCGGCTTCCGGGCCTCTTGGTGGCAGTCGTTGTCCTTTTGAGTATCTTGGGTCGAGCCTCATCTGGCCCTTTCCGGCGGTCCCGACCAGCTGCATCGGCTATAGATGATCGGGAGGCTTTCGAATTGTCTTCTCCCGAAGAGTTGTGCCTAGTCGGCGGCGCTGTCGAATTGGAATTCGTCTTGAGTCCACGTAGTTCTCGTGCCACGTCTGCGAAACTCTCTTCGAGCGTCTTCATGCGTGCGAGAACAAGGCGGCTCATACGGTCCCTATCCGCAGCGTCGCTGCTGCGCCCCCCCGGCAAGACGTGAGTCTTTCATCAACGCCATCGCCATTTGGGTTTGGAAACTCGACGGGACGGCCCCATTCGGATCATCAGGAGCCATCAAATTCGTGTTATCGGACATGGCGCTGAGATCAATCGAAGAAAGTCTGCGGACGCCGCCGAGCCTTTGACGCGACTCCACAGGAATGAGTCCAGCTCGGTTGGGAGCTGTCTGCACCAAGTCCCGCGGCGGCATGATCGGTCTGGGCTTGACTGAAGTCATGTACAGTTGCCTACGAGGCGAGCGATGACCACTACCTGACGGCACTTCAATGATGGAGGCACGGGCGCTCAGAGGACGGGAGCGAACGGTTGTCGGCTCCGGCGGTGACGCAGACGAAACGCTTGGTTCTCGTCGTGCCGGCTGTGGCGCGTACAATATCGTATTCGTTGAAAGAGTCCGGTTATGAAGTGCGCGCCTGTTGGCAGTTCGAAGGCGACCCCGCCATAGGCGTCTTGCCATTAGACCCTTGCGAAGAAGTCTTTCGGGGCATGATAGTGTGTTGCCTGTGCTGTTGTGAAGTAGTCTTCTTGTTCGGTATGCTTCTCGTAGCGGGTACGCTGGTGGTCGCCAGCGTTGGTCATCTCATCTTCCTCTTCCTCATCATTCGTGACCAATTCGTCATCACCGTCGGCGTCTGTTTGGTCCTTCACTTCTTCCCCACGTCTGAAGTTTTTCTCATTGCGAGAAAGGGAAGCGTCAATAGCCGGGTGCCCCTGGGACATCATGTCTGCTGGATCGCTAGCAGCAGAACGCAGGTCAGAGAACTGCCTGAGCCTATTAGGCCGGTAGTCTCGATTCATGCTGAACCTGCGGTGCCAGTCCGGCCGTGCAGCTTTGCTATCCAAAGTCGGCCATTCGCGGTTGCCGGGGGACGATCCGACCTCGTCATGCTGTTCCATCCAATTTCGAATAGCGTTTTGTGTCTTTCTCCTTTCGTTTCTTCTGTGGCTTCGGAGGGTGGCAATGCCAGGTCCTCGCCGGAACACTTCCTCCAAAGCCCTGTCTTTTTGGAAGCCTACTACCGATTCTTCCCGAACCCGAACATTGGGGCTGAACATTGCGCCGCGGTTGGCTGGATCGGCGAGAGACATGTGTCTCCCACGTCCGCGGCCGGGGTTTTCGACGAGATCGGTAGGTTCATATATGTTGGATGCCAACCAGAACTTCTCATATGCAAAGATGCAGAACAGCAGAGGAAAGTGTGTTACTTTGATGATAGTCCGGTTCAACAGAACAAAGTGCTTTAGGGGCATGCAGTAACGAAGTGGCATCAGCAACCAGGCACAGATGTTGCCGGGGGCAACGTATGAGAATAGGGCATCATTCTTGACCATAGAGATGGTGTTGAGTGCAAACAAGAACCTGGCATTCGTTAGCTTGCGTAACAATGGGTCGGTAGGGCTGCTCCTCACTGGTGCTCCTCTGTAGCATTACTCGCAATTTTCATGAATGAGTTCGTCAAAACAGTGATGAGGATTGTGCTGGTAAGGTTAGTGACCTAGTTCTATATGACAGAACTGCTGTTAACTCACACAACAACGAAGTGACACATGATCAGGAACAACCCCATCAGTGTCCTCTCGAGAATTCCATATGTCGGCCACTTATCCCAAGCCGCGGGTGTAAAGCCCATCAAGATCTGGAAGATCTTGTACGCGACTTCTCCAGCGTCATTGGAATTCTTGGATAGAGTAAAGAATACGAAGAAGCCGCTGCAGGAAATGAGGACGAGGACTAGCACGGCAGCCAGATCCACGGCCATCAACCGGAATGCAATGAGCAGCTGGGAGAAGTATTGGTAGTGGTCCAACACGCTGAAGATACGGGGTAGAAGGAGGATGGCGTTGGCGGCGAGCACATCGTAGGCTTGGTCGTTCCAATGGCCTGGGTCCACGAGAAAGACACCGTAGGCACGCATGCAGTAGTAAATAATGAGAAGGACGAGGATGCCGAGATCAAAGATGTTCCAGAAGCTCATGATATAGAGGGAAAAGCCCTGCTCGTTGAAACCGACGAGTTCATCGAGCATGAAGCCGGCGGACCAGAACCAGAATATGAGCTCAAGAGAGGTGATTCGTGTAGACCGCTCCACCAGCACACTCAGGAACAGGCAGATCAAGACCATGAGCGACAGAGTCGACAAGAAGAATCTGTATCGAGGCACACGCAGGCGTGATAGCTTGAATAACGAAGCATTGCGCGGATCGTAGAGAATGACGCTCCGTCTGCCGGGAACAGCTTGTGCTGCAATTTCCTTTCGCTGCTGTCCGCCTAAGAGCGGCGTCCGGTCGTCGGCTTTGCTTGAACTCTTGCTGGGAGGGTAAACTGGTGTTGAAGGTGGTCCCCGGTGCAGTGTATCCGCCGACGAGTAGAACGTGATGGCACCGTTCCAGATGGCCTCCAACTGCTGCACAACGAGAGGATGTGCCAGAAAGTGCTTTGCTGAGGCACGAATCGCAACCTCGAGTGTCGATGTCCTTGCGGCCGTGAGTCCAGCCTTGGCCGTGGCATCTGCCTTGGAATTGGTCACAGGGAGCTGGATGCCAGGCAGCCCCTGGAGTGGGTAGAAATCGTAGGAGAGCGCGTCAATCAGTTCGCGCGTGTTGTACTCCTTGAGCAGCTTGACCGCTAGCAGCTCGCAAACCTTGGCGCGTGTGATGCTCGTGCCGGCGTTGCCTGGATACAGTTGGCTCTCCTTGTGAAATTGGAGACAGTTCGCCATCAGCGCATATAGTGTTGCTCTGGAGAAGTGCTGTGTACGGATCTGCTGTTGCATGGGCTTCACCAGGAATTGGGAGACCTGGGGCGAGCGAAGTTGTTCCCATGTTAAACTCGTTTCGGTTCTGGCTTGGACGACGACACGGATCGCATGGGTGATGTTGTAAATCGGTAGGGAGTCTGCGTGGCGCAGCTGGCGTTAGTGATGCTAGGACTGAGGAGAAGCAGGAGGGGCTAAAGCCAAAGCTGCAACGTACCGAGATAGGAGGCGGAGAAGAGAGGTAGCACAGGCAGGGAGCGACGCACGCCATCCTCGTCGTCTAGTCTATTGTCCTCATCGTCTTGCTCTTCGTCTCCATCAACGTATTGATCGCCCATGCCGTCGTTTGAATCCTCGTCGTCATCATCGGCTTCCGTGAAGTCTGCCGTGGCATGTCTGCGAAGGGGTGGCTTGCGAAAGGCTGGGCCCGCAGAAGGGGACGTCGGTAGCCCATCATCATCGACGTGACGACTGTGACGTCTAGGTCGCAGCAACGAGGTGAACATTGTTTTGTTTCTTGGGGGTTGCGAAACAGCCCGCAACCTCGTCTTATCGGGTCGGATCACAGCTCCATGGACGATAAGGGGTGAAGCTGTGGAAGGAAGTCAGGATGAACGCAGTGGCGTGAGGCAAGCCCAGAGAGACGACGCGATCCTCCGTCCCGACAAACAAAACGAGCGAACAGGCGAGAAGGAAAGAGTGGAAGGATTTGAACTCGATGCAAGTCTCTGTTGGAGGCGTGGATACAGAAACACTTTTGGGGGGGGGGGGGGGGCCTAGGAACAGTGGAGAGGCGGACCGTGTGGTGGGAATCGTAGATTGCAGGAGCAACCGATCGCGAGGAGTGGACACAGACCAGACGGCAGAGCAAGCACCAAGACAGACCCAAACATACCAGAACTGCTGTACCTACCTGTACATGTATGTGTACTGTACTTGCATACCTTAGCTCAGGACTTGACTAAGGTGAGATAGGTCACAGACAGAGAAACCTGGCAGCAGGAGGGCAGGCAAGCAGTTTGTTCGGTTGCATGTTGGTGTGGGTGGTCTGAGGGGGATGATGCGCGTGAAGCGCGATTCTGTGCAGCTACAGCCTCAGCCGGACTCAGTAGCAGGGACATGGTGTATCATGGGAGGGGGCCGCAGTACTTGCCCCGAAAGAGGCGGTGAAGTGGGCACTTTGCTCACCTGTCTGGGGAAAGGAAGACTGAGGCGTTGTTCATGCACATGGTCGATGACAGTAGAGGGCGAAGCGATAAGGCCAGGGAGGTTCGAGGTCCACGGTCTGAAGCACATGGGCTTGTGCTCCTCCTGCCTGTACCTAGCTGCAGGTGCAGTTGCAGTGCCTTGAAATGCTTGGCTGTGGCTACCCTCGACTTGCCCTGAACCTGGCCAAAAAGAACGGGCCTCAGCAGCGGCTTGAATCGCTAGTGCGTGGGGCCTTGTCCCTGTCGACTCTAAAAAGTGGCCGTCAGCCAGTCCTGAAATGACCCCAATCAAAGATCGCGATGACCATCGATGCAGGCCAGAAATGCACAGCTGGCCGCAGCACTCCCTTGCACCAGGCGATGTGACATGATGCGGCTACGAGTGCCACTTGACCGACACTGGCTTGTCTTTGGCCTTTGACGGACGATGAGACGAAGGCGTGCTGAGGGTTTGTGCCGTCCGCCGGCCACAACATTGACTCCTTGATGTCTGCTGATATCATGACACCACCTTGGCACTGAGTACCCAGCATATCAAGCATCTACTGGCAATGGCAACGCGGGCTGTTCTCTTCGGCGAATGACGCGGGCGCG
Source organism: Verticillium alfalfae VaMs.102 (assembly GCF_000150825.1). Classification (NCBI taxonomy): domain Eukaryota; kingdom Fungi; phylum Ascomycota; class Sordariomycetes; order Glomerellales; family Plectosphaerellaceae; genus Verticillium; species Verticillium alfalfae. Next base: position 2,842,204 of record NW_003315038.1, read on the forward strand.
CCATGCTCGATGGGACCCCAGATCACACAACCTTCGGGACTCCAGACCAACTGGGCTCTCGTCTGATTGGACACCACCGTCACCGCCTCGACGTCCCCTCACCACCATCCCGCACACTTCTCTCCGAAGGGTGTGCTCCTCGATGGGGGTCAGGCTGCTGTGCGACGAAACGGGAGTGTGCCACGATCATCTGATTGAAATTGCATTACGGCAACAACCTTCTTCAAGTTTTTCTCAGTACGGCAAATGAACTCGATGGCCTAGATCATGATGTTGACGTGTGCCTATTTCGGGGGAGACTGGATGAACTATGGCCCTCTGGCATGTCACTGCATTCTCCGGAGCGTCCAAGACATGGGGAATCAGAGCCATCGGGGGAAACACGAGACGGGCTTGCATGGGCTGCTGAGACAATAAGCCACACAAGTCAAACACTCACGCTCAACTTAGGCACCACAGTCCAGACTTCTCATGATGGGCGATCGGGGCCGCATCACCTCGAAGCACGTGAGCCTCAAGCTTTCGATCGAAGCAATGTACTGTACACTGGGAGGGGTGCGTGTGGGTGTGGATAGCAACGGAAAACTGTGGAACCGCGACTCGCGGCTTTGAGGCACGCCAAAAAGACTTTGAATTGTCGCGTTGATGTCGATCTGCGATATTTCTGCCCGTGTTGGAGACGCCATGTCATACGGAGAGTGAAGATTTTTCTGTTTTTTTTTTCTCTTTGATTTTGCATTACATTACAATGTCGCTGAAAATGCTTGAGGCGAGCACTGCTGTGGCAGCTGGTTGACCTGGCTGCGATCGAGAAACAGATCGGCGCACGGCGTCAAGGTGAGGTCGAAGTGTACCACAACGGACCAATCTTGAGGTGTCTTGGTAAAATTCAAACGAGTTCCCAGAACAAAACTGTAAAATGGTCTGTCGTGTTGCAAGCCGATACTTTTAAAGCCTGTCACCCGATTCAGAGAGCGCTGGACTCAACCAGCTGGCGGTTGTCAATTAAAGATTCAATCCCTGCTAGGGAGGTGACGTGGTGAACCCCCACGGCAAACGAGGCCGAGCTCGCTCGAATGTTTCCTCAACCAAAGAAAGGGACCTCATCTAGGTAACTTTCAGGTACCTACCTTACAAGCAGGCCCTGAGCAGACTCGAGGCTACCTTACCGCCTTGCTCTTCAGGGACAAGAGAGCCCCTCTCATTGGTGACCCGGCTCGCCGTCCACTGTAGCACAGTGAAACGCGCAGCGCAATTGGGCCGAGCTTAGTGGACCGCATGCGTCAGGCAAGCGGAATTGGCCAATCACGAGGCCCCAAGCACACAGGTCTGCCCGCTAAGAGAGGGGCTTAGGCCCAGGCGAGGCGAAGGCTGGCAGAACTGGAATAGAAGAAAAAAAGTTTTTGGCAGTGGCCGTTCTCGGTTCTCTCTCCTCCTTCTCCTCTCCTCCTCCTCCTCACCATGATCCTCTGATCTGCTATTGCCTTCCCTCTGATCTCTGGCTGCAGATGATCCCTGGGAAGACCAGGAATACCTCAAACCCGAGACTCTGACCCTTAGAGCTCTCATACTTCTTCTATTACTCCCACCCGCTCTTGCGGCGAGCGAGCTCTGCCCCGCCTCCGTCATACCTTCCAGAACTGCCCCACGTCGAAATACCGATTAGAGTCGGCAATCATGGCGGGCAAGACCTTCCCCCCCGCCACGGCACGCCTCGTCGATGCCAATGGCGTTGATACCGAGCCTCTCATGTGCCTCGAGCTGCCCGATGGCTCTGTCTACCAAGGTTACAGCTTTGGTGCCCAGAAGAGCATCGCTGGAGAGCTCGTCTTCCAGACCGGCATGGTGGGATACCCAGAGTCGGTGACAGACCCTTCGTATCGCGGTCAGATCCTCGTTATCACCTTTCCACTCGTCGGCAACTACGGTGTTCCTTCGAGGGAGACCATGGACGAGCTCCTCGGCGACCTTCCCGCCCATTTCGAGTCGTCTCAGATTCACATCGCCGGCCTCGTCGCCGCATCCTACTCTGGCGAGGATTACTCGCACTTCCTCGCCGAGTCCTCCCTCGGTACCTGGCTCAAGGAGCAGGGCGTCCCCGCTATCTACGGCATCGATACCAGGGCCCTCACGAAGCGCCTCCGTTCCGAGGGCAGCACGCTCGGCCGCCTGCTGCTTGAGACCAAGCAGACCCTCACCAACGGCACAGCGAACGGTCTCACGTCTCATGCCTCGTCTCCCAAGTACGAGACGATTGAGTGGTCTAACCCCAATGAAAAGAACCTCGTGGCCGAGGGTGAGTCTATGCAGTTCACTCTGATTAAGCTTTCGCTCATTTCTCTCCAGTATCCATCAAGACCCCCAAGCTTTACAAGCCCCCTGCCAGCGTCACGCTGAAGAAGCACTCCTCGGGCCGCACCATCCGAGTTCTTTGCGTCGATGTTGGTATGAAGTACAACCAGCTGCGATGCTTCCTCAAGCGTGGCGTCGAGGTCCTTGTCTGCCCCTGGGACCACGACATCGTCGCTGCTGCTGACCAATACGATGGTCTCTTCATCTCCAACGGACCTGGTGACCCTGCCATGCTTGATGTCACCATCAAGAACATCGCGGCTGCTTTGCAACAGAACAAGACGCCCGTCTTTGGTATTTGTTTGGGACATCAGCTTCTGGCTCGTGCCTCCGGTGCGAGCACCACCAAGATGAAGTTCGGCAACCGTGGTCCCAACTTTCCCTGCACCCAGCATGATCACTGGAAAGTGCCACATCCCTTCGGAGAACCCCGGCTACGCCGTCGATGCTGGCTCTTTGACGGAGGGGTTGGCAGGAGCTTTTTTGCAACGCGAACGACGGAAGCAACGAGGGCATCATGCACAAAAGCAAGCCCTACTTCAGTGTTCAGTTCCACCCGGAGAGCACTCCCGGTCCCTGCGACACAGAGTATCTCTTCGATGTCTTCATCCAGGCCATCACCGACTGCGCCACTGATGCCAGCCTTCTCAACTCCCCTGTCAGCTTCCCTGGCGGCACTATTGAGGAGAACGAGCGCCTGCACCCTCGCGTCCACCCTCGCAAGGTCCTTGTCCTCGGAAGCGGTGGCCTCAGCATTGGCCAGGCCGGCGAATTCGACTATTCTGGTAGTCAAGCCATCAAGGCTCTTAAGGAGGAAGGCATCTACACGGTGCTTATCAACCCGAACATCGCGACCATTCAGACCTCCAAGGGTCTCGCTGATAAGGTCTATTTCCTACCTGTCAACGCCGAGTTTGTGCGAAAGGTTATCCAGTATGAGCATCCCGATGCCATCTACGTCACCTTCGGTGGCCAGACTGCTCTGTCGGTTGGTATTCAGCTGAAGGATGAGTTCGAGGCCCTCGGTGTCAAGGTTCTCGGTACTCCCATTGATACCATCATCACTACCGAGGACCGTGAACTCTTCGCGCGCAGCATGGACTCCATTGGTGAGAAGTGTGCCAAGTCCGCTTCTGCCTGCACCGTTGACGAGGCCATGGTTGCTGTCAAGGGCATTGGCTTCCCCGTCATCGTCCGTGCCGCGTACGCTCTCGGCGGCCTTGGAAGTGGTTTCGCCAACAACGAGGCTGAGCTGCTCGACCTTTGCAACAAGGCCTTTGCTGCCAGTCCTCAAGTCCTCATTGAGCGCAGTATGAAGGGCTGGAAGGAGATTGAGTACGAAGTCGTTCGTGACGCCCAAGACAACTGCATCACTGTCTGTAACATGGAGAACTTCGATCCTCTTGGAATCCACACTGGTGATTCCATCGTTGTCGCTCCTTCGCAGACTCTGTCTGACGAAGACTACAACATGCTGCGAACAACGGCCGTCAACGTTATCCGTCACCTCGGTGTTGTCGGAGAGTGCAACATTCAGTATGCGCTGAACCCCTTTTCAAGGGAATACTGCATCATCGAGGTCAACGCAAGGTTGTCCAGGTCTTCTGCCCTTGCGTCCAAGGCAACTGGTTACCCGCTTGCCTTCATTGCTGCTAAGCTTGGTCTCGGTATTCCCCTCAAGGACATTGCCAACAGCGTCACAAAGTCCACTTGTGCCTGCTTTGAGCCTTCGCTCGATTATGTTGTCGTCAAGATGCCTCGTTGGGATCTGAAGAAGTTCACCCGTGTCTCTACTCAGCTCGGCTCCTCTATGAAGAGTGTTGGTGAAGTCATGAGCATTGGCAGGACCTTCGAGGAGGCCATTCAAAAGGCTATTCGTGCCATCGACTTCCACAACTTGGGCTTCGGCGCCACCAAGGCTCTGATGTCCCTCGATGACGAGCTCCAGACCCCGTCCGATCAGCGTCTGTTTGCCATTGCCAATGCCATGCACGCTGGCTACTCCGTCGAGAAGATCTGGGAGTTGACCAAGATTGATAAGTGGTTCCTCAACAAGCTCATGGGGCTCAACAACTTTGCCAAGGAAATGGGCGGCTTCAACATGGCCCAGATCACTCAGCGCCCCGACCTGCTCCTTCAGGCCAAGAGGCTCGGCTTCTCTGATCAGCAGCTTGCTGACTTCTGGAGCACCAACGAGATTGGCGTCCGCAGGATGCGTGAGGAAGGTGGCATCATGCCCTTCGTCAAGCAGATCGATACGGTAGCGGCCGAGTTCCCTGCCCACACCAACTACCTTTACCTCACATACAACGCCTCCGAGAGCGATGTCTCTTTTGACGACCACGGCATCATGGTCCTTGGTTCTGGTGTGTACCGTATCGGCTCATCAGTCGAGTTCGATTGGTGCTCCGTTCGTGCCATTCGCACTCTCCGCCAGACTGGCCACAAGACTATCATGGTCAATTACAACCCGGAGACGGTTTCGACTGATTATGACGAGGCCGACAAGCTCTACTTTGAGAACATCAACCTCGAGACGGTGTGTGACATCTACGCTCTGGAGAATGCAGGTGGTGTTCTCGGAGCCATGGGTGGGCAGACGCCCAACAACATCGCACTGCCGCTCTACCGTGCTGGCATTAAGGTTCTCGGTACCTCACCTGAAATGATCGACATGGCCGAGAACCGTTACAAGTTCTCTCGTATGCTGGATTCGATCGGCGTGGATCAGCCCGCGTGGAAGGAGAACAGCAGTCTCGAGGATGCCAAGAAGTTCTGTAACAGCATATCGTACCCCGTGCTTGTACGTCCTTCGTACGTGCTCTCTGGAGCTGCCATGAACACGGTCTACTCTGAGCGTGACTTGGAGAACTACCTCGAGCAGGCTGTCGCTGTTTCTCGCGAGTACCCTGTCGTCATCACCAAGTACATTGAGAACGCCAAGGAGATCGAGATGGATGCAGTTGCCAAGGACGGCGTCGTTGTTGGTCATTTCATCTCCGAGCACGTTGAGAATGCCGGTGTGCACTCGGGTGACGCTACCCTCATCTTGCCTCCTCAGGACCTGGAGCGCGAGACAATTGAGCGAATTGAGGAGGCTACCCGCAAGATTGGCGCCGCTCTCAACGTGACGGGCCCCTTCAACATTCAGTTCATTGCCAAGGACAATGACATCAAGGTCATTGAGTGCAACGTTCGTGCCTCGCGTTCGTTCCCCTTCGTCTCTAAGGTTATGGGTGTTGACCTCATCGAGATGGCGACCAAGGCCATCACTGGTCAGCCCTTCACCGAGTACCCTCCCACCACTCTCGCCCAGAACTGCGTCGGTGTGAAGGTGCCCCAGTTCAGCTTCTCTCGCCTCTCTGGTGCCGATCCTGTTCTGGGTGTCGAGATGGCTTCTACTGGTGAAGTCGCCTGCTTCGGTGTTGACAAGTATGAGGCTTACCTCAAGGCCCTCATGTCCACCGGCTTCAAAATCCCCAAGGCCAACATTCTGCTGTCCATGGGCTCCTACAAGGACAAGAAGGAGATGTTGCCTTCTGTGGAAAAGCTTCAGAAGCTTGGCTACAAGCTGTTTGCCACGGCCGGAACTGCCGATTTCCTCCAGGAGCACAACATTCCAGTGCAGTACCTCGAGGCTCTCGGTGACGAGGAGGGAGATCAGCGGTCCGAGTTCTCTCTGACCCAGCATCTTGCCAAGAACACCATCGACCTGTACATTAACTTGCCTTCCAGCAACAAGTATCGCCGCCCCGCCAACTACATGAGCAAGGGGTACCAGACCAGACGTATGGCCGTTGACTACCAGATTCCTCTGGTCACCAATGTCAAGAACGCCAAGATCCTCGTCGAGGCCATTGCTCGTCACTTCGAGCTCAACGTCGGCAATCGTGACTTCCAGACCAGCCACCGCACCGTCTCTCTGCCTGGTCTGATCAACGTCGCGGCTTTTGTGCCTGGCATTGCCTCCTCCGGCACCAACGATCTTCAGTCGGTCACGAAAGCCTCGCTCCTGGCCGGCTTCAGCATGGTTCGCATCATGCCTGTCGGTGTCGAGGGTGCCGTGACGGACGCTCTCACCCTCAAGGTTGCGCAGAAGACCAGCCGTCGTGGTGGTTACTGCGACTACAACCTGTCAGTGTCAGCTACTTCGGACAACGCTGATCAGATTAGCCAGGTCGCTGGAGAGGTTGGATCGCTTTTCATCCCATTCAACCATCTGTCTGGCAACATCAGCAAGGTCGCTGCCGTTGAGTCTCACTTTGACAGCTGGCCCGAGCACAAGCCCATCGTCACCGATGCCAAGCTGACAGACCTCGCCTCGATTCTTCTGCTTGCGAGCCTGCACAACCGTCGCATCCACGTCACCTCTGTGTCGACCAAGGATGATATCAGGCTCATTGCACTCAGCAAGAAGAAGGGTCTCAAGCTGACCTGCGACGTGTCCGTCTTCTCCCTCTATCTCTCGCAGAAGGACTTCCCCGGCTGTGCTCTGTTGCCCACGGCTCAGGATCAGGATGCTCTGTGGGCTCATCTCGATACCATTGATGTCTTCTCCATCGGCAGTCTTCCTTACCAACTGGCCACTTCTCTTGGTCACTCTGTCGATGCCGCCGTCGGTATCGCCGACGTCCTGCCCCTGCTGCTGACGTCAGTGACCGAGGGTCGCCTGACCATCGACGACATCAAGACTCGCCTCTACGACAACCCGAAGCAGATCTTTGAGCTGCACGAGCAGGTTGGCTCTGGCGTTGAGGTTGAGATTGACCGCTCCTACAAGGTGCCCTCATCTGGTGCCTGGTCTCCTTTCGCGGGGCGCACCATGCGCGGCTCTGTGCAGCGCGTCACCTTCTACGGAAAGACAGCCTGCCTTGACGGCAACCTGCTGCCTAGCGAGCCTCTGGGCCAGGACATGTCGACTCACGGCGCTATGCCCATGTCCCCCCCTCTGAAGCCCACCGTACAGTCTCTCAACAAGGTCATCGAGTCTCCCCACGACAGGCGTTCTTCCATGTTTGCTGTGGGCCCCGCCAAGCTGCGATCTACCGATACGGCCAGCCAGCTGAAGAGTCTTGAAGAGCTCGGTTCCCCCATGGTGCTGCAGCCTGCTCTCGGCTCCCAGCTCCAGGACCTCATTGCCCAGCCCTCTTCCTGGCGCCACCAGAATGTCCTTTCGGTCACGCAGTACACGCGCAGCGACCTGCACCACTTGTTCACCGTCGCGCAGGAGATGCGTCGTGGTGTTCAGCGTGAAGGTGTTCTCAACCTCCTGCGCGGACGCCTCCTCTGCACTCTCTTCTACGAGCCCTCTACCCGCACGTCCGCTTCCTTTGACGCTGCGATGCAGAGGCTTGGTGGCCGCACTGTGGTGATCTCGACATCTCACTCATCGGTGCAGAAGGGCGAGACGCTGCAGGATACTCTCCGTACTCTCGGTTGCTACGGCGATGCAGTCGTGCTTCGACACCCCGAAGAGTCCAGCGTCGACGTTGCTCGCAAGTACGCCTCTGTTCCCGTCATCAACGGCGGCAACGGCAGCAAGGAGCACCCGACGCAGGCGTTCCTGGACCTGTTCACGATTCGTGAGGAGCTCGGAACCGTGCAGAACATTACCATCACCTTTATCGGTGATCTGCTGTACGGCCGCCCCGTGCACTCACTTGTCTATCTCCTTCGTGACTACGGCGTGCGGGTGCAGCTCGTGTCGCCCAAGGGGCTCAGGCTTCCCGAGGAGGTCCGCAACTTCCTCGAACAGTCTGGCCAGCTGGCCTGTGAGTCGGAGGAGCTCACGGAGGAGATTCTCTCCAAGAGCGACGTCCTCTACTGCACGCGCGTGCAGAAGGAGAGGTTTCCCTCGGTGGAGGAGTACGAGCGAGTCAAGAACTCGTACCGCATCGACAACAAGACGCTGCGGTCGGCGAAGAAGGACATGTGCATCCTGCACCCCCTCCCCAGGAATGAGGAGATTGCGCAGGAGGTGGACACGGACCCGCGGGCGGCGTACTTCCGCCAAGTAAGTGACACCCGAGGGACTCAGGGGAAGAAAAGACATGCTAACCAAGTCACCAGATGCGTTACGGCCTGTACTGCCGCATGGCTCTGCTTGCACTCGTTATGGCGCCTTAGACGACTTTTTGGGTTACATTCAGGATCGCGTTCGGACATTTCGGTTATGATGTGAAAAAAGTTTTTGATGTGCGAATCCGGATCACCAAGGCATTAGGGAATCTGGTTCTCTCTGTTTTAGCATAGTATATAGCAGTAACCCCGCAGGTGCCTCACGGCGTCTCGTAACTGCATGTTGGGTGGGCGTAACTGCGTACTGGCCGGATTTGATGTATGTTCGTACGTACATTCAGGTAGAGAGGCGTTGTATGCTTTTCTTGTTAGAGTCGTCACACTCGTGTCTATGAGACCGTCATGTGTTGGGAGGCGTTTTAGATACCCATTGATTATACGTTTGTGTGTTCTGTCCGTTTGCGTATGTTGCGTATCATGTGGTATCGTGTGTTGTATGTGTGTCATGTCTGGGGGGTCCAGGACTTTCGGGGTCCAAGTGGCCCGCACCCTGGGAGGTTTGGTGACTTGTGATGGGAACAAAGTAGACCCCCCCTGCCCCTCCATGACAAGCCGTCATCAGTCACCCCACCATCGTCACTACCCTGACCACCAGCAACAGCTCACTTCACTGCTTGCATCCGGCAATTTGACATCTTCACCCTCGTCAAACTCGCACCTTTTTCCCAACGCCACACGTAGGCATCTCCAACAAGTTTTTCCATGCGTTTGACGCAAAGACTCCTATTCTCCAAATCCCTCACCATGGCCCTCCACCCGCCGAACGACCCCTCGAAGCTCATCTGTGAGTCTCTCACCCCACCTTGCCTTTCCCTCCCCGAACCTAGATGCCGCATCGCATGCAGCGCGTCGGCAAATTCCTGACATACCAGCACAGTCGCTCCAGCAGGCTCCGAAGCCCACGGGCAGGCGGCGCAGTTCACGTCACCAGCCCTGCACCGCGCCGACCTCGACCCGACGTCGCCGACGGCGCAGTTCCACGCCTGGTTCCAGGCGGCGCAGGCGGCCCCCGCCGTCGCGCACCCAGAGACGTGCACGCTGGCGACGGCGCACCTGCCCTCGGGCCGCGTGTCGGCGCGCACGCTCTACCTCAAGGAGCTCCGACGCCGCGGGCGCCTACGTCGTTTACTCCAACTTCGCCACGTCGCGCAAGGCCGCCGACCTGGCGTCCAACCCGCGCGCCAGCCTCGTCTTCTGGTGGGAGGCCCTGCAGCGCCAGGTCCGCGTCGAGGGCGTCGCCGCCCGCGTGCCGCGCGAGCAGAGCCAGACGTACTACGACACGCGCGTGCGCGGTAGCCGCCTCGGCGCCTGGGCGAGTCGCCAGAGCCAGGTGCTCGAGGCGCAGGGCGACGGGGACGACGGTCGGGCGCAGCTCGAGGGGTGGGTCAAGGAGGCGGAGGCGCGGTTCGACGGCGAGGAGAAGATTCCCGTGCCTGAATTCTGGGGCGGGCTGAAGATCGTGCCGGATCGGGTTGAGTTTTGGCAGGGCAGGGACAGCCGGTTGCATGATCGGTTCGTGTACGAAAAGGACGGCGAGGCGTGGACACTCAACCGGCTGAGCCCGTAGAACGGAGAAACAATGAAAAAGAGGACTAGTGGACGGCTGCTGCTGGGCCGCTGCTGAACTTTGCTTGTGAATTTTGCCAGGTCGGAAGGACTAACGAGGCGGTCTTCATGAGGCTCACGAGTCAACAAGACGGAAATCCCGAAGGTGAGATAGTAATAAGTAGTATGTCGTCAGGTCTGACGTATAAACATTAGAAATAGCAAGGCTATGAGACAGTATAGAGGGAAATCGCTGGTTTCTCCGTCCCGTGTTACGATCCCCATATGTGCATGCCGCAGAACGCCGAACCTCGATCCACGCCTCCGAGTCCATAATCCCAAACCGAAGGAAATATGGTGAGCAAATGTGTAACATGTAACCCCCATATATGACCTGATATCAGTTTGATGCACGCGAAACGCCTTTACCAAACGCATCCCATGCGTGGTATCGAATTCGCCCCATATCGCTAGTGCCGCCAGTTGACTCGTAAAAATGCAACAATAAAAATTTAAACTTCGAGCTCATCGACACAATGTAACGCCGCGATCTAGCTCTCCTCGCCTACGGGAGACAGGGAGCCCAGAGTGGCCGATCGTGGCAGGGAAAGGTAGTCATTCGCCGGCGAACCACCGCCGTCCTCGTCGTACACTGGGGTGTCGACAGGAGTCAGCTGCAGGCCAAGGCCAATGACCGCAGTGCCAACGCTCATACTCTTGCTTTTGCTGTGGCCGCTTCCGTCACCCGCGTTCTTCTGCACAGGTCGTTGGGCAGGCCGGTAGTGCGCGCGGCGAGCTGCATATCGACCAGCGTCTCGGTAATCAGGTCCTCGTCGTCAACAAGTGGCTTAATGCGCCAGTTGAGGTTCTCGCAGATGCAACGCTCCGTGACATTGAGCTGCTCGCAGGACCAAATGTTGCGGCCCCACGAGGCACAGTAGTATGCAGTGGAGTCTTGCTGGTCCTCGGTAAACTTGGCGGCAATGACCAGTGCAGCAAGAACGATGAGCTCAGGCTGGACAGAGTCGATGTGCATCTGGCGCTGCTGGAAGAAAGGCCCCGCGAGAGAGTGGCGCTTGCTGGGCGACAGGCTGGGATCGGCAATGAGCGGGCAGGAGAGGCGCCAGGAGAGGGCAAACTTGGAGTTGAGAGAGTCGAGGATGCAGGATGCGAGGGCGATCGACTCGAGAGGCAGGGCGGTGCGTGCAAGGAGCGATTGGACAGCACTGGTGGAGGGCGTGCGGAGAGATGCGGAGGTGGGGACGAGGTTGATAAGATGGACGGCAGGGCCTACAAAGACGCTGTTGTTAGTACACAACCGAATCGAGCATGTTGGGAAGCAGCTGCGCATACCGAAGTACTTGTCCTGGAGCAGCTCGGCGTCAAGCTCGTCGAAAGAAACCTTGGGGCTGTGGTCGGCTGAAGAGTTTCGCGAGGACAGCGGTGGTGTGGGGAGGTTCGACAGCGGACGGTAGGTGAAGTACATGTCCTCGACTTCGTAGTCGTCGTCTGAGACAACAGCGGGATCTCGTGCCATGATGCCCATTTTGACGCTGGCTGCTGAGAGGCTGGCTGATAGGTGGACGGAGATATGGATGTATGGATGTGAATGTTCCGTTTTGTTTCGTTTCGTTTCGTTCCCGTCACACACCGATTTGCAGAAGAGCCTTTGCCAATGATGACAGAACTTTCTTTTGAACGTGAGCGTCTATGGTTGGGCCTGCGGTGGTGGCACGACAGGGTCGACTCTTCCAATCCTCAAACGTGGTGCACGCACAGAGACACTGCTCATATTTCGCCTAAGACGGATCAAGCAGGAAGGCTCGTGTGGTCAGACTCCAGTCAGTGGCGAATAGCTTTAGAACTATGGACTCTGGTTATTGCCGATTTTCTCGGAGGCTGAATTCGAAAGAGGAAGTGGTAGAGCTACGGAGCGGTCGACTGCTCCAAGGGGGGGAGGGGGAGGTTCGGTGGTATATATATATATATCCGTGGCCTTGTTCGGAGGGGGGCGTGGATTGGGAGGGGGGAGTTGAGAGCTGCTTTAGGGGAAGAGGAAACACGAGGAAAATGACCCGAGCTCTTGCTTGGCTGAGAGAGGAAGAAAGGGGATGGAGATCCACGAAGGCCCGGGTTAGCTCCTGGTCCCATGCACCTGCTGCAATGTGCAAGGCCCACGGTCTAAGGGCCCTTGGGGCCCTCCCCTCTCAAAGACTCAAGGCCTAAGGCCCCTGGCCCGAGAGCCCACGGCCCGAGCTGGAGAAGTGAGCGCGAGCACGTCAAAGGCGTGCGGATGAGAGGCTGAAGCCCACTGTGAGTTGTGATTCTCGATGGGGGTAGTGCGTGGGCGGTCAGCAGGGTACGCGGGTGTACCCGATGCTCTGCGTTCACCGCGCATGACCGAAGGTACCCTGCGGTAGCGCTCTGAAACAGCCATATTTTCGGTTGGCCATGGCGGTGATGGCGCAGCCGGCAGGTGAGTGGATCCAGGGCCCAGCCAGGGGAACCCCTTCAGAGGACAAGCACCGAACTTTACAGGGCCTCTTTGGCGCCAAGGGTTTGCCCCGGTGCAGAGTGACGATGGGGCAGGCGTGGCGTCAGGGGCAGGATCATCAGATCACTCTTGCCAACCTAAAGTCCCGTCCCTTCAAGATACTGATTCAGAGCTGCAAGAGCTACCACAACGGCAGGGCAGGGCAGGTAAGGTAGGTACGTAGCCAGCTAGCTAGGTATGCCAGACACGGAGACGGAGACAGAGACAGATACTGCAGAAAGATATGCACCATGACCACCACCACCACCAGCGACCTGACAATTCGGCCGATGATCGCTGTTCATCACAGGCACCTCGTCATCATCTCCAATCAATCACTGACCACCCGTCGGCATCCCTTCGCCAATCAGGGAAATGGGTAGCGTGACGCATGAACTGATGACATCGCCATGGACGTCCCCCATCCTTAGGACGGGCAAATAAGGCAACGCTGTGCTGTACAAACCGACAAGCATGTGTGTTCCTACAGCAGACTGCCTGATTGACTTTCAGGAACAAGAGCTCCTCTCCACCCTCGATCCCTGCCTCTCGGGCTCAACCCCAGCGACGCCACATCTGCGATCATGATGTCGCATCTGTCCCTGAACCTTGCGAGGACTTTGTATGCCAGCGATGGCGAAGGAGATTGGGATCGGTCAACGATGTGCCTTGGCAGGTCCCTTGATTCTGGGCAGAGCCTATACCGAGATGCACACATAAACACTGGCGTCAAGGGCAGTGCGACACCAATCCACTCGCTCCTACTTGAGAGACGAACTATCGGATGTCTGGCACTCGTGTTCCTTGCCGCGAGTCCCGTCAGGCGGTTTTTTGGTGCCGATCAATGCGTCGCCTTCTGACAAGCTTGTCCCATCTCCACAGCGCAGTCGAGAGTCGAACAGCGATTCAGCAAAAACGAAAATAGGACAAGTGAGCGGCTTTCCCCAGATACCGAGACCAAGGAGACTTTCCAGACTTCAGCACGTTCAGGTCGAGCCCACTAACGGGCTGCCAAGCCACCCACCACGACGCCCGTAGGCAGATTTTCGACGCCCTTCTACCACAGAGACCAGTGGACTAGCCAGCACATGTCTTGCGTAACGCCATTGCTAGGGCTGAGGATCGCAAAGCCGTCTCTCAGCTTACAACAAAGAAACCACATCGGCGGTACAAAGAAATTGTGACAAGGCATGGTGCATCGAATTGGGATCAGGCGTCCTAATTGGGACCGACTCGAACAATCTAACTCCCTCCAGACACACACAGCAAGACACAACTATCGGCCCTGCATCAACAACCGCTACTTGCATCTTGGCTGGCCCGACGAGCACAATGCACTTTCCTCGACAGGTAGTCAGCCAAGGGGTGGAGAAAAAGTCCATCGTCCTCAGGAAAGTAAAGCCCACGTTCGCTGACCACCAGTTGGGCATCTACGGCCGCAATCGCCTACCTGCATTCGTCACCGCCTTCTTTGTGATGCAGTTGAGCTCTGTACTAAAGACGCAACGCGATGCAAGGTAGTCGCATGAGCCAGGGTTCACACAGACTCGATATCGGAGTAACTCAACTTCCACTCAATAGCCTTAACGTGGCTTCAACAGCGAAGTGCTACGCAAGGTTCAGCCGAAGTGAATCGACACGGAAGCCAGGCTCGGGACCGACGTTGCATCGAACCATGCTCAGGGCAAACAGCAATTCATCACCAACTGTGCGCATATTCGAAAACCCCTCGCCCCACTGGAGAACACGATCTTTCGCTAAAAATACTAGTCTCCATCGTGGGTCTTACTACCGGGCAGATCACCATCAACTCCGACCCCAACCTCCGAGTAACGCCAGTCGTGTCAGCGGGCTCTTGTACTGTACATTCCAGCAGCTCGTGTAGCATGTCAACTAGCACCTTCGTCCAAACTTTGACCCTTCTACTCAGACCTTGGCAGACCTCGTTTTTGGGCGCCATCCAAAACCCACCAGACAGTGGATAGCGACTGGTGAACGATGCCAGGGTACCCTTTCTTTCGATTCTAGCGAGCGCCATACGAGGGCATCGAGATCCGAACAAGCCAGCACGAGCGCCAAAGACCCGGGTTTTGGGGGGGGAGACAAGTTCTCACTGTTGAATGTGTAGCGAGAAACCCATTCGGGAACGAGGAGAAGAAACACTGACACAGCACACACCCCACGCTAATGTCAGGTTTCATTCGGCAGTAATTGTAATCCTCCGGCCCGGTTGTCATGGCCGACTAACGACGAGAGTGCCGACCTTGAGTACAGAAACCCCATCGCGCGCCGCAGTGACGCTTATTGTATCGGACGAAGCTCCAATGTCAGCCGCACTTGTGCAGGGCGAGGAGGCTATTGTTGACTCGTGGCTCACTGATGCGTCACGTTTTTTTTTCTCATACAGGTTTCTCTGGCTGGATCTGGGCCCGGGCCGCGACAGGTATCCATTTGACCAATCCGACGCCAATTCTGTCCGTCATTCAGCTGTAATTCGTCGTGGCCGTGCCATCGTCCTGGAACCGCCCTCAATGAGCCTCATGGCCGCCAGACGGCACCACATTGGAAGCCATGGCCAGTGCATTGGCCTCACGACGTGCCCTGAAGCGGCTTCGTCCCATCGTTGTTGAAGAGCACACCTGAATCTAGAACGCCAGCGGCACCTGAACCAATTCAGACTTTTGAA
The DNA here is from genome assembly GCF_000150825.1 of Verticillium alfalfae VaMs.102. Lineage (NCBI taxonomy): Eukaryota > Fungi > Ascomycota > Sordariomycetes > Glomerellales > Plectosphaerellaceae > Verticillium > Verticillium alfalfae. The sequence continues at coordinate 2,857,398 of NW_003315038.1, forward strand.
CCCGATCAGGTGCGGGTGCTAGGACGCCTTTGGCAATATTTCTCGCCTAGGCTTTGCTTTCTCAGGCGCGACTATCCTGAATGGGCAGACTAGCGACTTTGTGTGTCGCTGGCGGCGTGATATCCCATTGTTGCTCAAGGGTCCAGACCCAAGGGTCTGGATTTCTTCTTTTTAGGAGGACGGGAGGGCTCAGGAAGTCTGGGACACGGTTCTGCCATGTGGCTGGAACATTTAGCTTCTTTTGCAATAGCTGATGCGAATGGCCTCAGCAGGCTCGCCGGATCTAGTGAGTCGCACTATTTCGCCAGGGCTAGATTCTGGTCGTGTTGTTGGCGCGATGCAGCGCGACCCATGGTGCATGAATACACGTGTATGTACATTGAACCAATAGCTGGTAGCACGTTGCAGAGGAGGGACGGTTTGTTCTGGTAATTTCTTTGGCTCTCATTCATTCTCATCCGCATCCTCAGGTCAGGCCAGAGGCCGAGCCGCAAGCTCAAGGCAGCGCTGACCAGATGCTGAAGATGCTCGATTCGACCTCTAAATCTTCTTCTCTCTTCCACTTCATGCTCCCCCCTTTCTGAGTATGACAGATGCACCGCATTGCCCGTGTGAACCATTAACTCGACCAGCGACAACAACTCGCAATGCTACCACTGCCAAACAAGCCCTCCGCACCGATCCTGAGTCCTCTGTTCTTTAGTGACCCGGCCGGGGAAGCGGGGCGGGGGATGCTCGGATCGGTGGAAACCACCATCAATTCCCTGCAACTTAGTTCTTTGCGACGACGACAAAGTTTGCTATGGCATCGTTAGTCGTGATTCAAGCTGGCGAGAACATTGTGGCAAGGAGGAGGGGTGAAGAGGGCTACATACTGGGCTGCTGCGCAATCTGCGCGACCTGAGGGATGACGTCGCCACCGATGAACTGGGCGAGGTTGACGCCCTGGATGCCGCCCACGAGGCCGAGGTTGAGGCCGCCGAGGCGCAGGTCGACGAGGTTGAGGCCGTTGAAGACGCCCTGGCCGTGCAGGGCGAGGAGGGTCTGGAGCTGCTGCAGCTGGAGCAGGGCGAGGACGTCAAACTGCTGGACGTTGAAGAGATGCTGGAAGTTGAGCAGGTTGAAGTTCTGGACCTGGCCGAGCTGGGCGAAGAGGTTGAGGTCGACGCTGTTGAGGCGCAGCAGGTAGTTGAGGTCGACGTTCTGGAAGCCCTGCAGGCCGTTGAGCTGAGACAGGTCGAAGACGGCGCGGGACTCGAGGGACTGGAGCGACGGCGTCGAGGCGGCGGTGTTGGAGTCGGCGACGGGGGCGGCGGCGGCGAAGGTGGCCATGGCGGCGGCGATGATGGTGGAGAACTTCATGTTGGCGGTAGGGAGTGTGTGGATGGTTTGATTGATAGTGAGTGGTTGTTTGCAGGGGAATTAGAGTTATAGGACACAAGACAGGAATGAGCACAGCTCTGGGTGTTCAGGGTATCTTTTGAAGAAGAAGGGAGTGAAGTGAACAACGAGCACAGCTTGAGGTTTATTAGTTAGTCGGAGAATATTCAGGGGGGGGATGTTTGGCTGGAGACTGGTGAAGATCATCCAGGAGACGCACCTCTGAAGAGAAAGAATGGAAAAGTATGAGAAGGAATGAGACCGGACCAGATTATTGTGTGTGGGATGAGGAAACAAAAAAGAAGATTGCATTGTCGACGACGGGACGACCTCTTATATATCAGGCGTGCCAAGGATGGTATCTCGAGGCAGCAGACGAGGCGGCTGGCACGGTTCCCCCTCCCCCCTCCCCCCTCCCCTTCCCCTCGGAAGATTGCTCTGAGGAAGATCCGTGTCCATCGCGAACCAGTCGTGGCCCTGCCTTCCCATACACAAAGATTAGGCTCAGTCAAACATCGACAGGGGAGAGCAACGGGTCACATCATGGGGCTCAGTGCAGGCCTGGCATGGGACGATACGTTTCCCCGTGCGCACGTCGTGGCACCTTTACCAGTCGGATGGCATCTTGAGGGGCGCAAGGGGGGGGGGGGCTGCTCACGAGGGACAGACGTATCATCGTCCCAAGTGCCATACAAACAGCCAAGGAACATAGTACATGGTTGCCCGAGCACTGCAGGTAATTGGCAGCAGCAGGAGCAGGAGCAGGAGCAGCGGCAGGGCTGGGATGGTAGCGCTTTGAGACGACGTGCCATCCTGGGGACGGGACCCTGCGTTGCCGAAGGGGCTCAGCTCCGCATGAAAGCCCAGGGGCGGGGGACTTGGTTGTAGATGGACGACTTTTAAGTCTATCTGGGAAACGAAGACTGGATTTAGCAGGATTTCCTGTTGATCACGCGAGGCAGGCCCAATGACGACAGGAGGTTACGGGGAATAGGTGGGACATCCGGCAGCGGCGAGACGGTGTGAGGAAAAGCCAAGGACCGGATGGGAGGTCTTCCTCAGGGTGAGGTGGGAACAGCGGGATCGGCGTCTGGGCGGCTGGCCGTCTGATGAGCTTTTCGATGCGCGGGTGAGAGTGTGACGTTGGCATATAGCAGAGAGGCACAAGTGTACGGCACAGTCACAGCGTAGCACCGGCCGGTTTGGGGGGTAGGAAGGGGGGGGTCCTTGACGATATCAGACGACGAAAGAGTGGGCGCGATTCAATTGCCGATGCTGGTGACCGAGGATCAGGCGTGGTTAAACACCAGATGATGGCTTTTTTCTTCCGTCACCTTCCTTTCTTTCCCTGCTGCTTCGCCGAAGCGGTCAAAGATGCTCTCTGGCCCCGGAGGCGTGACTCGGACACGACGCCCCAAGACGGCCAAGAACTGTCAGGAACTGGTTCGAAGAAACGTGGACGTGGGATTCCATGTGGGGTAGATGCATGTGTCGAGGTCAAGGCGCAGGCTGTTTGCAGTTGCAGAGCCGCGTCTCTCGGAGGTCTTGGGCGCCTTGCGACTCTTGGGCGTCTTGGGCGTCTTGGTACACCAAACACCCACCAGAGAAGGGTCCTTGGTACTTGGTTGGGGCGCCTTAAGAGGCTCAAGTAAGGTTTGGCGACATGCGCACACGCCCAAGGGCAATCCGACCACCCACATGGCCACACGAGCCTTGCACACACGAGCCCCCTTGCCCACAGAAGCCTTCGGTACGAGAGGCATGCACACGAACCCCCTGCACGTCTGTCACCCCGCCCGTGTCGGATCTGGCTGCTCCTGTCATGCGTCCGAGCGGCCACTGACAGACGAGCACCTCCCTCAGACCGTCACAGGCCGCCGATGATGCACAGTTTGCATTGACGCTGCCACCTGTGCTGGGCCCGGAGCTTGGGGACATCCGGGCAGCTTTCTGACAAGACGAACGTGACAGTGTCTTGGCTTGGCCAGGCTGGTGTCACCTCGGCCAGGCTGGTGTCGCCTCGGCCAGGCTGGTGTCGCCTCGGCCAGGCTGGTGTCGCCTCGGCCAGGCTGGTGTCGCCTTACGCGCACGTCTGTCAGCTCTTTCGTCAGATGGGATGGCAGATATGGTGACGGCGGATTGGGACGGCCTTGGGACGGCCTTGAGACCGTGCATGTCTCTGGTGGGCCTGCTTCTCAGGGCAGAGGGCCATGCCTGGTTTCATTCACGATGCATCTGGCGGCAGGCCATGTTGTCTAAAAAATCTGGTGTCTGGTATCTGATGGCACGCAATGGCATCTCGATATGTATGGTAGGTGCATGGCGTACAGACTACATCGTACTCTGCGAATTGACCAAAGCGCGCAACTGCACAGTCCGACGTCGAAGGGTTCGCTGGCGAGGCGAGCGCCAGGATCCAAATTTCAGCGGCAGTGCTTGGACAAATGACGACTGCACCAACACAGAAAGCGCAGCAGGCGAGGACTAATATCATAGGAATTATTTTATTGAACATGGATGTCTGTCTCACTCAGGCTGACAAGCCAGAAATCCCCTCCATCACATACCGCTCGGCGCGAGGCCCGGACTTCCCTGCCAAAGGGAAAGAAAGCCCAGTGCCCTCCTTCGCGCAAGCTTTTCCAGGTCTTGAAACCCCTCCAGCTGTGTTCCTTTTTGGTATCCTTTTACTCTTCTACGCCTTGCTGAGGAGCAGCTCCTCTTGGCGCTTGAAGATGCCTCCACGGCCTCCTGGTCACGAGGTCAGCAAAAGGTGAAACATGTGACGCTTGCTTGCATTGTGCGCCCAACGTACCAAAGAGCTGGTTCTGCTGCAGCAGTCCCACAATGTCGACCTGGGTGATGAAGCCCGCCGACTGGATCTGCGCAATCTGCTGCAGCTGGAGCAGCAGCTGGAGCTCCTGGCCGATGCCAATGTTGGCGAGGCCGTTGAGGTTGAGGATGCCGCCGAGACCCATGGCTTGCGTCAGCTGGACAATGGCCTGCGTGAGCGCCGCCTGCTGGCCCTTCTTGTCGCCGCGTCCCTGCCCGCCGCCGCCGAGGATCTCGTCGATGATGTTGTTGCCGTTGTTCTTGTTCTTCTTACCGCCGCGGCCTCCCTGGCCGTCCTCTCCATCATTGTTGTTGTTGTTGTTATCGTCGTTGTCATCGTTGTTGTCGTCGTTGTTCTGTCCATCCTGGCCTTCAGCTGGGGGTGCCGTCTCCTGGGCGGCCTCCTCGGTGGTGGTGCTGGACTCGGCCAGGCTCTCCGACGCGGCAGCGTCGCCCTCGGCAGGTGCCTCACCCTCGGCGGCGGTGCCGTCACCTCGGGAGCGGCCTCTTCAACGGCGCCGACGACTCGGCAGGCGGCGCAGCGGCGCCCTTCTCGGCGCCGGGCCTCGTCCTGGTCTTTCCTCGACGGCGGGGCTTCGCCCTCGCGACTGC
>NW_003315038.1:2862318-2866561 GCF_000150825.1 Verticillium alfalfae VaMs.102
CGCGACTCCGGCCTACTGGATGGCGATGGAAAGTCGGCACGGGCGTCGATGGGGCGGGGGATGCTGAGGGCTGACGCCAGGCCAGTGGCGACGAGAACGATGGTCCAGGACTTCATGGTGGGTGGTTGGAATGAGTGGAGCTGGGACTTGTCAGGCTCTGTGTGAATATCGCGAACCTGGGGGGTTATAGTCACATACCTTTGGCTTGGTTTGAAGGAGTGGATGGTTTGAGGAAAGAAAACAAAAAAATGGAGGTAGAGGGAGAGACGGAAAAAGAGCACAGCTGTCACGGTTAGCAAGTTTGTCTTTTCCCACGCTGTTGTCTTTGGGAGTCAAGAAAAACAAAACGAACCTCTGGTGTGATGGAAGAGAAAGAAGTTGAAGAGAGAGACACAGTCCTGCAGTTGTAGAAGGAGAAGAGAGCATGGAAAGTGAGGCAGACCACGTTCTTATATACCTACATCTCGTATTCGTTACACTATTTTCGTCACACTGCTAGACTTGACAAAGACCAAACTGCCGTACTCTTGAGCCTGTCTACCCAGGCACGCAACCCGTTCGCGCAGCATCCCCCGCCCTTCCGCCCTCGAGAGGACCTGGTTCGGTCATCGACCGGGTATCGCCAACGCGACTCCAAGGAGGGCTTGGGCTGCCGGTTTCATCAGGAGGATCGTTTCGCCTGCTTGCCTGTTGGCAAGGGCATCGGCAAAGCAGCAGAACAAGCTGCCCAGGCCCATGCCATGCCAGATTCCGCAGAGGAACAGCCATCGGCAAGCTCCGCACCTGCAGCATCAGATGCATGTCTTCGACGAAGTGCTCAGTCGTGTCCTGCTGCGATGTCGGGCGTTGTGACGGACGATCGACGATATGCTTACTTGATGAACCCTGACGCCCCCCCTGTCGCCCCATACAGGGGGCACTCCGACGTGTCATCGACCACGATCGTCCGGAATGGCAAAAAGAGAAACTTGGGCTCGCCAGGGGGGATTCTTGAAACGTGTTCCACTGTCCTGTGGGCAATTGGACGCATGCCGTGACATGATGGTGGAAGGGGACGAAGGGGGGAAAAAATAAACGAAGGGCGTGGGCGATTGGGATGGCACTTTGTGACGGCAGCTCGATTTTCAGACGACAGGAGCCACACTTTTTCTTGCTTTCATCTTGAGTGCACCTTTTGCCATTTGCCAATTGCCGATTTCATTTTTATTGTTGTTCAATTTGTCCTCTCGTCGACCTTCTTCTCTGCGTGAAAGCCTAGCCACTCGCCCAGCATGCCCCCTGGCCTGGGCACGGGACACTCTCGACTCGCCCTGTCGTCCTTGGAGCAGCTCACGGCGGCGGCGGCGTCGGGGGTCTGGTCAAAGTGGACGATGCCGTCCTTGATCTCGGGCGAATTGTCGCGGCGACGGCGCCGCCTCCTCTTGCCGTCCTCGCCGACAACGACCTCGCCATCGGCGTAGGCGACGCGTGGTGCCGGGCACGGCAGGATGTGAGGTAGGCCGACGACGAAGAAGCTGGCGACGACGGTGGTGGCGAAGAGGGAGGAGGTCATTCGTGACCTGGGATGCAGGTGTGGTGGCATGATGTGTGTGTGTGTGTGTGTCGTGTGGATGTGTCGTCGTGGTGGCGTGTCGGGAGTCGAGTGTAGGAGGGTCGTGTCTCGCCGTCGCTGGCGAGGTCAATGAAACGTTCTCTGCGATGCCAATGGATCAATCGATGGCGCCTCACCTATGGCCACGGCATGCCAGCCAGAGTGAGGGGTGGATGGGGCGTCGGGAGGGTATGGCGAGGCTGTTGAAGACACGGGTTGCCGGCGTTGAGGAAAGACCGAAGCAGCTAAATTTGTCGTGCGAATATGTATGGACGACAACCGGCTTTGGGCGATGCGTGATGTTCACTGGCTCCGTGGCTGCTGTAAAAGTGGAGTCACAAGTCATCGCATCAATGCAGCGCCCGATTGGCTGTGGTTGGGGGGTGGATCTTTCCTGGAGACACAGGTACGTACCTCGGAGTTTGACTGTACATGTATGTATGTGCGAGGCTCCGACGTGCGCTTGCTTTAGACGTGCGCTTGTTTTGGGACGTGCGCTTGCTCCGGGCGCCTGCTGGGACCTGCGCCGCACAGCATCCCCCAGTGCGCTCCAGGGCTCGCGCTGCGCTAAATGCCCTGTAGCCTCGCTGGCGTCGGTCGTGAAGGCTGACCGAGCCAGCAGAGGCCTTTCCGCGGCTGCTCCATCCCAGCCAGCTACTCTCCGATTTTTTGGCGAACACGCGACAAACGACGGATATTCCTGCCAAACCCCCCATCAATAGCTTCTATCGCACGTCGCCATCTGGCTTGGTAGCACGACAGCACATAGCCAGCCCTGCTGCAGACTTTCCACACATTATTCGCCCGTCAACCGTTTCTCAACCTACCCAGATTGACATCATCGCCGCAAAACCTCCATCGCCAAACCGAGGCTCTCCAGCCCCTCCCCACCATGAGCGACCTTGACCGGTACGCATGCTTCTTTGCCCTTTATCGGCTCTCCACGGCCGGCGCTGTCGCATCACAACCCGCTGACCGCTGACCGAGTGCACTTGCAGGGCCATCGCGCAACTGCGCGCGTGTCGGCCGATCCCCGAGGCCGAGGTCCGCCAGCTCTGCCACAAGGCGCGCGAGCTCCTGATCGAAGAGGGCAACGTCGTCACCGTCACGGCGCCTGTTACGGTATGCACAGCGGCAGCCTGTGGGCGGCTTTTCCCCCCTGTTTTTCTTTTGTGCTTCTTGACGAGGGGACCTTTTTTTCCTAATCCTCCCAGATCTGCGAGACATCCACGGCCAGTTCCACGACCTGATGGAGCTCTTCCACGGCGGCGGCGACGTGCCCGACACGAATTATCTCTTCATGGGTCAGTCCCCTGCACTTGCTGCTCTGCTCAGCACTCTACTTGCCAAACGCTGACACGCCCAGGCGACTTTGTCGACCGCGGCTTCTACTCTCTCGAATCCTTCCTCCTCCTCCTCTGCCTCAAGGTCCGCTACCCCGACCGAATGACGCTGATCCGGGGCAACCACGAGTCCCGACAAATAACAACAGTCTACGGCTTTTACGACGAGTGCATGCGAAAATACGGCTCCGCCAACGTCTGGCGCTACTGCTGTGACGTCTTTGACTACCTCGCTCTCGGCGCCATCGTCCTCGGCACCTCCCAGCAGCTCTCGCCGAGCCCTGGACAGAAGCCCATCGACGAACAGATCGAGATCGAGGTGTGCGACCAGACGGGCAACCTCATCAGCAGGTTCCACAGGGTCACAGGCCGCCTGCCGACGCCCGAGCGAGAGCCCGACCCCAACGCCCCCCAGGCCGGCGACAAGACGGGGCCCCCCGGCAGCGGCGCCTCGGGGAGCAGCGGCGGCAGCGTCGGCAACCCCAGCGGCGCCGTCCTCTGCGTCCACGGCGGTCTCAGCCCCCTCGTCGACAGCGTCGATAAGATCCGCCTGCTCGACAGGAAACAGGAGGTGCCCCACGAGGGCGCCATGTGCGACCTGCTGTGGTCCGACCCCGACGACATTGACGGCTGGGGTCTCTCGCCCCGCGGTGCCGGTTTCCTGTTTGGCGCTGATATTGTCAAAGTCTTCAACCACCGCAACGACATTTCCCTCATTGCCCGCGCCCACCAGCTCGTCATGGAAGGCTTCAAGGAGATGTTCGACTCGAGCATCGTCACCGTCTGGTCCGCCCCCAACTACTGCTACCGCTGCGGCAACGTCGCCGCCCTCCTCGAGCTGTGCGAGGACCAGTCCGGCGCCGGCTTCTTCGCCCGCAGCAACGGCGACGTCAACCGCAGCACCGGCGGTGCCGCCGCGCTAGGCGCCAAGAGCGCCATGCAGGATCTCGAGGCCATGCCGAGGAACGGCCCGGCGCGGCGGTATCGCGTCTTTCAGGCCGCACCCCAGGATTCGCGCGGTATGCCCGCGAAGAAGCCGGTCGCGGACTACTTTTTGTAAAACTAAAACAAACCCGTTCGACTCGGGTTTCGGGCCTCCTGTCACGAGGTTCTGGATGCTGTGTCTTCTCCTTCTTCTTTGTCACTCGTCCTTTTTTTTCTTCTTTTTTTTCTTCTTTTTTCAAAGCATCGGAGTTGGGTCGGGTTGCCACACGGCGCCGCGAGGGAAACGGAAAGCCCTGTGATGACACTCAGGCAGTCTGGATCACGGGGATCGGGCTTACATCTCGCAGCGAAACAAGCTCTGGCT
>NW_003315038.1:2866661-2867242 GCF_000150825.1 Verticillium alfalfae VaMs.102
TTCCTACACAGGCGTCCCATATACACTGGCGAAAACGAGTCTCTGACCCCCCTCTCACAAGCACTCTAGAGCCTAGACAACCCAAACCTCCGTCTCTCCGTCCATCACCTTCCGCGGCGCCAGTTCACCGCGTGGAAATACCGACACTCGAGACGCGCCGCACGGTCCAGCTGCCGCAACCACTTGACAAACGCCCGCGCATAGCTGTCATGGATGAAGATGCGCCCGCACCGCGCCGCGACCTCGCGCTGGTACGCCGGCGGATCAGCCACGAACCTGCGCAGCCCGGCGGCGTACTTTTTTCGTGTTCTTCGTATTGAACAGCTTGCGCTGGCTGCGCTTTGGGCTTCCTGGAAGCCGCGTGTGCGCCACGTTCGCCGCTCCCGCCGGCCGCCTGCGCCGCCGTCAAGGCCCGTGAAGCGCGCCGCCGCCCCCGTCCAAGGTCGAAGGGGGCCGAAGGGGGTCCGAGCCCGGCTTTGATCCGAGCCCGGCTTCCCTGTAACCGCCCGGGGGTCGCCCGGGGGGCAAGGGGCTTAATGCCCCCCCGAAGGCTTAACAAAGTTTGAGCATTCGGGCCGCCA
>NW_003315038.1:2867342-2870421 GCF_000150825.1 Verticillium alfalfae VaMs.102
ACGCTATGAATACAATCCGCGTTGCCATCGTTTGTTGTCTGCATGTCATCTACACAGGCGTCCCATATACACTGGCGAAAACGAGTCTCTGACCCCCCTCTCACAAGCACTCTAGAGCCTAGACAACCCAAACCTCCGTCTCTCCGTCCATCACCTTCCGCGGCGCCCAGTTCACCGCGTGGAAATACCGACACTCGAGACGCGCCGCACGTCCAGCTGCCGCAACCACTTGACAAACGCCCGCGCATAGCTGTCATGGATGAAGATGCGCCCGCACCGCGCCGCGACCTCGCGCTGGTACGCCGGCGGATCAGCCACGAACCTGCGCAGCCCGGCGGCGTACTTTTTCGTGTTCTTCGTATTGAACAGCTTGCGCTGCTGCGCTTGGGCCTCCTGGAGCCGCGTGTGCACGTCGCGCTCCGCCGCCGCCGCCTGCGCCGGCGTCAGGTCCGTGACGCGCGCGTCGACGCCGTCGAGGTCGAGGTGGTCGAGCCGCTTGATGATGTAGCCGAGCGCGCTGTACCGCCCGGCGTCGCCCGGCGGCAAGGCGCTCATGCGCGCCGCGAGGCTGACGAGGTTGAGCATGCCGGCCGCCAGCTCCGCCGTGTCCCTGTCGTCGGGCGCGTATTCCTTCTTGATGTGCGCCTCGCGGACCGCGCGCGGCGTCGGGAGCACGGGGCTCTTTTGCTCGTTGGCCGCGTCGCGCCGCTCCTGTTCGGCCCTGCGTCGCTGTTCGGCGGGCGTGAGGTCGGCGGGCGCCTCGGGGGCCGGGGACGCGGCGCGTGGCTCGACCAGGGGTGCTGTTTCCGCGGCGAGCTGATCGGGCTTTGAGAGAGGTGGTGGGTTTGGTTTCGACGACAACGACGACGACGACGAGCTTTTGAGTCTTTTGGAGTCAGAACGAGGTGTGTCTTCCCTGATGTCGTCCTCGAAGCGGACCTTTCGCTTTTGGGAAACGGCCTTTTTGAGCACACCACCATCGTCTTTCCTCCCGGCCATGATAGTTGAGCTGAGGTGTGACGGATGTGACAATCCAATACATAGGTATGCAAAATTCTCTGGCAAGTGGCGTCTCCTATAGAGTCAATTGACTTGTGCTTGCTCGTTGAGTCTTCAGGTCTTGGAGACCAGGTGGTTGCCGTCAGAGTCCCTGCTCCTAGATATGAGTGATTTGGATTCACGTCTATGCTTTGTTCACTGCGGGCAGCAAACCTGTCCGCCGCGCATCGCATGAGCGAGCTTGGACCCGGACTGGTCCTGTTCACTTCCGCAGTCGGGCCCTCGTGCCTCGGGCATCAAGCCAGGATCAAAGTCTGATGGTATATGACAAAGAACAGTAGTCTATAGGGCTGTCTGCACTCTGGCTGTGAAATGAAGAATTCGGCCGCGAACAATGAAATACGTGTTCTCGGCGTCTAATGTGGCTTCTTGCGCAAGTCTCCTTTGTTTGTCCTTCGCCAGGAATGGCCACGGGATTTCACGTCCTATGATCATGAAGGCGCCAGTGATGGAATTCGCATGTCGGATTCTTTGTTCTTTGGGCATGTTCACAGCAGAGAGACCATGTAGTGGCAGCCCATTGTATTTTGTAGCTTTCCAACACCGAGGAGCACCGTGAAAGTTTTGGATAACTTTATTCGTTTCACGCGTGCGGCCTCCTTGCTCCTCGTCACCAGCTGCCCAGCCAGTGGCTCATAGCCGTGACATGGTACTCATCCAGCATGACCCTTTCGAGCTCGGCCTTTCTCACCAACAGCACTTGAGCCTGCTCATCCCCCATCGAAGCCTGGTATCGACCTTTGGCCGTGCGAAACCTACGCCGGCAAGCCTTCAGTTTGATCTCTGCTGTCCTTCGCAGCTCTTTCTCGTGGCAGCAGAAGCACAGGTCTGGGATGACACCACCGTCCGGGATCGTTGCCGGGATCAGATAGATGCTGCCCTCTGACATTCGCCTGATTGGTATCTTGTGCCCGCACTTGCGGTACACCAACCGATGGCGACAGAACGGGCACGTATCGTGCTCCTCGAACCAGGTTGACAAACACCCTGCGCACGCAAGATGGCCGCAGGGCATGATGGCCGGCGTCCTGTTGTCGTTGTCTGTTTGACCTGTCAAATGAGCGCCGTCGCCTTCAGGTGAGAGCCTCAAAGCAGATACTCTGCAAATGGTACAGACTAAATCTGGGGGTCCGTCAACGAGGAATGTGATTTTGGGACAGGGCACAAAGGACTTGTCAGGTGTACCGGCGCGGTCGGGCCTGAGCCAGGCGCTTATCCGCGGCAACCATGATGTGAGAAGCGACTTGTGTTCTTGCTCTGGAATACAAGCCTCGTCTATGTCGGTGTCTTGTCTTGCTTCCTCTCGAGTCCTTCTCCTTGATGTGAGGTAGCGCCGTTGGGCTTTCTCCGGCTTGGTGCGGATCCTTATGAGTAGAGAGTCGGGGGAGCTTGTTCTGGTAGCTTTGGCTTTTTGAATATGGTGCATTGCGGTTCTTGCTAGTCCGTTACAGTGATTGTTCCTGATCGTGTTGACAGCGAGAGACGTGATATGGTCGAGGCCATCTCTGCACAGCCATGTTGATCCTTGACTAGAGTTTAGACATGCCGCTTGCTTTCACCCTACAGGAGACACAACCACCCTAGGTGCAGACACTCTACTTTGGGGCCCTTCACAGTATTCTTCTGAGGTGCTCGGAAGGAATGAACGCTGTCGGTGAGAATCATCAATAAAGGCTTTTTGTTTTTTCGACCACGCCACTTCCTTGGCGGCACCATCACTTGAGATGGGTTCTTTATGTGATGTATCTACAGATTGAAGAGATAGGCCTTCCACCAAGCGCTTTTTTGTGGAAGGGAAGATGCTCTAGCCTTGGGGCGCCCGCACGAGCACTGGCCGGCGAAAAGCATGAAGATGCGATGGGACCCCTCGCAAGCCGGCCCCTCATCAGGTGCACCTTGTAACAATCCGTCTCTTCCACCACTGCACCCAGAGTACTCCTCAACCACGGTATCGCACTCACCATGAATTACGGGGTCTATGTTAGCCTGCTTGGCGCAGGGGGTCGCCGTCAAGATTATC
>NW_003315038.1:2870717-2873912 GCF_000150825.1 Verticillium alfalfae VaMs.102
AGCCATCTTCTTCTACTGCAGCCAGGGGCAGCACTGTGCCATGGGCATGGTGGGGGTGGTGAACCCGACGATCAACCAGACACTCCTGGCGTATACCCAGAACGCCGTGGGGCGGAACTCGTCTTCACCCGCCGAGGCGTTTGGGGGCGAGCTCGGGACGGCTTCGTCTGAGAAGGACACGGCTGGCCACAGCTCCGGGGAGGAGGCAATCCCCTCGGGCGGGGCAGAATCGACTGGTGGGAGCGCGCGTGAGGGCAGCAACAGCTTGGCCAGCTCGGTTCACTGCTCTGGGATGAGTGCTCTTGGGTCTCTCGGGGTGGCGTTGCTCTTGGCGGGCAGCGTCTAACGTGTCTTCTCCTGAGAGGACTCTGCAGTGGTCCCTTCACTTATGAAAAGCTGCGCGTCACAGTGTGGCAGATGGACAGCGGATGGAAAGCATCATGTCTCTCATATCATCTGGACGTATTCGTGGGTGATGATACCATGTGTGATGATACGAATTATGCCTCTTGCTTCTGAATTGAGGCCCTCATGAAACATCCGAGCCTGGCCGAACCTGACCATTATCCTGCCTCCACCACGTCGACAACCCATAGAGGCCCGTTCCATACTAGAGTAGAGCTGAGAAGCGACTGGCTTGAATCGACAGAGCGAGGGGCGCATTCACGGCCCAGGATTCCACGACGTGGTATTCGCGAAAAGTGGCGAGTATGAGATACCAAAAGCACGCGCATAGCAAGTCCAGACAGGCCATTTGGGGTCCGAATGGGCTGTGGTAGCATAATTTGGCGTAGCAGATGGCGGCGATACCGAAAAGCATGGTCCAGTCGCCATGATCAGCCTCCCCTGTTGACATGGAGTCGAGGACGGCAGGGCGCATCATGATGACCATGCTGGAAAGAACCATCTGGACCAGCCGAACGATGCCGATGGTGGCGCATGGCCGGGCAGCGCCAGAGTAGTGGTGATGGACACTTTGGCGGGTCGACTCGCTCCTGGTGTTCTCAAAGGGCTGCTGCATGTTGAGTATTGTATTTGTGTCTGGCATGTGTGGTGGGTTATGTCTGGGAAGTATGATTTCTCGAATATCTGGTTGGGGAGTACTTGTCATTGACTACGACTCTGAAATACGTGATGAAATACGTGATAGTGGTGTAAAATTTATAGTGACATAGTTTTAGCTATCTGCCTCATGTATCGAACTCTGGCACTGCATCACTGACGCCTCAGGCAGGGTTGTCGTCAGCTTCGCCATCAGGCCAAGGTGACGGGGATTTCGTGGTGTGATGCGGGGCGGGGGAGTGAAGTGGTCATGCCACTGGTGAACGGATATGCCAGCAGTGAATGGGAGGGGACTGGACTGGTGCTGGGGTGAATTGCCTTGATGCGCATGACACGAAGTTCGAGAGTCATTCAAGCATACTGTTCTAAACCCTATCGCCTGCTGTCAGTTGCGTCGATGATTGGAGGTGTTTGTGTGAATTGGACAATGATACTGCTGGAGAGCAGGACTGGGATTCGAGACATTTCTGAATAAAGGTGAATGATAGTATAGCAAAGAGAAAGTCAAGCTGCACAGAAAGCCCAGATCAGAGGATCTAGCTCCCTTTCGCCTCAATGTTCATAGTATCACGACAACACAGGTTTGCTGGGAGCATCTCGCTGCCCCTCCAGCTCGGCTTACCTAAGGCAACCGAAGACTAAGGTATATCGGCATTGTTCGGCATTCGGACAACGGGTGCTCACGTCACTTGGCGGGCGCTGACCCTGACCCTGACCCAGACGAAGACTGGTGTTCGCGTGCCCCCGTCGGTGCCAGAACTTGCGTCCGATCGTATCGACCCGGCCACGACCGAAATTCTCGCCCTCCATTGGTTTGAGGTTGCATCACGCTTTCTGCATACGTCTCATGAACAGCCGCGACAGCATAGCCGCGACAGCATAGCCCTTCTCGTTTGCTTTGATTCCGCCTCGGAGAACAGTTGCTTCGACGTTTGCATGTTATAGACCGCGACGATGCGCCCTTGCGCCGCCTCTGCCCCGCTTCGCAGCCTTCGACTCAACGCGCCTCGTCGCATCGTGTTGCCGAGGCAGGGTCGAGGTCGCACGCTATGCACGACGTGCCTCTGTCGACCGAGCCAGACGTCTGAAGCGCGAGCGACGACGAGCCAGGGGCATGTCGCTGCACCGCGCCTGCACGCGGCGCCTCGATCCTCTCGAGAGCACGTGGTGAAGAGATGGGCCTCGACGGTCGCGGCGGCGAATACCAAGAATGGTAAGGGCGACGCCAGCAGAGCAGCACAGAGGCGAAACCCCGTGGCAGACCGAGCCAGCTGACATGGCGCAGTGCGAAAACCACAATCGAGGGCCGTTGCAAGAGTACGACCACCGCGTCGAGGACTGGCGCCCTACGAAACGACGAGCATCAGAGGGGGTGAGCAAGGTCCAGCAGCACCAGCTGCCGAGACTGCCGCCATGGCCGCAGCTGACTGATCCCGTGTCCCAGGCATCATCGAGAGCCTGCAGCATCTCCACGACGAACTGGCAAACTACGCGGCGCCGGCCGTCGAACACCCCGACCTCGCGTCCCTCACGCCCTCCAAGTCCCTCTTCGGGTCCCTCTTCGGCGGAGGCAAGCCGGGCAGGGCCACGATCGGCGCGATCCCCAGCAACCTGCCTCGCGGCCTCTACCTCTACGGCGATGTCGGCAGCGGCAAGACCATGCTGATGGACCTCTTCTACGACACGCTGCCGCCGTCGGTCAAGTCCAAGACGCGCATTCACTTTCACAACTTCATGCAGGACATCCACAAGCGGCTCCACAAGATGAAGCTCGAGCACGGCAACGATGTCGACGCCGTGCCCTTCATCGCCGCCGACATTGCCGAGCAGGGCAACGTGCTCTGCTTCGACGAGTTCCAGTGCACTGACGTCGCCGACGCCATGATCCTGCGACGGTGAGAGAGAACAACGACGCCAGCCGGGGCCCTCCCTTTCTTTCTGCGTTCACTGACACGGTCCTCGACAGGCTCCTCGAATCGCTCATGTCGCACGGCGTCGTGCTCGTGACGACGTCCAACCGCCACCCCGACGAGCTCTACAAGAACGGCATCCAGCGCGAATCCTTCCTCCCGGCGATCCAGGCTGTTGAAGAACCGGCTGCACGTCATCAACCTCGACTCGCCGACCGACTAC
>NW_003315038.1:2874395-2875397 GCF_000150825.1 Verticillium alfalfae VaMs.102
CCACAACATTGACCAGATCAAGGGGTCGAACCTGTTCTCCCGCGAGGAAGGAGGCGTTTGCCTTGCGCGCGCCCTCTCGCGCCTGAGCCACATGGGCAGCAAGGAGTGGGTGGAGCGGGGCATGGGGCTTGAGGCGCAGGGCGGCAAGAAGGACCGCGACGACTGGGCCAAGGTGCGCAGTCGCCAGATGGAGGACAGCATGTAGCATCGATACCCTGGGCGCTTGCTGTCGGCGGTACCACGATGGCAAGCTTTATTCACGCTATATTTATATTCCCCCCGTTTCCTATTTCATGTTGTTCAGAGAGCAGACGTAGAATTGCACATGCACACGATACGCCAAGCACAGCCTCAGTAGATGCCCGGCAGAATCACGTAGGGCACCTCCCTCTTGAACTGCGCCCACTGCGCCCCGTAGCGCCCGCTGCAGTACCGATCGAGCACCGGCACGGCGCGGCCCACAAAGTCGTACGACTGCAGCAGGCCCATGGCGAGGCCGCCGACCCAGCCCGACGCGGCCATGCAGTAGCCGGCGCGCCAGAGGGCGTAGCCGCCATAGTTGATGTGGCGCGCGAGGCGCCAGAGGCCCGTCTTCATGACCTTGCCCTCGTTGGCGGGGCGGTCCTTGAAGACCTTGCGCTGGTGCTCGGACACGGTCTCGAGGGCCATGCCGACGGCGAAGAGGGCGGCGCCGACGAGGACGGGCAGCGGCAGGCGGTCGACGGTGTCGCGGCCGGCGAGGACGCTCGTCGTCGAGGCGAGGAAGAGGAGCGCATTGAGCGAGTTGACGAGCGAGTTGTAGGCGCTGACGGGCACGGCGGCGCTGAGGGCGGGGAACTCCTCGTTGGACAGCGACACGAGCCAGTAGATCTGCTTGGCGGCGGCGGCGGCGGACATGGCGACGAGGAGGAGGTGCGGCGCCGGCAGGCGCAGGTTGTCGAGGGGGGCGAGGCCCGTGGCCAGGGCGAAGCCGGCGAGGGGTCGCGAGGCGATGCCGAGGCG
>NW_003315038.1:2875544-2882865 GCF_000150825.1 Verticillium alfalfae VaMs.102
CGAGGAGGTTGTACTGCAGGGGCACGTCGAGGGCGCGGAGGCCGACGAAGGTCAGCGTGCCGAGCTTGTTGGGACGCTTGACGCCGCGCTTGATGAGGTCGCGCGCGGGCTTGGCGTCTGGGCCGGCGCCCTCAGCCTCGTGTGTCGCGTCGGCCATGTTGTTGCCTGTGCAGTGATAGAGAATGGGTGAAGAGACGAGGACCAAGGGGGACGAGGGATGCGTTCGGGGTCAGTCAAGTAGCTAGACAGTCCGGTACCTAGGTAGCGTACGCCGGGTGTTGGGGATGGGGGAATGCCGACTGCGGGGGGGGGGGGGACACCACGCGCGGCGTCGAGTGAAGTCATCGATCGCGGACTCTTCGCATCATGGCGCTGGGCCGTCGGTGGTCCGTTGCAACGCAGCGGGACCTGCTGACATGGCCAAGAGACGCATGCCTCAACGCAGGTCTCTGTCTTGGAGCCAACGTTCCTCGTGGCTACTGTCGGAGCACTGTGCCTACCGAACATTCCATGTTCAATCGAGCCATGATTATCCCGCCATGACCGTCTCGCAGCGCATCGTGTGCTGTGTGAGAACGCTCACTGTAACCATGTATGACAGCTGACACTTGGCGCTCGATGCCGCGATGGACAACGTCTCTTGTACTGATGGTCTTCCTCAAGAGTGGGCGAGGCTAAGGTGAGGAGGGGTGGAGGGTGGAGAGAGAGAGAGAGATGCACAGCGACCTCTCGGCCTCGTTCCGTCATAGGGGTCCTCGTGTGGTGGTGCTCGGCGAGCCGCTCTTCCGAAAACGAAAACTCAATCCATCATCGGCGTATGCTGTGCCTGTGCTCAATGGGAGTGAAAGACATGGATCAACGATGAGGAACACGCCTGTTGATGGGAAAGAAATAGTGATAAACATGGTTGGAGTAGATAGAATTTCGGCTACCTCACCTAGGTACCTACCTCACCTAGGTACCTAGAGAGGTAGGGGTAGAGAGTAGGGAGTAGAGAGTAGGGAGTAGAGAGTAGGTACGGTAGAGAGGTAAGAGGTAAGAGGTAAGAGGTACGTACTCGCAGTCAGTTCATCGGCCGTGGCCAAGGTGGTTCCGGCTCCACAAGCACCCACACCTAACGACGCTAGTCCTTCGTTGCGCGCAGACCACATGTAGCTCACAGCGTCTTCTTCTGGCATGAGTCCCTGATGGCCCAGCTGGTTAAGGCGTCCGACTGTTAATTTGGCAAATCGGGAGATCCACAGTTCGATCCTGTGTCGGGGAGTTCATACTTTTTGCACGTTTGCGCTCAACACCAAGGTAACTCGCAATGTTGCTGTTCATACGAGATTACTTCTTGTTTTCACGTATTTTTGAGGATCCTGTCCATACCACCATTTGGCACTATTTGAGTCCAATTCCATCGGCTGCCTGCTGTAGATTTTATTTTGGCCTGTCCTGGGCCCCAAGTCAGTGCCTTCCCGATACCCCCTCGCTCATGTTGTGCCTTCCACCTCTGTAAATGCAATGGCGGTCAAATGGTCCTCAGCAACCATCTGTACACGACGCCCAAGAAAACGCAACCTCACCTCATCCTCTCTCCCTGTGATCAGACCCTTGGGTTGAATCCTCCACCAGGCATCCCTCGGCACTTTCACTCCAGAGACAGACCATGCCCCCTGCTACGTCACTTCCCCGCGAATTCACATGTCTGGGCTCTCGGTAGATCCTCGATACCACCATATGAGACAACATCGTATCCCGCATGGGCAGTATTGTCCGATCGACCTCGCTCGCAGCAACCCTAACGCACACTCCTTTATGGCCCGATTCGGAAATACCTTGCGATGCAACAGTACAACACTGCAACTCAGCCCTCCCCCCCCCCCCTCCCACCGAAGGTTGAGGATGGTGGCCCTCAACTGCCGAAGAGGCAACCGAACACGATTTCCTCCTTCTGAGGGCAGCAGGAGAGCATGACACGCATTATCGAAGACCTCGGCGCCTGCCCCGCTGCCATGCGAGGCGTATAAGAGAAGAGATGGAGGACGCCCAAAGGACAGGCACACGACAGTAGACCGCTCACCGCAGAGTTGCTGACAAGATTGCATTTTGCCATCTCCATCCACCGACCGAGAACGCCATCCTCGCCATGTTCCACACGTCGCCCATACGCAGCATCCGCCGTGTGGCCATCGCACTCGGCGTCCTAGCCTGCCATTTCGTGACTCGGACCCACGGCCTGCCCTCGCCCGCCGCCGATGCCATGACGGCCGGCGAGTGGCTGGAGCGCACCGACGCGTCCGCCCTCGCCCCGCGGCAAGACATACCCCCGGGCCTCGGCCAGTTCCCCGCGGGCCCGCTGAACCAGTTCCTCCGGATCATCAGCTCGCTGCCGACGGGCGAGCGCGCCCTCGACGCCGTCGCCAAGATCCTGACGCCGCTGCAGCAGGGCCTCGCCACCGCCGCCGGCATCGATACGACGAGGGAGGACCTCGCGCAGGAGGCCCCGTGCGCCGCCGTCACCGTCGTCTTCGCGCGCGGCACGACCGAGCCCGGCTCCGTCGGCCTCATCGCCGGCCCCCCCTTCTTCGACGCCCTGCGCGACCAGCTCGGCGCCGAGACCCTCGCCGTCCAGGGCGTCGCGTATCCGGGCCACCTTTTGCCGGGCTTCAACAGGAATGGCACGGACGGCGTGCCGAGCATGTTAAGCAAAAACCATGCAGCGGAACGCGCGGCGGGGCCCAAGACGGGGGGACCTGGTCAAGACGGCCAACTTCGGCAAAAGGACAGCCACCAAAACTTGGCAGAGACGGCTTGACGCGAACTGGTGGACAGGACGGGCCTTCGTCGAACCAGGCGGCGACCCCGGTGCCCAGACACCAAGATTTGTCATGGCCGGGTACTCCCAGGGCGCCCTCGTCGTGCGCACCACCGCCGCCGGCGTTGCCCGCCGGCACCATGCCAAGGTCAGCTCGGTCGTGACCTTTGGCGACCCGCGCAACCCGGCGCCCGTCACCGGCGCCGCCGGCAAGACCCTGATCCTCTGCCAGCAGGACGACGCCGTCTGCAGCGGCGGCTTCATCACCGTCGCGCACTTGACGTACGGCGCGAACGCCACGGCGGCCGCCGCGTTTGTCGTTCAGAAGGCCCACGGCGCGTGATGGGAAGGGGGGGCGTGGGCGTCGTGCATGTACACGGGCTTCGTCATGGGTGGACGCATCTGTCATCCTCGGCATGGCCGCGGCAGGAACAGAGGCCTCTCTCTCTCTCTGCCTTGGCCAGCGAGTCATGGGGCATGGCAGGGTGGGCATAGTTGCCGTAGGAAGCTCAGCAGCAGCAGTCTTGCAAGCACAATGGTGTGTGACCAGGCCACAATCAAAAGCCCAAAGCACGGTAGCCCCGGAGGTATAAATACTGTCAGTCTCGCGTTGATTGTCGTGTACCGAATACATACCTGGGCCGTCATCCATCCGTCGGGGGGGGGCTCCTGTCCCTTTCTACCTCGGGGAGACTAGCCAAAGCGACCACCATGCTTCACTCAGTGTGCCAATTGCCTCAAACCCAAGTATGTGAACAAGGCCTTTGTTTGGTCAGGTGACATTTCCCCAATCAACTTCAAATTGCAAAGGAAGAAAGAAACAAAAGGACGAACAACCCCTGCTGAAAAAACCACGCTGCCTAAGTCGGCAATCAGGGTAGGCGGCGGAAGTTCGGCAGGGCGAGCTTCTGGCGAGAATCTTCCCCCTCCATCTTTAAGATCCAAATTGGGCCATGCACCGAACCAGACGCCCCGGTGTGACAGATAGAGCGCTACATGATTAAGAATTAAGGGGATTTTTTTTATTTTGTTTTTGCTGCCGTGCATTTTGTTCCATGCAGTGCCCCGTTTCCGGGGGGATCCCTGCCGTGTACTGGTAGTCATCAAGGCGTGCGACCTACTGTCGTCTTGGCCGCGTCACTGTCGAGCGCTGTATCCGGGTCTTTTTGGGTATCATCTCATCTCGTAGCCAGTCAAACCACGCCCGGACGGCTGTCCCCCATTTTTTCACGTCCTCATTGCATCACACGCAGAGCGCACTCTCCCAGCCAGGGTCGGACCAGGACAGGTCGCATCGGTGCACGTTCTGCATTTCATACACAGACGCGCCGTTTACAGAATCTCCTCGGGCTTCACCTTGATCCAGTTCTGGTCAGCGGTAACGGGGAGACCAAGCTTCCTCTGCTGGTCGGCGTTGTCTTTGATCATGCCGTCAATCTGGGTGCGGTAGCTCGCCTTGCGATCGACCCACACGCGAACGCCGCCCTTCCAAACGTCGACATCGTGGAAGAGCATGTAGCCGTCGCTGGTGGGCGTGTCGCCGCCAACCAGGACGGGCTTCTTCCACTGGCTGATGTACGTCAGGATGGCAGCGTGCTTGCCTGCCATCCAGGTAAGGGGTGTCCACAGATAGGGGGTCAGCGTGAAGTCGAGGTTGGCCTTCTCGTCATACGTTCCGGCTTCGATCTGCTTGCGGGCCGTGGTTGGGCTCGAGGGGTCCGCAGGGTTGGCGAGAAGCATGGTGACACCAATGACGTTCTTAGCCGGCACGTTGTAGCCATACTTGGGGTCCGAGGCGACCATGCGAACGAGCTCCTCTGAGGCCGCCGTCATGATGTAGACGTCAATGCCGTTCTCCATCAGGCGGTTGAAGAGCTCCTGCTGGCCACGGAAGGGCTTGGGCGGGTTGATGGCAATGGGCGTCACGACGTCGCCCTCGAAGTAGGTGGCGGGAATGGTACCGTTGTGGGCCATGAGCTGGTCGACGTAGCCTTTGAGGGCACGCAGCGTCAAGCCTGAGAAGACCTGCGCGACCCAGGGGTAGCAGATGAGGTCGTCAACTTCGCAGAGGCGGTAGTAGTAGCTGAAGAGCGTCTCGTTGTGCGAAGGCGTATCCTTGAACGGGATCAGGTGGAGAGACGGATCGAGCGTCTCGCGGGTAATGATGCCACGGTTCTCAAGGAACGGCAGCAGCGATTCTTCAAGGTCGAAGCGGTACGACGTGTTGTCCATGTCGAACACGGCGTAGTTGCCCTGGTGAGCATTGGCGCGGATCATGGCGTTCAGGATATCGGCGGCCTGCTTTGGCCAGTGAGTAAGGGCCGTACCCTTGTCGGGCTGCGGCTGCTCCCAAGGCTTGCCCCAAGGCTTGCCCCAAGGCTTGCCCCAAGGTTGGCCCCAAGGTTGACCACCAGGAGACGGCCAACCCCAGCCCTGGAAGGGAGAGGCCTCTGAGGAAGAGATAGTAGCCGCGAGGACAGCCAGAAGGCTGGAGCTGGAGGTGAACTTCATCTTGAAGAGTTGACGAGGGGTCTCAAGGAGCGAGAAGAGGTAGCTGCGAGTGGCAAGGCAGGGTGAGGAGCAGTTCACCACGGGATCAACAGGCAGGAGGCGAGCTCTTTAAATCCCCCAGCAAGTGGGAGCAAACGTCAGAAAACTCAATGGGACCCAACAATCGAGAGCGATTTCCACGCGCAGGCAAGATCGGCGGGGCCTCATCACTGCTGTCGACGCTTGTTGATACGAGCAGCGGGCCCGCTCCTCTCCACAGAGCCTGGCGTCCACGAAGTTGAGGTCCGGCGGTCCTCCAAGAGCTGGCATGCAGCAGCGCCGTCGACAGGGCTGGCAGGCGAGCACACGACAGGCTGCCCGATGAGACACAGGAGGGAAACCATGAGGGAAATGCGACTCTGTCGCCGAACAAAGCGCGGGTGTGTGCAGCTGGCTAGCAATGTGACATGGGGGTGGGACAGACGGCGACGCCGCCGAGGCGCGACCATGACTCGTTGCGGGGCGGACTCCGGGGGTACCGGTTGTTGACCCAATTACGTAGATGCCGTGTGGGGGTCCTCGGGAGGCCAAGAAACGGAGAAGGGACTCCATCATCGGCGGTCGGAACGGCGGTGGTCATGGTTGGACTGAGAGGGGGGATGGTGTTGAGAGCGAATGTTGTGGCGCGAGTGCCAGGTAGAGGGCATCCATTGTGTCGTTGGTAGATACCTAAGCAACAAGCAAAGTATTGCGAGAAGAATTAGCAAGGCATATCAACAGCGTGTATGCAGCAAGACTGAAGAAAACCGAACCAGCCTAGCGAGCTCGCTTGTGCCAAGGTTCGAAGCCGTCTTGGACAGGGTGGTGAAGGGGGGGGAAGAGGTCGACTTCCACAATACTGACGACCGGTTGCAGGAACCATGCAGATGGGCTGCCCAGATCTGCCAATGATGCTGCTGTAGTCAGCAAGTTTATCAGGCTAATCTTGATTCGTCCAGAGTTCAGCAAGCCACCCCTTGTACCTACCCAGCACCTTCCCGTGGCTTTGTCCAATGGCAGGCTCGACAATAAGTTCAGGCCACCCTCTGTAAGGAACCCTGCTGTGAGTGGAGCCAGCATGCTGAATTGCAACCCCACAGAGCAAGGCCCTCTCAGTTCCCTGGTTGCAACGCGAGACTCTCTTTCTTTCAGGCCACTGAGGAGATGAGTGGCAGGCCTTTCTTTGTGTTCTTGTTCTTGTTCTCCGGATCCGGATCAGGTTCTGCCCCTGAACCAAGTGCTTGGATAGCTTGGCGTCATTTTTTTTTTTTTTTTCCAGAGTACAAGTTCATTATGAGCTCGGTTTAAATCCCGAGATTCCTCATCCTCGGATAGCAGCTTTAAGGAGGAAGAAGCAGAGGAGCAGAAGCTTTGGCCTTCACAGACCAAGCTCGCATCGTCCTTCGAGTTCTTTGAACCGACTTGAGCTATACAGTCGAAGCGGTATTCAAAGCGACCGCCTTCCCAAAGCGATCAACCTGTTTGGGTGGCCTGGTTGAACATAAAATCAGCACACATTGATGGCTAGTACACCAGTCTGCTAGCACCAGCCGCTGTTGGGTTTCGTCTGACCCCAAGGTGGTTGGTGCTTAGCAACCCCAGCAGGTGCCGACTGCACCTCCACGTTTCCGATGACATCGATGCCAGGCACACCCGTCTTATCGCCTCTTATCAAAAGCTGAGACCCACCATTTCGGCGGTTACGAAGCAACGCCAGAGCACGAGCACATGAGCACGCGTGCAGGCTAGCTGCCTCGAGCTTGCGCCCCCCCCCCCCATGACGAGTGACTGATGGCCCGCATCCTCTGAGCCGACGACTCCTCCCTCTCCACCACTTTACATCATCATCACATAGCTGCACCCTCACAACAATCGCAACAATCATGAAGTTCTCCAAGGCCTCCGCCCTCGCGCTCATGCTGCCGGCAGCAACCGCTCGCCACATTCTCAAGGAAGAGACCGACAACGTCGTCCTCTACCCCAACGAGATCG
>NW_003315038.1:2883279-2884426 GCF_000150825.1 Verticillium alfalfae VaMs.102
GCTCCATCATCGCCACCATCCCCGGCAAGACCAACAGCACCGTTGTCATCGGCGCGCACCAAGACTCCATCAACCTCTTCCTGCCCAGTATTCTCGCTGCGCCCGGCGCCGACGACGATGGCAGTGGCTCCATGACCATCCTCGAGGTCTTCCGCGTCTTCCTCGGCGTCAAGGACGTCCTCAAGGGCAAGTCGGAGAACACCATCGAATTCCACTGGTACAGTGCCGAGGAGGGCGGCCTTCTCGGCAGCCAGGCCATCTTCTCGCAGTATGAGAAGGACGACCGCGACGTCAAGGCCATGCTGCAGCAGGACATGACTGGATTCGTGCAGAGGACTATTGATGCTGGCCGTCCCGAGAGCGTCGGTGTCATCACTGACTACGTAAACACTGGCCTGACCGACTTTATCAAGAAGGTCATTGTTGAGGTAAGCTTCCGACTCCCTTCGGGTCCCGATATCTCGATGGCCGCTGACTCGGGCTCCTAAGTACTGCGACATTCCCTACGTCGAGACCAAGTGCGGATATGCATGCTCGGACCACGCGTCCGCAAGCAAGGCCGGCTACCCGTCGGCCTTTGTCATTGAGAGCTCCTTTGAGGACTCGGACAACCACATTCACTCGACCGATGACCTGATCAAGTACCTATCGTTCGACCACATGCTACAGCACGCCAAGATGACGCTCGGCCTCGTGTACGAGCTGGGCTTCACCGACTTTGCCGCTCTCGAACACAAGAGCGATGGGGTTGTTTTTGATGACTTGTAAATATCCGACATGTAGATGATCTAGGGAGAGGCGGAAACGATCAATCTAGGGTTTGAGACAGCAACAGAACATTTGGTCAGTCTCACTCAATCGCATGTCTTTGGCGGCACTGTCAAACCTTGTGCTTAGAACAGTGTGATTTCCTAAAACGGTTCCCGCCATCAAAGCTGTATCCGGAGAAGATTTCAGTATGATTTCATGTGACACATTGCGACATAAAGCAAGACGTGACATGACGGTGTAAGTCGACTTCGGACGGTGACGCCCGACTAATCCCCAAAGCTGCAGGGAGCAGGGGCGGCCAGCGTCCCCCACTTGTTGCTCGCTCAGGTACCACGGAGGCAACCATGCTCCTACGGCAGGCAGGCGTCACACTAGT
>NW_003315038.1:2884668-2886206 GCF_000150825.1 Verticillium alfalfae VaMs.102
CGGCATCATTCTCAACCCTTGTTTCTGCGGGTTCTGGCCTTCGTGACGGACAGCATGGGTGATCTGCCGATGACAGGCATGCCCGGCGGCTTCTCAAAGTCGATCATGGCAGCTGCGCCATATGAAAGTCGACCTCCCAGCCCGCCGTACATACATGTACCGTTAACGACACTCCGAGAGATGACACTGGATCCCTTTCTGGGCAACCTCGCAACCCTCGGCATCACAGCCGCTGAGTACAGCATCATCACCAACAATGGAACCCCGCAACAGGCTAGCGATCCCTCCGAAGAGTGGACGTACGAATCGCGACGTGAAGCTCAGGCAGTTGTTGACTGGCTCTACCTCGGTCCTCACTCAGCCTCACGCGACCAGGCTTTCCTCGAGCGTGAGGGCATCACCATGATCCTCGCTGTCGGCTACGCGAGCGACATCACCAAGCCAACAACACTCGTCACATTGGGCCCCACGGCAGCCACCCGTGCACTCGGTATTAAGATGGACAGGGTTGACGTTAAGAGCATGCACTACCTCACCAGAGTGTACACCACAGCCGCCAAAAAGATCAACGACCATATCTTGGAGGTCCATCGTAGCCAGGCCGATAGTGGAGCCGTCGTATCGCACAGGCGCGGCAAGGTCCTCGTCGTTTGCGAATCGGGAAATGACCGCTCTGCTATGGTTGTTACTGCATACCTCATGGTCATGTTTGGCTTGGACCTCATTACAACTGTTTCCTACGTCACCATGAAAAGGTTCTCCGCCATGTATGACGAGGATTCAAAGAGGTTACTGGTTGCGTGGCACGACATCCTGGCGGCACAGAGATCAGTCACTGCCCAGGTGATGGCTTCGACGGCATGCAAAGATGCACGAAGTGAGCCTCGCAAGCGAGGGATCGAGATGATGTTTGACGGTCATCAATGCGGAGGTTCAGGCCAAGACGAGAAAATGGACCGTAACGATGACGAAAGCCGTTTCGGCAACAGGAATTTTGTACCCTTCCTGGACACGGGAAACTGAAACGAACGACGCACCAAGGTCAGGGAAAGAAGACGATAGTGTCAGGTTTTACACTTTTGGACTGTCTTGACAAGCATGTCATTGAGATGGAAAGATTGCCTTGAGCCAGCCCAAAACCTGTCCTTGAGGCGTTTCTGGACAGCATTGTGTCAACGACAGAGGAAGGAACAGGCGTTAGGGGTGTGTCATTGAATTACCGAATGCTCTATACCCAGCTTAGCTAGCGGAGATGACAGGGTGGTTGGCCAGTGAGAAGACGCAAGTCACTGTTCACCTGTGAATGTAAGTCACCAGGCCATTTTGTAATAAACTGGAGTCAACACGTGTGCGCGGACCTGGTGAAGAACACGAGAAACCTTGGTCCTGGGGGGTTTGAGCCATCTCGCTCCTCCTCGGTATGTTTCTGTCCTTGCTCATGAACGTGCTGCAATACTTCACGGCGCCCCTCTTGTGAAAAGGCAACGATGACCCGCCGTGTCCGCCATGCTTATCACCATAGCTCGTCCCAGCGGAAT
>NW_003315038.1:2886667-2905786 GCF_000150825.1 Verticillium alfalfae VaMs.102
TTCCGATGTCCCACGGCAACGCCTTTCGGAACGAGCACCGGCGAGCCTGCCAGCTAGGAGCTTTTCGATCGTTTGTGTTCGTCGTCACCCCCATGAATGCCATTCAGCACGGCATGTCATTCGCCAACTGAGGCAGATGACTTTCCGGAGTCCGGTGTTCCATTCAAAGGGGTGACTTGCTCGAAAGCCTTCTGACCTAGGTGTTAGAGGATTTCGATCATCCGACCTCCTCGAATTGTTAGGAACACGAGGATACTGGTGGAGACGCTAAGCCATTGCGAGGAGACAGCTGGTTGATGTTGCAATTCAGAGGCTTTTAAAGCTTCATACATCTACATCAATGGCAATATCGTCAGTTAAGCTGATTAAAGAACAAAGGTCTAGTGGAGTACAACCCAGGATTGATTCTCAGTGCATGATGGTTCCACACACAACCTCTCAAGGCAAATGAACAGAGCAACTTGGGTGTTCGCTGCTGACTAAGACAAACTGGCCAGCCGGTGACGTCCATCCTGCGGTCTGGAGTGGTTGTGGGGTTCAAGTACCTAAGAATTAGGCGTGGGCAAGCTTGGAGCTTGGCGGATGGAGCGGGCTCATACTGGCCTGTGGTGGGACGGTGCTCGATATGACCGACCAGGTACGCGGCAGCGCACCACAGCCACCCACTCTGCCACTGTACCTACCATACCTACCTGAGGGTGAGGAGGCCTTCCAACCTGCCGGCGTACATCATCACCACGACGACCACAACTGCCACCGATTCGGTCCTCGTCGCATAGCACTCGTATACCCTCGCCACGAGCTGCACTGTCTCTCTCGGCGCCTGCTGCCAGCGGCCAATCTGACCTCTGCCCCCACCCCCTGACACTATCCGATCTACACAACAACACCCCCGCCGACCTCCGAGATGGCACCCCGAATCGAACCGGCCGAAGTCGAGACATACTGGAACATCTTCTCGACCCGGACAGGCGGCGGAAAGTTCCTGACCGGCGAGCAAGCGGCGCCGGTGCTGAAAAACAGCGGTCTCACAGATACGCAGCTCGAGCGAGTATGGGATCTGGCCGATGTCGACAACGATGGCAACCTCGACTTTGAGGAGTTCTGTGTCGCCATGCGCATCATCTTTGACATTCTGAATGGAGTGCGTCTACACGCCAACTTTTCGCCGACATGATTGTGGCACGGTCACTGACGTTGTTGCTCGTAGGAATACGCAGATGTACCGACTGTCCTGCCAGACTGGCTGGTGCCCGAGTCCAAAGCGCACCTGGTCCAAGCGAGTAAGGCCATTACCGGAAACCAACCGCGCTTCGAGCAGGTGGAGGACGAAGAGGAAGACTCAGGCCTGAAGGACGGGTTCGATTGGTACATGACACCGCAAGACAAGGCCAAGTACGAGTCGATATATCAGGAAAACCGCGACATGCGCGGCGAGATAGCATGTGAGTCGGAACAAAGCCTGGCCCGTCGCTGGCCCTCCAGCTTCGCCCCGTCCCCATCCGTCTCACCCCTGCTGACCGAAGACCTCAGTCAACTCGCTTGAAGACCTCTACGAATCTCTCGACGTCCCCGACACGGACATCCGCTCCGCGTGGAACCTCATCAACCCCTCAGCTGGCTCTTCCATCAACAAGGACGCCAGCCTCGCCTTCCTCCACATCCTCAACAACCGCCACGAAGGGTTCCGCATCCCCCGCACCGTGCCCGCCTCGCTCCGGGCCAGCTTTGAGCGCAACAAGATCGACTACCAGCTCGACAACCAGCGCACCGGCGCCGCCTCCCGGTGGGCCACCAAGGCCGACGACTCGACGGCGACGGGGCGCAAGGCCAAGTTCGGCGACCAGTATCTCACGCGCCTCGGCCGCAGCGGCTTCAAGTCCGGCGGCACCGACTTTAGCACCCCGAAGGAGGGCGACTGGGAGGAGGTCCGCCTCAAGCGCCAGCTGCAGGAGCTCGACGAGAAGATTGCCCGTGTCGAGGCCGACGTCGAGCGCAAGAAGGGCGGCAAGCGCGACAGCAAGCCCGCCCCTCGTCAAGAGGGAGCTCGAGCAGCTGCTCGACTACAAGCGCACGGAGCTGCGGGAGCTCGAGCAGGGCGAGGGCAAGGCCAAGGTCGGCCAGTCCCTCAAGGGCATTGAGGAGGACCTGCAGACGGTGCGCGAGCAGATTGAGGGTCTTGAGTCGCACCTGACGTCGCGAAACCACGTTCTCGAGCAGCTGCGACAGGAGATTGAGAATGAAAAGGTCAATCGATAGAGAAAAGGAGACGAGGGGTGGGGGACAAGGTGCTGCGTTTTCAATTTTAGGCCATGATTTGGATTCAACAGGTCTGGTGGGGGTTGCTTCTTGCTTCAGCATGTAAATATGACAACTTTCACTGGCGAAGTAAATCTGATTTCCTGAATCGATGCCGCTATGAGGGTATATGTTGCTTCCGAACGACGCCAGGCCAAGTTTCTCCTCTCTCTTCCATCGTGCCCTTCCACCTTGCGGTGCGCACAGAATCGTTAGGCGACAGCCAAATACAGACAGCCCCTCGTGTAAGGGTGCTCTCACCACCTCCACGGAACCGCGGCTCGGCAGTCTACCATTGCGAGCCGCTTGCGTACTTGGGCAGCATCTCGATCGCGAGCGTTCGCCCCTTCATGCCCCAAGCCGCCAGCGATGGTAGCTTCACGACGCCCAGGCGGCCCGTGGCCCGGCCGCGCCCCGTCGAACAGAGGAGCACGTCAATCGGCATGCCCTTGACGACCTGCTGCGGCTTGCCCTTAAGCGCAGCTTCAATGTTCTTGCAGACTCCACCAGCCTGCACGACCGCGTTAATAAAGACTCAGTTATCAACTGAACAGGCAGAAAACCGGGTTTAAGCGAGAGGAGAAGAAATGACCGCCAAGGCATACCTGTTTATCCGTAATGGGGAATGAAGCGCGGGGGCTCGACACTAAGTCGCCGCACGCCCAGATGTTCTCGTAACCCCTGGCGCGGAAGAATTCATCGACTGCAACATACTTGTGCTCGTTGAGCAGCTTGGCATCGATGTACTCGGAGTTGGGGATGAGACCGGTGGTCGGGAGGTACAGGTCCGTGATGATCTTCTCCCCATTCGAGAGCGTCACCTCCGTCTTGCCGTCCGGGGTGGCGGTGGAGCCGGTCGCCTTAACGCACTTTCGGATCTTGACGCCCAGTTTGAACAGTTCCTTCTCCGCCGCTGCGGCAATCGAGTCGCCGCCGAGAAGTTGATTGTCGGCGCTGACGAGGATGATCTCTCGGTCCTTGCCGTATTCGTAGCCCAGCTCGCCGGCGGTCTCGACGCCCGTGGGGCCGGAGCCGGCGATCACGATGTGGGATGCCGACTCAACCTTCTTGGCGATGGAGTGCAGGGCCTCGAGGTCCTCCTCGTACGTGCCGATACTCTTCCATGGCACCTCGGAGGAAGCTGTGCGGGCGCCGGTCGTCAGGACGATGAAATCATAGGGGATCGAGCGTTCGCCAGAAGCCGTGGTGACGGAAAGAGACTTGGCATCGGCGTCGAGCTTGGAGGCAGCGCCCAGGACAAATTCGAAGCTTCCACTCGGGTAGTTGGCGAAGCCGGGCTCGATAGGCTGGAAGACCTGTTCGTCCTTGAGGACGCCGGGGACGATGGCGCGGACAGATGCCAAGTTCCAGTACAGGTGGTCGCTCTGAATATGTTAGCTTCACGAAGCCTTTCCTATTCCCCAGTGCTGGATCAAGTCGTGTGTACCTTTGCGACGAGGATGACTTTGAGGTCCTTCTCCGATGGGAGAGTGTGCTTCAAGAGCTTATGAGCGATCTGCAGGCCAGCATACGAGCCGCCAACGACAACGACGCTTTTCGTCATCTTGATGGAGATATGCGATTGGTGCTGCTAGAACTTCTGATGTATGCAGCGCCTTCGGTTCTTTGTCACGATGGTTGTTTCAGGAACCACGATCAGGTGCCTGAATGATTGGAACTAGAAAGATTTGTGGTTCGTCGCACAGACTGACGAAGCAAGCCAATCTAGGGAGTCACTGGCCTTTTTATAAGGCAGTTGAACACGAAAGGCCATGAAGTAGAGCTTTGGAGGTAAGGGTGTAACGAAGCTTCCCGGCCAGGTACGTTGTTTATCAAGGGTCCGTGGTAACGCGTGGGTGTCTCAGAGCTCAGCCACGGCCACGCAGGTCCGTGCCATTGGGCTCGCAACGACATGTCATCATCGATCCTATGCGTTGGACAGAGAGTTGTGCCGGTCTTCCCCAACGTTGCCCCGAGGCGTTTGAAAGGAGCTCCCCCGAGCGAGGGATTGCGTTGTCGGACCCGAGTCATGGAGGATTTCCGGGTGCATGCCGGTTGGCGAGAGAGAGAGAGAGGTAAGGCTGCGATGAATTTTGACCAAGCCTTACGACTTGACGGCGATCCCTCCTCACCTGGCTCGTGTAATTCGTTATCAATATTGAACCTTGGGTGATTGATTATTCTATTTGTGAGACCGGGACGCGAGGCGATCATACAGCCCAGGCTGCAGCCGACTTTTGATTCGTTTTGAGCGATGCAACGGTACATCGTGCATGTTAGCTTGAGGCTTCCTCTTTTCCGTCGCCTTGAGCATGCTCACGACCATGTTGATGGCAATGTCAGGTTGTTCGAATAGAGAGCCTTCTCAATTACCGAGTACATGCAGCTGATTGCTTTAGGTAGTGCCTGACTTGTGGGCAGTAAAGGTGGGTAGGCCAAGACGACCCGCGAATGCACCTTGACTTGGGGCATTCAGCGAGTGTCATCCCACTAGCCACACTCTTCCCTTATCCCCTCATGATTCCCATCGCCAGACCCCCGCACCCACGGACCGTGACGCCGAAAGGCGGCGGTGCGCGACCCACGAAATAAATCGGGTCCAAATGACAGTGCAATGCTCCATTAGCGGTCAACAGCGGCAGGTGCACCCCTAGTCGGACACACCTGCCCCGCGCGCATGCGCACATGAGCGAGCACATGCGCTGTTACCGAGCTCCAGTGCTCCTTGTCATCCGCCCGCCGCCCGTTTGACCCCGCCAACACCACCACCCGGCCCTGCCTCCAACTTTGTCCTCAACAAACCCATAAAAGTCCTCATTACCCACGACACCGCATCTCTTCATCTGCAAGTCAAACATTTCTATCTATACCCCAATCACTTAACCACAAACTAGTCACCATGTCTGTTCCCCAGAGCGAGGCCTTCAAGACTGCTGTCGTCGACAGCCAGAAGCTCACTTCCAAGCCGAGCAACGACGATCTCCTCCAGCTTTACGGTGAGTGCCATCGCAAACCCCCCCCCCTATCTGTCCTTTGGCCCGAGATCGCGATCGCCTTCTGCCCTCCCAAGAAACAGGAAGAGGTCATGATATCGTGGCACGACTTGCTTCATCGTGCAGGCATCGCTGACCCTCTTCAACAGCCCTCTTCAAGATTGGCAACGGCGAGGACATCAGGCAGTCCCCCTCGCCCGGCATGTTCGACCTCAAGGTATGCTACCACCCCGTATCTCTTCTCCCATCGCGCGAGCGAATACACAGGACGCTAACCTCTCTGGACTGCAGGCCAAGGCCAAGAGGAGTGCGTGGCAGAAGGAGACCGACGCCGGCACCACCGCCGAGCAGGCTCAAGCCAAGTACGTCGAGCTCGTCAACAGCCTCAAGGAGTCCCACGGCTACGATGCCGACAAGGTTCCCGAGTCCGTCGGCGCCTAAGTGCTTCCTATCTCTCGACGAGTGACGATTACGAAACGCCCCTTGACGATCACAAAAGATGTATACACTCTGCCACGGCTGGCTGAATCGATAGAGTTTTGGCTAGATAGCAAGAGAATCCGTCTTTCTGCCGCTGCGACGCATGCGCAAGCAATGCCCATAACCTCCAGATTCGCGCTGCCCGCTCGCTCCCATTTATTTTGTTTGTGATGCACTGCTTATCCTTCGTGCACTTACTCTCTGAGGCACACGCGTCCCGCCCAGTCTGGTTTCGGTATGCTCATTCGAAGCACCCAAGGTATCTCGTCCTTTCCATACAGCTGGAGCGGCAAACTGTATGGCATGCGTAGGCCTACTACATTTCCAGTACTAGATGGCGCACTAGAAGGCGCTTCTTCACCCGGCGCATCTGTCTTGAATGTCCCCACCATGGTGGCCTCGTCCGTCCCTGTAACTAGTGATGGCCAGACTAAGACACCAGCCTCCCAGGAGGCAATTCGGACCTCCTGCGCTGCGCTGGCCGCCTCGCCCCATGCCTGTTTAGACAGATTCGCTGACGTCAAGAGAGCCCAGTCAATTGACTGCGTCCCGTAGCGAATATATGTCTTGATATGTGGTGCTGCTCGCTGACGCCCGGCATCCCGCAGGAGCGTGTCTTTGCTGAGTTCTGTCTATCATTAGCTGTGTGATTTGAGCATCCCCAATCAGTAACCCCAACCTTTCCCGCCCGGCGCATCGTTCGCCCAGTGGCAAAAGATTGATTTCAAATATGCGAGCTGCTTAGCCTGCTGTGGAGATGCAATCTTCGTGTGTATCGATCCACCAGACGCATAGCCGTCGAGGCTCCTCCTGATTTCGTCAGCGGTTGGGAAGACCACCTTGAAGGCTGGTCTCGGACCGATGGACGACCCTTTTGACAGCGAAAGCGAGTCGAACAAACACTTTTGCAGCCAGGAATCCGTCCCACCGAGGGTAGCTATGGACGAGATCTGCACAACTATCTCTGACTTTCCCGTTTGAACCGGCACGCGGCGAAGGGCCCGCTTGAGCGCCGGCCACCCCCATGCCGTCTGCGATGTGTCGTGTATAGCATGCCTTCCTGGAACGCTAGCGATAAGCACAGCACGTACGCCCGCGAAATCATACCTGGCCAGTTGCTCCGTTAGCAGTCTCAGCGTGATCTTCCTGGCATCGTAGGCGCGCAGGTATCTCAGCAAATCGGACTTAAACTTGCGCCCCGATCCAAAGTCCTCGTTTGCTTCATATACCTCTCCATCTTCCAACTTTCCGCCATTGGGCTGGGGCCCCAGCGGCAGAAGCGGTGACCGCCAGACGCCATTGGTCATGTTGGTCCAGTCCTTGGCGATCATATTGGCAGTGTGGATGATGACCTGGGCGGTATCGTCGTGGCGAAAGAGAATCATCATTTTGGTGTGGTGCGTGCCGAACATCTCGGGCATGGGAGCGGTGTGGAGCTCAACGTTCTTCCAGGCTGCAGCCTCTTCCTGACGAGGCAGTCAGCAAGCGTGACGAGAAGTTTCCTGTTGAAGGTGCGCAGCAGGTCGTCTTATCTTACTTGCAGAGCCACGCGGTTCCCATCCTCTCGTTTCCAGAATCCATGGACGACGTGCACTTTGACAAGGTCCCTTGTGTCTTCGTCAAAGTGGCTCATGAGGAAGGGAATGTCGTGAAGAAAGTTGAACTCCCAGCATTCTGAGATGAGCGGGTCACCGAGCAGGTCCTTCAAGGTGACGGCATCTGCATTCGATGAAGTGGGTAGATCGCGAATGTGCGTCAGCTGAAATGGAGACGGGGTCGTGGCCGCCTTGAATTTCCTCCTGGCTGGGGGGCTGATGGCACGATGAAGGCTGGATGGCTGGGTTGGCGGGTCATCCGTCACGTCCTGAGTGACGCGCAGTCGCTTGGAGGGTCGTTCCATGGTCACCAAGACTCATCAAACGAAACTGTCGCCGAAGTTCAAGATCTTTCAGTCTATCACCGTGGTAAGACACGCAGTGAGAGCCAATGCCGAGAGTCTGTCTGACGTCCTCACCTGCTTTGGAGCCGACGATGACAACGATGACAGTGCCCCCACCAACCAGGACCAGGGTCACTTATGCCTGCGTGGAAGAATGTGGCTTTTTCTGTGATTCATGGATCATGAAATTGACGTTGTACGGGTTTCATGGAAGTTGAAGTCAATTTCGAACGACGACGAACTAGAGCAGCTCCATGTTGGCAAGAACGGATGGCATATCGAGAGAAGAAGCAATAGCGGATTGGTGGTACCTGACTTGCTGAGAGGTGGGGTTAGTGGTCAAAGCTCGGACTGCTTTGAACCTTGGCGAGGTCAGGGGATATCTCCAGTGTCAAGATAATCACCTCTCCGCTATTTGACCTGACTTCATCAGAAGTATTACTTACAATAAGTCGACAAGATCAAGTTTAAGTTCGTTGGCTACCTGAAACTCCTCCTCCTCATTCCACCTCGACTTGGCTCGTTATCCTGTAAGGAGACTTTTAGCCTTGAACTCACGACACTGGCCATGAAAGTGCACTCATTCTACCAATATGGCATAGAGGCTAATCAATATTGCAACGTCCCAAGATGGGCCTCCAGGCTTAACTGACTCGCGTCGGACGTATAGGAAGCAGAAGAGTAGAGCATGGTATCAGTGTCGGACGAGCACTCGTGCTGTCGTATTCTGTGCCTCACCAACGCTGGCTTCGCTGCGGCCTTGTAGTCGGATGCTCAACCCCTGGAGGCGCGCGTTGTCAGCTGCAAAACAAGGCGCCAAGCGCTGCACACTGTGAGGGGATTCAACATCACGCATCGAGACGTAGTTTAGTTCTTCGCGCCTGTCGATATAGATGCAGATTTGCGGATCCATTTGTAAACCGCCAAGTCTAAAGTATCTGTATGCAGACGATGCTGCTCCTTGGCAATACACGTACCGTCGACTTGTGCGGCCGAGCCGCTCCAACCCCTCTTCTTCAGTGACTCTGGACGCAAAGAAACTGCGCGTTTCTCTGGGCGATTCGTAGTTCGCCTATCAGACACTGAGGTTTAGTTGCCACCTTGTTGTCGTGTGAAGGGGTATAGAGCCCTGTCACGCTGCTGTCTAATCAGTCTAGCCGAGGTTGGTAATCATAACAGGCGAGAGCAAACTGCTCAACTCCGGCAAAAAGCACGTGTATTCAAAACTAGTATGTGTTGACGTGATATGATGGGTGGAAGATGAGATTGCTTCCAGTTTGTTCACACCGATTGAACCAGATACCTGAGGGAATGGAACTATAGTGGGCAAAAGAATTGTTTGGATGAATTTCTTTCAAAGATCACATCACTTCAAATGTAACACCAAACACACAGTATAGAATGTCGTTAAATTCATCTGATAAAGTTATCCGCGAAACTAGAGAATAGACAGGCCTCGTCAGGCCTTGCATTGCCGGCAATTTTGAACAAGAAACGAGCACAGGAAGGACACGCTACTCCTCGACTCTCCCTTATTTCGAAGCCCAACCGAGAGTCAGGTCACCACCGTTGAAGACAACGAAAGCGGCCTTGAGAGCCACATCGCCGAAGATGGAGAAGCCAATGTTCGTGTTGCGCTGAATGCCGCCGAAGCAAACAGAGCCTGAGTCGTCAACGGGGGCAAAGTTGATGTAGCTTCCGGGGATCTTGATGCGCGCAGACTCGACGCCAAAGGTGAAGGCAGGGAGGGTAGCGCTGCAGCTGAAGACGTAGCCACCCTGCGAGCTGTCGTACCTGGCGCCGCTGACCTGTGCGTAGTAGGCCGAGACGACGGAGGTGGGGAGCAGGAGCAGCGTGGTACCGGTGTCAGCAATGCCGGTGACGGGAGAGGACTTGAAGGCTGCAGTTCCGACCTGGTAACCGGTAGAGGTGAAGGACCAGAAGCCGTCGCTGTTGTCGACATTGGTGTAGGTAATGGCACCCTTGTAGGCGGTCTTGTCAATATAACCAAAGTTGTACTTGCCGGCTGGATCTAGTTGTTAGCAGTGTAAAATGTCACATATACAGAGGAAGGACGTACCCGCAGCGTGCTTCAGATCAGCAGTGAACAAGGGAGCATCCAGAGTGGATTTTGCATTGTCGAAGAAGGTCAACTGCCGCGAGGGAGAAACAGTGTTGATAGAGCTGAAGGCGAGGCCCAGAAGACCATCGAGCGGATCCGAGGTGAAAGAGCTGGAAACCTTCTGGGCAGCCTCAACAGCCTGCTTCTTCACGGTAAGGCCACCAATGGTCACCTTGTCCAGGTACACATCGCCATTGGAGCTGCTACCATCGCCATAGCTAATGGACCATTTGGCACCGGCAACCTTCGATGAGGTCGAGCTAGAGGCGGGGTTATACCGAGTCTGTCCGTTGACCTGAGAGCTCGGGAGCTCAGTGCTGAAAACCCAGAGATCACTAGAACCAGTGTCGAAGTCGAGAACGAGGTTCTGTGCCGGCGTGCCTATCTGCACAGGGGTCAAGTACTCGACATCGTTGGCCTCGGGGGAAGTCGTGGCTGAACCGGTGGTACGCTTTGACAAACGGCTCTCGGTGGCATTGGCGGCAGCGGCAGCAACATCAGCAGGTGCCGCCTTGCCAAACTTGTTGTAAGCCTTGGCGAGGGCGATGGCACCGTTCCTGTGCTGGAAACCTGGGTTGGGCACTGCGCGCACAGAGAATGTGCCCTGATCAGGGATACCGATCTTGGTAGGCACCACGGCCGCGTAGCCAGTGGCGGCGAGGATGGCAACGAAGAAGGTGCCGAATGTCTGCATCTTAGTTATATTTGGTGAAGCTCGAGGAGGATACGATCTTTCAAACTTGTGTAAGGGGCAGAGGTCAGATGGAGGGTAAGGAGATGGTGATGTGAAGCTTGAAGAGAGCTGATATCGACACTGAGGAGATGAAGAAGACGATATTTATATTTGGGAACGATTTGGCCTCCAGCACTTCCTGGTAGTCATCGTGTTCATGTTATCGTGGCCATGGCAGACAATGAGTGAGGTGCTTCAGAGATTTGACGCGATACCACAACAGCATCACGACGTTTAGCTCCAAGCCGGATCAAGGTAGGAATCCGGATCGTGTCCAACCTCACGAGACGTATACACGTCAGCAACAGAATGGTCTAGTACGGACGAGGAAGCTCGTTAGGCTCCAGAATGTAGGTTGACAACTGCTAAGCCAGATACACATGAAACGACATTTCCCAGCAGTGTTATCTGAGGGAAATCTGGATACATGACAACGGGCTGGAGATGAATTTGGGTTGTCATTCCCGTTGAAGTGCTTTCAAGTATCGCACAAGGGGTCCAATACAGGCGCGTATCGGCAAATCGGCAAACGACGAAACGGCATTGAAAGCCAGCCCTGGCTCCATGGCCCCGGTCATGCGCGCCAGAAGCGCTGTGCAGACAAGCTTTCGAGCAGGGACCTAGTTCCTCGGCACGTGTAAACGGTCCCGTTTAAGACAACGACCAGCGGGCGATCTTTTCAGACGCCGATCATCCCCAGACGGCTTGAAAGTGCCGTGCTCCCATGGGACAAGGATCGGACAGGACGCTCGTTCTGGAAGGTCCAAATGTAGTTTGTCAATGTATTCCAAGATGGGTTGAATGAGCTCATCGTGGTGCCATTGACGACCTTAGAATCTCTTGAACAAGCGAGATGGACAGCAAAGTGTGTGTCAATCTTGCCCAGCTTTGTCTGCTTGGATCTCGGAAAGGATACTGACACGCGGCGCATGAATTGTCACAGCCAAGGCTGACCCTGATGACCTTTTCATGCTAGGACAGCTACGTAAATCACTACATAGCGATTCTGACACAAGTATTCACAAACTACAAACGTCCTTAAGTCGACGACTGCTCAGTTCAGTCCCTGTAGGATCATTAAAGATATGATCCCGATCAACAGCTAATCTTGGTGTGCGGGAAAGCCTTGTGCTCTCAACAGCCGACGTTGTCGGTTATTCCCGCCGCATTGACTCGATTATCATGTAACAGCCAATGATCTTAGATATCAAGTCGACTAAGGTTGGGGGTTTCAGGGGTTCAATTTGTGGAGGCGCCGCCATGCCGCACTTGTGCTCTAGGCCGACCATGAAGAGCCGACTACCCGAAGCGCCATCGCAGCTTACGTATGGCTTCTAGCTCTACTAGGAAGGTGTCATATCACTGCCGAACACCTGATGTCGCTCAAGTGAATTCAATAGCTATTTGGCTCATCATCTCAACCAGCCGATACGGAGCTCTGGGCTGGGTTGCAGTCTGTTACTCCCTCGTATCTTAACGAGCGGCACTGTAATACCGAGCGTGCGCATGCTATCCGGATGCAGCGGCCTAAGTGGCCTAACAATTGCCTCTTGTGGCAGGTCACTACAACCTCCACCCGATAACACAATGACACGAGACCCCCCATCGGTCGAATTCACTAAGACGGGGAAGAATGAGGGGTGCTGTCTGATCTGGGATGTTGGCGATGAGATCGCCAAGCCTGTCAGAACATAAGTACGGGGATTTGATCTTCGCCTCCCGTCTTGGCATGCATCTTCATCCCTATCCCTGGACTCACGCTACCTCCCACGCCCTGTGCGATTAAATCAATCCACCATGAGGGCCACGATTCTCAGCATCTTGACCACCCTCGCCCTTCTTGGGCCAGGTGAGTCGACACCGCTAGCTGCCCTGGACAAGAGGTACACTTTCGACTCCAATGGTATCAAGTACAAGGTGTTTGAGCATGCCGCTACAGGAGCTACAACCAAGATTGTGTCCAATTCTGGCATTTGCGAGACGACACCTGGAGTGAATCAGCACTCGGGCTACTTCTCAGTCGGTGAGTATAGATCTGAGTGGCGGTCTCCGTAGCTTGCATCACTGATCGGACATCCATTTCAAAAAGGCACGAATATGAACATGTTCTTCTGGTTCTTTGAGGCCCGGAAAAACGCCAGCAAAGCCCCTCTTGCTCTATGGTTGAACGGCGGTCCCGGATGTAGTTCCATGATCGGCCTTTTCCAAGAGAATGGACCCTGCACTTTCAATGGCGGAGGCTCTGAGCCGACTTTGAACCCATACTCATGGAATACATTTGCAAACATGGTAAGGTGTGACATATATTTCGCATGCGCACATAAAGCTAACAGATTCAGCTTTATGTTGATCAGCCGATTGGTACCGGTTTCAGCTACGGCACAGATGATGCCACTTCGACACTGGCTGCTGCCCCAAGGGTCTGGAAGCTCTTGCAAGCCTTCTACGCCCAGTTCCCTGAGTATGAGGGACGTGACTTCGGTATCTTCACTGAGTCTTATGGAGGCCACTACGGCCCAGAGTTTGCCTTTTACTTTGAGCAACAGAATGCAGCCATCGACGCCGGGACAATCGCGGGCGAGAAGATCAACCTTGTTGCTCTTGGTGTCAACAACGGCTGGATCGATCCTGGTACGTTCTCATTTGGGATCTCCAGGGCGCCACAAGCTACCTTGCGCTGACGGCCTGCTAACATGAACTGCGCAGCCAACCAATACAAGGATTACATCGACTACGCCGCCAACAACACGTACAACAAGCTCATCACCCCGAAGCAATATAGCACATATGTCTCCACATACCAGAAGAAGTGCGTACCAGCGTTTGCCAAGTGCACAGGTTTGACTGGTAATGATGCCGCCTGTGGCAACGCCGATGACGTCTGCAGCGCGGCCATCGAGAGTCCCTTGGAGTCGCTCGCCAGCTTTGACGTCTACGACATCCGAGGCCCCAAGAATGACCCTTTCCCTCCTGAAACATACTTGACGTATCTGCAAACGCCGGCTGTGATGAAGGCCATCGGCGCCCAGACAACTTATGGAGAATGCCCGGATGCGCCCTATACCAAGTTCATCTCCAGTGGCGATCGTAAGTCGTGAAATGGCGCGCTCTACATGAAACAAGAGCTGACCAAACCAAACAGGGGGCCGATCATTCTTGCCAACCTTGTCGCAAGTCATTGACTCAGGTATCACCGTGTTGATCTGGGCCGGCGATGCTGGTAAGTTGACGGAGCTCCTGTATCTTCGCATGGCGAGCATGAAGCTAACAAGGTCAGATTGGATTTGCAACTGGATGGGTAACTACCGAGCACTGAACTCCATCGCCAAGAAGCCTTTCCTCTCGGCACCTCTCCTACCATACACGGTCAATGGAAAGAAGTATGGCGAATACAAGACCTCTGGGAACCTGAGTTGGCTGAGGGTGTACGAGGCCGGTCACGAAGTGCCAGCGTATCAGCCGGAAGCTGCTTTAGCTGCCTTCATATCGACTATGTCACGGAAGCCTATTTCATCTTCATAGACGTTCGTGTCCAAATACTAAGCTGTCAGTGTATTGAGATGAGATTCTGACAATAACACCATGAATGGGCAAGGCTGCATGTCATCTACCTTAGTTCTTCGCAGGGCTTCTGTTCAAATTTGGTCGCGCACGAAGCCCGGACCTTGCTAAATGCTGTGGAAGTTGAATGATGGTTGACAACTTGAGAGCGATGTACAGATGGTATCTGTTCAATCGAGTGCCAAAACTCAAGTCCCTGGCGTCCCCTGTTGTCGGTGTGCGGGGCTCAAACAGAGCGACGTTGTAATCAACACAAGATTATGTAATGGTTCTTGCTCTCTTTAGTGACCACGTAGGTTACCCCTTACGTACCTGTAGCTACTCTGTCGGTGCTGAGCCTCGGACTTCGAAGTTGATCCTCTCAATCCGCATGAGCACTGAAGCCGTGTGGCGAACGCTATGGGCTCCGTGATTTCTGCAGTATTTGATGCTTTGAAGGGGATCAGAGCAGCACTTAGCTTGCTTTCTGCCTTGTCGTCCGAGTTCAATGCAGCCTTGAATCGAGCGGGGAAGCCCCCGGGCCTCCCGAACCCGAAGCCAACACGGCCATATTGGCTGAACAACCCACCATTTCCAGAGCTAGTCGACATTCGCTCTCCAGTACTTCCTGAAACGGCAGACGTCGCCGTCATCGGGTCCGGCATAGCTGGTGCTGCTGTTGTCCGATCGCTTCTTCACGAGCGCCGACGTCGAGGTACTGTCTCGGGCAGCGAGTCTGGGTTGCCCGGCGATGACAATATCATCGTGTTCGAAGCTCGACAGCTATGTAGTGGCGCCACGGCGCGTAACGGAGGACACATCAAGCCTACCGCCTACGAGATATTCCCCCGTTTTCGCAAAACGTATGGCCCGGAACGTGCTGCTGCGCTAACCCGATTCCAGCTTCGTCACATTGATTGTCTGACGGAGCTCTGCGCTTCTGAGGGCATCGATGCCGCCGAAGCGAGGGAGGTCGAAACGGCCGACTTGTACCTCGACGAAGAGACGTTTCGGAAGGCTGTCGAAGGTCTTGCAGAAATGAAGGAATGGGTACCGGAGGTAGACGTCGAGGTATGGGAGAGCGATGAGGCGAGAAAGGTCTGTTCACTCTGAAAGCTTTCCTGACTCCGAGCTAGACTTCTGATATTTGCAGAAATTCGGAGCAAACGAGAGCGTGGTCGGCGCGCTTTCCTACCGCGCCGGGGCAATCTGGGCGTACCGCTTTGTCGTTTCCATCTGGAAGCGCCTCCTGGACGACTTCCCCGAGCAACTCTTCGTGGAGACGATGACACCGGTTGAGGCAATCAGCACCAGTTCCGATGAGTTGACTGACTTTCCCTATATTGTCCACACCCCTCGTGGGATCGTACACGTCCGCCATGTAGTTCACGCGACGAACGCTTTCGCGAGTCATCTTGTCCCAGCCTTCGCAGCAAGATTACTGGCGTTCGGGCTCACATGTCGTCTTCAGCGTCCAGGTGATCTATTTTCCAAACTGCCGGGGGGCAACGCTCCTGGGGCGTGATTCTAAGGCGGAGCTTTTGATTATGTCACCCAGCGGGCCTTCGTCAACCGACGAACCGCAGGGCGATTTGATGCTGGGGGGGCGGCCTTCAGCCCTTCCTTGAAGCAAGGGGGTCGACCAGATTTGCCTGTACGGCGACGGGGCATGCAAAGATGCTCTGACAGTCTCTCATATATCTGGAATTTTTCCGGCCGTCTTCCCGCCAAAAAGGGGCAAGGGTGCTTCGGTTGAGCATGCGTGGTCGGGGATTTTGGGCATGACAGGCGACTTTCTCCCCTTCGTCGGTCGCCTTCACAGTGGCCTGACGGGCCGTAAGGTCGCCAGCAAGAAGGACGGA
Source organism: Verticillium alfalfae VaMs.102 (assembly GCF_000150825.1). NCBI lineage: Eukaryota > Fungi > Ascomycota > Sordariomycetes > Glomerellales > Plectosphaerellaceae > Verticillium > Verticillium alfalfae. The sequence goes on from NW_003315038.1 coordinate 2,902,635, forward strand.
GGAGTGCATGGAGAGTGGATCGCGGCGGGCTTCGCCGGCGAGGGAATGGTTTGGGCCTGGCTTTCGGGGACGGCTCTTGGCATCATGGTCGATGGATGCGAGGAGGAGGAGCTTGCTGCGGCCCCAGGCAGGCCGAAGGCAAAACTGTGGACTGGCTTCCAAAAGAGTTGATGGTGTCCAGCGCGAGGGTGCGTAGTGCGGATATTTCCAACCTTGCGAGCTAGTCTACAGATCTCACGAGGATAATGCTTGCTGCGCAAGACATGCGACTCTATCGAACTCTATCCATACTCGTGCTGCAGTAAGAAGACGGCAAGAGTTGATACTGAATCATCATGGTAAACAGTCATGTTGGTCATGTACGTGCATTGTAGATGCTTCGTCATTACCAGGGCGCAGTTATAGTTCGCGACTTCGGACTCCCTTTACATCATCCGGCATAAGGTGGAGCGACATCTGAAAACGTACTCTCTGTAGCCAGAGAGGCTCGCCCGTACCTATTAAACACTTCCGTTGAGAACCGTCTGCAGTGCCCCCTGACAGTGACACTTTGGGAAGGCATTCTGTGGTATCACGCTGATGCAAACTCGAGTGCGTCGGTCATGGAGACTGCTTGGTCTGGTATACATGACCTTCGCAAGTTCTGTCTTTCTAGAAAAATGGTGTGACGAATACCGGGCAACCTCATGTCCTAGGCCGCAACTCTGGGTCGAAGCCATAAGCTCTCGTGCCATTTCAAGCAATAATCATGATAGGTCTGTCACCAGAGGTACTCTCGCCTGAATCCTCCGCCGGCCGTGGATGTTCCTCTCATCACCCAGTTTAGTGATCTCTTTCGACTGTCTATCGCAGGTAAGAAATCGTTCGCAAAGCTTGCCAAAGGCAATCCATCCATGAACTATGCAAGCATTGGATGGGCAGGAATTGTGGGCAGGACGCGGTCATCTAGCAAGTCACGACGCTTGTCACGAAGTTGTGGACATCAGCGCGGCAACAGCTTCGGTACATCGGACAGTGGCCAGGAGTGAGGGGCCAGCGGGATGGGGATCAGGGGGAACAGGCTGTGCATGCACAGCCTGTAGTGTCTGGGAGGTGCTTTCCGCTACCTGGGCGCCTCGCACCTTAGTCATCATCAAGTGGTACACGTATCCTCACCGCAGCAGATGAGGCCCAGAGGTGTTGCGTTCCCGTTCTGGCGAGGGACAGAAAGCGAGGGAAAGCTTAAAGCAGATAGACTGAATGAAGCGCATCGGGGATTGGCAGGCCGCTTTATTGAACGTCCATTGAGCAAGTTAAACTTTGGGGCCTGGACTGGGCGATAGAGCCAGCTGCCAGCTTTTAGGTACCTCATCCTAGGTAGGTAGGTACCTAATCCTAGGCACCTTACCTAGGTAAGGTAGGCATGGCACTAAACTCTCCTTGTTACAGCCCAGCATCAGCGCCAGCTCTCGGATCATCGCGTCCCCCTCTCCCAAACTCGTGGCTCCATCAGCCAGGCGTCAGACCCCTGCCACCCCCTGTATCTGGTGTCGCTTCTCTTCCTCCACCAGCTCGGATCGTGTCGTGTCGCCCAATTCGTCCACCCGCTGCAACACCAGCACAAAAAGTTCCACGTTTCCTATTTCCCCGACGACGTACGAAAGGGAAGTCCTCTGAGGCAGTTGTTGATGTACGACCTTTGGTAGCCTCGACAAAGGACCATCTCCTTTTCTCACATTCCTTTATACGCCACGGGCTTGACCATCCTCGCGCCGCGATCCACACCCCATCGCGTTACGGCCGATCCCTACCGAGACCCCTGACACCCGTTGATCCAAATTGGCCGCCCATTTCAGTCTCCGATTCCACTACCATCGGATTTCTTGAAGCCAGCTTCCGGCGGGTCGCTCTTTGACACATCTCCTCCCTCTTCGCCCTCCTTTGCCTCAGTCGCGACGAACGCTGGCAGACCTGCCGTCGCCCTTCCATCATGAAGCTCTCCACAGTCCTCGTGCTCGCCACGAGTACCCTCGCCCTCGCCGTCAAGAAGACGAAAAAACTCAAGAATGAAGATCCAAACACCTACTTCAACTCGGTCAAGGTCCCTCCCATGCTCGAGTTGACACCCGACAACTTCGACAAGGAGATCAATGCGACCAAGCTCGTTGTCGTCAAGCATTACAGGTTCGTCGCGTCTACCCACAGCAGCAGCAAGCATCTCGCCACCGAAAGTGGTGCGCTCACCAGATCTCATTCAACAGTCCCTACTGCCCGCACTGCATCGACTATGCCCCGACCTACCAAACGCTCTACGAGTACTACTACACCTCCAAGCCCGTCACCCCCGAAGATGTCTCCTTCATGGAGTTCTACGACATTCGATTCGCCACCATCAACTGCGTTGCCTTTTTCGACCTCTGTGCCTCCCTCAAGGTTCAGTCTTACCCGAGCACCATTCTGTACAAAGACGGCCAAGCTGCCGAGATTGTCAAGGGCGTCAAGGGGCTCGACGTCCTGACCACGGCTTTTGAGCCCTTCCTCGAGGCCGCCAAGCCCGGAACCCGTCCCAAGGAGCTCAACCTGCCCAAAACCGGCGACAAGCAGACGCCCGACTTCAGCCCCGCCGCCGCCATCACCTCTGACACCAAGACCGACGCCGCTGGCGGGGCCAAGACTGATGACCTTCCCAAGGCGGCCCCTGAGGAGGGCAAGGACAAGAGCAGTGCGACGCCCGACAAGACGACTCCTGAGAAAACTGTCCCGAGCCCTAAGAAGACGATTCCCGAAGCGCCTCCCAAACCCACCGAAACATTCAACCCTGATGGCGTGTCGGTGGCCCTGACGGCTGAGAAGTACGAGACCCTCGTTACAGGGTCCAAGCAGCCATGGTTCATCAAGTTCTACGCCCCTTGGTGCCACCACTGCCAGGCCCTCGCGCCCACCTGGGCCCAGCTCGGCAAGGAGATGAAGGACAAGCTCAACATTGGCGAGGTCAACTGCGACGTCGAGGCCAAGCTCTGCAAGCAAGTCGGCGTCCGCGCCTTTCCCACGCTTCTCTTCATCAAAGGCACGGAGCGCGCCGAATACGAGGGTCTTCGTGGCCTCGGTGATCTCAAGTCGTACGGCGAGGGTGCCGCGGCTGCGGCCGTCGGTATGTATACTTCGACGCCGCC
>NW_003315038.1:2905886-2919797 GCF_000150825.1 Verticillium alfalfae VaMs.102
CACGAAGGAGGAGGTCGTTTTTGTCTACTTCTACGAAAAGCGACGACGAGCGAGGACTTTGCCTCGCTCGAGAAAATGCCCGTCAACCTTGTCGGCCGCGCCCGCATCGTCAAGACCCAGGACCCCAAGATCGCCGAGCGCTACAAGATTACCACCTTCCCGCGCCTTCTTGTCTCGCGCAGTGGCCGCCCGACATATTACAACCCGCTGACGCCTCGTGAGATGCGTGACGTCGAGGGCATCCTCGCCTGGATGCGCTCCGTCTGGCTGCCCATGGTCCCCGAGCTGGTGGCCACCAACTCGCGCGAGATCATGGATGGCAAGATTGTCGTTCTCGCCATCATCAACCGCAACGACGCCGAGACGCTGACGGACGCCAAACGCGAGCTCAACAAGGCCGCCAACGACTGGATGGACAAGCAGATTGTTCTCTTCCAGAAGGAGCGCCAGGAACTCCGCGACGCCAAGCAGCTCAAGATCGACGAGGCCGAGGACCGCGGCGACGAGCGCGCCAAGGACAACGCCAAGCTTATCCGCGTCGACATGTCCAAGAGCCCCCGTAAGGAGGTTGCTTTTGCCTGGATCGACGGCGTCTTTTGGCAGCGGTGGATCAAGACGACATACGGCATCGACGTGAGCACCGGTGGCAACCGAGTCATCATCAATGACGAGGACGTGAGTTCCCCCCCCCCCCCCTTTGGCACTCCTTTCCCAATGTCTACCGGGATCCCATCATGCCGCACACAACAAAAAGGACTTGCTGACGAGACTCCAGCGCCATCGCTACTGGGATGTGACCGACACCAACACCAACATTCTCCTTTCCCACACATCCATCCTCGACATGCTTCCCAAGGTGACGGCCTCGCCGCCCGAGATCCGCGCCAAGACGACCCTCTCCTTCATCTCCAAGCTCTTCTTCGATTTCCGCATGTCGTTTGTCGACCACCCCTTCCTGTCCGTTGGCGCTGTCCTCGCCGTCATGTTCGCCGGCGCCGGATGGGTGCGCAACCGCATGCGCCGTCACCGCGGCGGTCACTTTGTGCGTCTGGACGACAGCTGGAGCACCAAGGAGCTCATGAAGGAGGGTCTCATCGGTGGGGGGCCCAGCGGCAACGGAAAGGTCGACTAAGACGGGGTCAGAAGGGGAGGAGCTGCTGTTCGGGACGACATTGTGCATTAATGGGCTTTTGCGGAGTTTATAGGGGTTCCGGATAGTTTCTGAATATTCCTGTTTGTGTCATATTCGTTCGTGTCATCATTTCGTGACGGCCTGCCTTTCTTCTTCTCCTCTCATTTTATTTGAATTCTCTCTGGCAAGGCACGCCCTCGGCCTGCGTGTGCTCTACCGGTCAACCCTGCCCAAACGAGCCGCCCCCCCCCTCTGCCTGCCATCCGCGACGTGCCCTCGCCGGAGAGGCATGCACCAGCCCGCCGTCTCACGTGTAGAGTTCCTGCGTGAAGCTGTTGAGCTGGAGGCCCTCAATGGCAATGTCGGGCACGTCGATGAGGAACTTCAGCGGCATCTCGACGAGGTTGCCCCTGACCCTCGACAGCCACTCTTTGACCTCGGCGACGCCGCCGGGGAACTCCTCGGTGACGACGTGGCCGTACTCGACCTTGCCGTCGCCGGGCTTGCCAGTGCCGGGGTTGGCAAAGTGGCGGGAGAAGAACTCGTCGTAGTCCTTCCAGGTGCGGACGTGGTCGTTGGGCACACAGTGGAAGACCTTGCTGAAGACGTCCGTGTTTGTGCGCGCCGTGCCGTCCCAGAGGTTTCCAAAAAATTGCGTGACATGGGGTCGCGGACGAGGGCGTCGGCGGGCGAATTCCAGTCGTAGGCGTTGAGGCCTCGGTCGACGGGCGACCAGTTGCCGTGGGGGTCGGGGCTGTCGCAGCGCTGGTGCGGCAGGAGGCCGAGGTGCTTGCGGAAGATGTGGCGGCGCAGGCTGGCGGCGAAGCGCGAGGCGGCGTACGGCGCGCCGTCCATGTATGAGTCGACCGTGACGGGGTCCTCGATGACGACGGCAATCTCCGAGTCGTGCGAGCCCAGCTGCGAGCGGTCGTTGAGGTTGGCTGAGCCGCAGATGACAAGCCGGTCGTCGGCGATGAGCAGCTTGGTGTGCACGTAGAGCTGCTCCGTGACAAAGGCCGAAATCTCGGCTTCCGGGTCGCCCTTCCAGGGGACGGAGCGCAGGTCAGGCCCGACGTTCATGTAGCACGCCGATACGCTGTCCCAGGTCGAGTCGTCCAGCTGAGCGGCTGCTTGCTGGTAACGCTCGTACTGTCCCTGGCCCTGGCTCTGCTGCTCGCCGTAGGGGGCGTATCCTGAGCCCAGAGCGTCGTCGCGCTCCTTTCTCGCGTCCTCGTACGAGACGCCGCTCTGCTTCTCGGCCTCCTTCATAGTCGACGACACATTGATACGGTCGTAGCTTCGGAGGTTGTAGAATCGAATGTAGCGACCGACATCCTCGACGCCTTCTTTCTGGAGGGTCTCCAGGATGCTGTAGCCTCCTTGGCTAATGGACTTGTACTGGAATTCCATGATAGCACGCGTGCCTAGCGCATCGTCCGCCTTGAGGTCGCCGGCGAACGCAGGGACCGCAGGCATAATGACAATGATTTTGAAGTTCTCGCCGGCCTCATGAGCACGGAGGATGCGGTCCACCATGGCGCGACCGATCTTGTTGCTGACGGGGCGCTGTTCATCGCAAGTTGCCGTAATGAAGAACTGAAGCCAGGTCAGCAATCACGGTCAAATAGGTTTGTCAGTACCATACCTGGTTCTCAATGTAAACAAAATGCCGGGCGTTTGAAATGGCGTCAATGTAGGCATTCGCAATAGAATGCTCGGTGGCGTGTCCCGCCGACCATTTAGTGCAGCTGTCCATATCAGCTAGGCTTCGAGCCGTGGGCAGCCATGGAGCACTCACCTCCTGGTCAGTTGAATATTGGCGGGCTCGTTCTCACGATGAGGACGTTTTGATGATTTCTCTTCATCACTACTGCTGTCGTCGTGCATGAACTTGTTGACACCCTTGCTGAAGCGGCCTGACAGACCACCCAGGAGTTGGCTGGGGTCCTGCTTGAGGAAGCCTCCGCGCTCATGCTCTCCGGATCTCCTATGGAAGCCCAGATGGCTGTGGCGAGGCTTGAACTCAATTCTCTCGTACTTGCCGGGGTTCTTGTGGGTGTACTTCTCGTCAAAGATGAAGTTCCTGTATAAGCGTCAGTCACTAGGTCAAGTGGACAACGATAGTAGATCTGACCATCGATCAGTGAAATGTTCTGTCAGGCTCTCCACAACCGGACCGTTCAGACTAAGGCTGACATCAGACCATCCCATACGCGAGCTCTTGGTGCGGTCCACTAGCAATGGTCAGTGCTACGGGGTTCAAAAGAGGGATGGCTGCCTGACGCTTATTTTGATTCCAGTTGCCGACGTCGGCAAAGTCGTAGACACGAGCATTGTTGTAGTCCTGGCCGGGGAAGACAATGGCATCCAGGTTGCCGGGGTGGGAGTCTGCAATCGGATGACCTGCAGCATGTCAGCGGGAGGTAGGACTGTGGTGCTCAAGTTTCGACTGACTGTTCGTGTCCCATCTGCCGAAACCTGTGTTCAAGTCAGCATTCCGGTCATCCGTCGAAAATCCTTTTCCGCTTACAGAGATCAAGTCCACCCATGAACGCCACTTTGCGGTCGATGAGGCACAGCTTCTCGTGGTGAGCCCAGAAGAGAACAACACCGTCGGTGGCCGTGCCGTAGATGGCCTTGAGAGCATCGCCCGAGACCTTTGAAAGGGTTGCCGTGTTCAGCGTCATGTTGGAGAAGCTCTGTCCCAGCTCCTTCTGAATGTCGTAGCCTGTAGGCACGTGGTCGGGGTGGCGGAACACGCTGATGTTAGGGTGCAGGCCTTCCAGATGCTTCCTGGTGTGCTGTGCGGGAAGTCAGTGGTGTCCACCTGATGGGAAACGGCCAGACACTTACAGCCGAGTTCACTACGAAGAAGAAGAAGAAGAGGTGTCAGCATGGGATACTCGCACACATGCATCGTCAGATGACTTACACGTCAACGCAGCCTCGACCCTCTCTGTAGACGATGATGCTGACCTTGACGCCCCTCTCGGCGGCCGCCTTGAGCATACTGTCAAGTCGGTACCGCTCGTTGGCAGCCGGGGGTCGGCGAAGATAGATCTCGGGGCTCAGCCACCAGTCAAGGATGTAGATGCTCTCACGGGCATCTGGGGAGGGCAGGGTCAGTGAGTGTGCCGGATCCATCGGAGAGGGGTCATCTACGCACTTTCGAGAGCTTCGGAGACAGCCCAGAAGTAAGAACAGCCGTCGACATACCACTTCGCATTGCCGGTGGACTGAGGGGCGAAGGATTGATAGCGGTTGGATGCATGATGAGTAGGATGGTGCTCGTGGCATTCGTGGCCGATCTTGGTATGGGAGTGTCGCTCGTCGCCAAAAATGGCGTCAATGCCGCGCTCAACCTTGCGGAAGATAGAATCCATGGCGAGATGGACGTCCCGTCAGGTCAAGAATCAGAGATGAGTATGGATCGGTGAACTCAATCTCGAAGACCCGAATCGCGAAAAAGCAAGTGCTGCACCTGCGGTATAAATCGCCCCAGAGTGGTTAGGTTGGTTGCAGTGGGCAGTGGCGGAGCCGTACGAGGTGTTGAGGACCCAATGTCAGCAGCAGCGCGCCAACATCAGCGCGAGCTGAGGCTGCTGATGGAATCGGCGTTTGCGGCCGCATGCGACCGGCTCTCAGCCCATGTCTCCTCCTTGATGCAGGCATTTGGCCGGCTCCCCGAACGGACTGATGCTTCCCATTAACCACCTCCGTTGCGGTCATGACTTTTGTCATCTCGGCCGATGACCAGTGCAATGGAAGGCCTGATCGCCCGCGAAAATTTCAAACTCATCGATGGAAAACTTGTCTTCGTGAACTGCGCTGTCGTTTTCCGTCGTGATGGGTGCCTTTATCAGGCTACGTCGCCCTGCCGCCAAGTCGCGCCTTCCTCTATACAAGATCTCCAGAACATCACGCCTATTGCCCCCGGGGATTACCAACCCCTCGTGCCCGACGATGCCTTCATTGCACATGACCCCGCACTCTACTACGTGAAAGTGCCAAACTTGCTGGCATACAACGGGCCTTCATCGCTTACACAACCAATACTGCAAGATCTTGCTGTTTGCGAGATGCTACGGAAGCGTCCTCATCCCAATCTAGCACAATACCATGGGTGCATCGTGTCGCGCGGCCGAGTGGATGGCTTATGCTTCACGCACTATCCCCAGTCGCTGACGTCTCTGCTTAATCCAGGGCACTTGAACAAGGTAGATTTCATCATCTCCCTCGAAACCCAAAAGCGGAGGGCCGGCACGGCACGGTATATCGACAGCATCGAACTGGGCCTTCGACATCTTCACTCCCTTGGCTTCAATCACAACGACTTGAACCCAGCAAACATCATGATCACCGAAGACGACATCCCCGTGATTATCGATTTCGACAGCGCCACAGCGCCCGGGGCAAGCCTTCAAAATGTGAAGCGCACGCATGGGTGGTTTGACCATCGTGTTGTTGTCTCGCAGCAAAGTAACGATCTGGATGCCTTGGCTGAGATTCGTACCTGGTTGACCGGTTCCTCTCCAAATGAGTATCGTTTTGATCTATGAATGAGCAGCTGCGAAGCCAAGAAAATATGAACTTGAATAGTGTGTCAAACAGCAAGCCCATGTGCCGTGAGGTCCAACATGTTTCACAGGCACAGGCACACCCTCTGCTAGCTGCTTCGTGGCAATGCCAAAGTCTTATCACCGACCTGGCTCTTGAGGCGTTCATGGCTTCGGCGTCGCGGCACAGATGCCGCAATTGCAGTGTCCATCCGGTCCGCCATGACAAAGACCGCAGGTGCTTGACATGGTCGTAGGGGTTTGAGATAGCGCGGGAGGCGAGCGTGCTGTTCAGGTGCTGTTGTAGTGAGAGACTGATACAGGTTTGAGATTGGCCGCAACAGAATACCTTCAGCTTTATGCAGCATCACGCGCGATCTTTCAGCAGGTGCGGAGAAGACCATGAACCTCCTTTCGGCTATCAGCATGAGTGGCTTGGTTGGTTTAGGCTTGCAGCTAGAGTACTTTGTTGATAACATTTAGATATGCCGCAGCTCCAACAATAGGGATTCTTCTTTGCTGACAGCATCCCAAAATTGGCAATCGACTCCATGCAGCAGTATGATGTTCGAAAGAAAGAAAGAATCTAAGCATGAAGGAAGCTGGTGATCACTCACGCACATGAGAGACCCCGAGCTGTTCGAACTGCGATCAGCAAACCTGCCGCCGCCGCAGCGGGGGCCAACGAAAACCAAGTATTGGCAATAGAACGACTTGACGAACACTTTCCGATCGTAGTTCGTTTATTGATTCGCATTCAGAGATGGTCGTGGGAAGTCGTCGGATGAAGTCGCTGTTAAACACTGGACAGGTGGATCGTTCTTATCTTATCGCAACTTTATGCTCACGCCCGATCCATGGGAAACAGAATTGAACCAGAATTTCGGTCCTGGCCATCGTCAAGTCCAAGCAGTGCACGACTGATTGCTCGCCAATCCTCCGAAGAAGCTGCCATGGCTTCCAGGTGCTCGAGTGGCAGTCACTCCTTATTTCTTCCCTTCTTGTATCCTTCTTGTTTCACATCGATCACAACCACTGTCCCCCGGTCCATCGCGAAGACCCTGAGCAACCCTCCCCGTCGCCACAGCTCTACACACGTGGCCCAAGAATCGACATCGTCGCGCCTGAACCCGGCACCCGAAGACTATGCAGCCCCGAATTTCGCTGACAAGGCGTCCCTGACGCTCTATGCCGGCGGTGGCGGCAATGGCTGCATCTCGTTTCTGCGCGACATGTTCCTGCCCGAAGGACCCCCAAACGGCGGCAACGGTGGCCACGGTGGGAACATCTACATTCAGGCCGTGCATGGCGAGACTTCTCTGCACAAGCTAGCTAGAAAGCGCTTCATACGGGCGGAGCGGGGGAAGAACGGTCAGGGAAGTGCCAAGGCGGGCCAGCGTGGTGAGGATATCATCATCACGGTGCCCGTAGGTACCATCCTGCGAGAAATCAGCCGAGAGGATCCCGTCGCTGAGGACATCACCTATCGCCGCGCCCTATACTACGAGCGGAAAGCATGGAAGACGAGAAAGCGCGAGCGGGAGGAGGAGGCTGCTGAGGCTGCCAGGCGCGAACTTCTTCGCGCGGAGGACGGCGAAGAGGTTGACGACCATGATCAGTCGGCAGCGAAGCAGAAGGAAACAGAGCTGGAGGACGACCCTGAGCCCGAAGATCCCGACCGCGAAAAGTTCCTCGTCTACCCCGGTGCCGCCAGGAGCGAAATCAAGAGTCTTGTCTTCCCCAAGGCCCCGCGCCGCGAGCGTTACTACCACCAGCCCCCTGGACCCCTGAACATCGACCTGTCCCGCCCGACCCCTACGCCTATCCTCCTCGCCGCCGGGGTTTGGCGGTCTCGGCAACCCACACTTCGTCTCTCGCGAGTACCCACGCCCCCTGTTCGCCACAAAGGGCGAACGCGCCGTCACCATGGAGGTCGAGCTTGAGCTGAAGCTCCTCGCCGACGTCGGCCTCGTCGGTCTCCCTAACGCCGGCAAGAGCACCCTCCTCCGTGCCCTCAGCAACTCCCGCACCCGCGTCGGCAACTGGGCCTTCACAACGCTGCAGCCCAACATTGGCACCGTCGTGCTCGACAGCTACAAGGGCCGCCCCGTCATGCGCTCCTTCAAGCGGGCGCCCTCGACGGAGAACGGCGGCGTCCTCCCCGCCGACGAGCATGAGCAGCAGGCCGAGGCGCGCACGCGCTTCACCATCGCCGACATTCCCGGCCTCATCGAGGGCGCCCACCTCGACCGCGGCCTCGGCATCGCCTTTCTGCGCCACGTCGAGCGCGCCGGCGTCCTGGCCTTCGTCATTGACCTCTCGGCCGGCAACGCCGTCGCCGCGCTCGATGCGCTGTGGAACGAGGTCGGTCTCTATGCGAGGATGCGCGAGGATGAGGAGCGCAGCCGCGAGGCCGACGCCAAGATCAACTGGGAGATCGAGGAGGAACAGCCCGCGCGGCCCAAGTACAAGGGCCGCTTCAGCGACCCCGTCATGATGGTCGCCGACGCGCCGGCTGAGCCGGAGCGCGTCTCGGGGCTGCACATTGCCTCGAAACCGTGGTATGTCGTTGCGACAAAGGGCGACAAGCCAGAGACGCAGGAAAATTTCAAGGAGCTGCAGGCCTATTTGGAAGATATCAAAAATGGCGTCAAGCCGCACCCGAGCGGCATTGAGGAGGCTTGGACGGAGCGGGTCACTGCCATCCCCGTCAGTGCCATCAATGGGCATGGTGTGGACAGGATTGTCCACTGGACTGTAGGATTACTAGACGACTAAAGCGGGGATCTGTAGGATAGTTGCAATCTGTGCATATCACCACTTTGTAAAACAACATGTATTAAAGTTTCATAGAGGAACACCACGTAACAACCAGCTCCTTAATTTTTTCGCGTTTTCTGTCCTTTCACGCAGTGGGTAGGGTATGTCAATGGAAGGGGCACATGACAGCACAGATGAAAGATATCTAGTCATATTGATATATGCTTCCGCAGTCTAAACCAAGACACTCAGGTCGTGCCCTTCCCAGTGGCCAAAGAACACCCATGATATCAACGAGAGATGCATGCCCAACCACAATGCTTGTATATCCGTCAACGCCTTGATCCCAACGCACGAAAAAGCCACCTCGCCCCAAGTCTTGTCTATACTCCCCGCCTCTAGAGAATGCCGAACCACCCCTTGACACGTTCATACGTGTAGAAGCTGACTGCCGCGAGAGGGACCACCTTGACATAGCCAATCGTCAAACCGATGAAGAAACCTGGCACACCACGTTCCCGGAAAATGAGGGCCGCCGTCTCGCCTATGCGCATGGGGTGGCCGTCGCCGACGGCGCCGCCGACCTGCATCCGCCGACGGATGACCTCGAGCGGGTAAGACGCAGTCTGCGAGACGAGGCCAGCGACACCGCCGGCAAGAAGCTCTGCCCATGAGCGGAGAGGCGCGGGCTTGCCGGAGGGATAATTCTCCCGGCTTCGGGAGGGTGGTGTAGGCGGCTAGGCGGGGGCTGCGGAGGAAATCACCGGCCGTGTCGTGGGTGAGGAAAGACATGCCGGCGTAGGGTAGCATACCCAGCAGGGTAGGGGTAAAGCCTCGGTAGAAGTTGGCGAGGCCAGAGCGAGGCGTGAGTGCGGCCGCGGCAGCTGAAGGTGTCGCCGCGATACCGGAGGCTGTAGTGGCTGTCGTGGCTGTCGCGAGCGATGGTTTCGAGGAGAAATTTTCAGAGTATATACGTCGGCAGATGGAGGTGAGGCTGGAATGACTGTGTTTTGTCTCAAATGCGAGGCGGACTCGGATGACCTCGAGGGGATATGTGAAGAAGACGGACGTGACGCCAGCCATGGAGCCGCTGATGAGGCGGCGCCAAGGCGTCTCCTGGTCGCGGTTACGGATAACGACAGAGCGAATCTGCTCGTAGGCGAGGAACTTGATGCCGGCGTAAGGAAAGATTCGAAGAAGAGTAGCCGAGTGCCCGCGGAAGAGGCCTGTGACACCATCTTGATGGTGGATATCTCGCATGGCGGTCACGACGCCGAACCATGAGCCAGTGTATTTAGCGAACTGAGGACTGCTCGCCTGGAACAGGATCTTCACTCGATCGAGAGGTGCAACGACGGTTTTGGCCTGCAGTTGGAGTCAGATAAAGACAATCAAGCCCGGAGTAACGACAAGATACATACGGCACACCCAGCAAGACCGCCAGCAACGCCTGAGCGCCATAAATAATCAAAGCTTCGAGTCTTCTTCCTCAGGGCTACGGTGTCGTCGTCATCGGTTGGGCACAAGGGCGGGTTCTTTTTGTCTGCTCTGGCCAGCACGACATCCTTTGCGCTGGCCATTGGAGGGGCATGTCCCAGGAGGGCGGAAGGCATCTATGGCTGGTTCCGGGGGTGGGATGGTAGTGCAGGTTCGGGAGGAGGGGTTCAGTGTTCGAGATGGTCGTACGCGCCTTCGTGGGCTTCACGTGTCGAAGGGCTTCGGTTGCTACCGAGACTGCATCTCCAGAGTCGCGTTCCAGAGAGGGGTTGGTGACAATGTGCAACGTCCTAGGTAGGCGTCTAGGTTCAAGGTTTCGAGGGCTACAGATCGTCGGCGAAGGGTCGAATTGTCAGAAACATCGGCCACACACATGGAATCTCGGTAGCAGAGGACTGCCAACTAATGGGAGGGTCGCCCGGCTTGCAACGGGGCCTGTAGGTCTGGAGAGGCTCCAGCGGTTGTTACAGGGCTTTTCCAGGTCGGGTAGCCTAGTTGAGACTAGCCTCCTCGCCATTCTTGCTGTGGTAAGTATTGGATGGGTTAATTCGCCCGGAAATTCATTCAGTCTCGACAATACTTTAAAGCAGCGACACTCGGCTTTTGGAGGTGTACAGGTGGAGAGGACGTCATTCGCATCTAGCGGTCTTCTGACTGGCCAAAGTCCGTTGTGGAGGTGGGTCTTCCGGAGAAGAGGAGCCTTTACACGGTGTCGCTCTTGCCGAGGATTACCGCGCCCAAGCCGAGCCCTGGGACGGGAGAGATCTAGCCCCCTCATCGTCTCTGCCTGTCGAACGTCAGGGGTCTTTACACCATTACTCATCCGTCACGCGACCATCGTCGACCTTCATCGGTAATCACGCTCCCAGTTCTAGAGGCCGATTTCGCTGGCATTGTGCGCCGTGAGGCTAAACTCGATTCAGAAGGTCGATTGAGAAACCCAATTGACACACACCTGATGGAGGTCAACGCCCTTCATCACCATATCGCCGGGTGGCTACCAATACACACTTACGACGTCCACAGATATATAGGTCCCTTGAGGTAGACAATATATGGCCGTTCTGCCCATCATGTTCAAATCACTATATGCGTCGTGGTTCTTGGTGGTAGACACTTGGCAGCGACCGCTGTGAAGTTATTGATCACCATGAACGCCAACGGCATCAGTTCTGTTGCTGTAGCTATGTGCTGTGTCCTCTGTTTATCTCTATGGATCATTCAAAGGCACCAAAGCCGTAGAGGGAAGCAGCGAGCATCGAGGACACATGTGGATGTCGCTTCCGTGAAGCCACTGGTGGATTTTCACTGGAAATCAGCCAAACTACCATCGTTACGAGAATTTCGATCCATCTATAACATCTCCATGGGTATGAACTCTCGGTGGGACTATCGAGTTCGGCATTCATCTAACATATCAAGCAGGCATCAAGTCAGATACGCCTTCAGCCCTCATCTCCATGGATGAGGGGTACCTCGAGCGAATCGAATATCGACGAGAACTCATGGCCGAACATGCTGGCACGGTGCTGGGTGTTGTGCCTGGCGGAGAAGCCCCCGTACGCGAACTCTATAGTTACTTGCTGAGGCAGTATCTTCCGGTCCGGTTCCCTTTGATGTTCCAGCTCTCCGCTCAAGACGCGCAACTTACCAATTCGGTCACGGGGCGATCATTTCCCACCAAGCCACCGGCTGAAACCCTAGAGGCATTGCGCATCCTCGGTGAAATCGTGGAGGAAGACCTTGTGTTCCTCGTGCCGTCGCCGGAGGGGCTTCGTATGGTTGCACACCTTTGGTGTTTCCCCTCGGGGTTTGACCCTGTTGCGAAGTTGGGCAATACCTTGGACGCCATCCACAAGCCGGTACCAAGCTATGAAAAGATTGGGCCCAGCATGCAGCGCTTTCTCTCGAAGCTGCAGAGTGGAAAGCCCATCAAACGCACAAATGTCAGTGTCTCTCGGAGATCTGGTCTGGGTTTGGTAGCTGATTACGATGCCTCCTACAGTGGTCTGTGCAGCCTCATCCTGAGCTGTTCGATTGCAACGCAAATCGGAGATTAAAGGACTACAAAGCCATAAAAAGCAGTGACATAAGAATGGAAGATGTAAGCCAACCTGCTTCACCACACCCCTCACACTGTTGCTGCCATTTCTTCTGCTGCTGACGGTTGACAAATGATACAGAGTTATTTGCGCTCTGAATTGCAGACTTTGAGCCGTCTGCCGAACACGGAGGCGGTTGTATTTTTTATCAAAACGTACATGTACAGTGTTTCCGAAATCAAAGCAGAGGGCCTCGGCCCCCAGTTCGCCGAAGCTATCGAGGGGCTGAAAAAGGGCAATGCGCCAGGCATGTGGACCTACAAAGGTGCGTCGCACTGGGGCGAAACTGTTTGCAAATACATGCGTTCTTGATGAGCGCCTACCTCGGACTCATGGCTATTGAAATAGAGACACTGCTTTCATGCTTTGTTGTTAGACTCACCAGCGAGGATTGTCCGAGCCAAGCACTCGAGGGGCGGTGGTCTCCATCAGACTAAGCCGTTTAGACCCCGCCGTCGACTCAGTCGATGACAATGTCCGATATTCGGGCTAGCCGGTACAAACACCGATGCGTGCTATGCAGTCAAACAACGCTGCTCGTGATTTCACAACTCTTCAGAGTGAGGTTATATGACCACAGAGAGTACGATACAAGCACACAAGAATATGCAGAGAAATATTCGAATTGACTCATTGCCAGCGAATCGTCGGTCGGCATCAAAAGGTCGGTTCCCAGATGAGCAAGTCGTTGAATAGACCACAAAGGCTGACATGACAGATTGCCGATACTGTGTTGAACGACGCATCAGATGTGACCGGAGCCTACCGACATGTCTGAAGTGCAAGAGTCGAGAACTGAGATGCCCAGGGTTTGGACCCGTCAATGTGCGATGGAATCAAGGGATCGCTAGCAGGGGCAAGTTCTCCGGCAGGCGCAAACCGGTCCTCGATGATCTCGCCAGTGGATCTGATGTTTCAGCAAATCAACATCGCGATCTGAAGGCAACATTCGAGTCTGATATCGTAGACAGACAACTCCAGACTCACAGCCCCACAGAGGGCCAGCCGGTACAAGACCTACGGCTCATCAATTCTCACTCTTCCTCCGCACTTTTCAGTAGCCTTCTCCGCCACTTTCAAGCCGAGGTCGTCCCTCGTTTGACATGGGTCGATCCTCCGGAGAGTCCGTGGAGGCAGATGACCAGAAACAACACCCGGCATCCCACTTGCCTCCACTTGTCCATCGGCAGCCTTGCTGCCGCTCACCTATCTATCGCTTCCGCCAGAACACCAGACCAGAAGGCTCGTTTCCGTCGTATCCACCATCAGCTCCACGACGCGGCACTTCGGGGGCTGAACCAGAGAATGCGCAAAGAGCTGCATTCTTGTAGCACATCACGAGGAGCTCACCCGCCTAGCTCGGCGGTTCAGGAGATTCTCGCGACAATGGTTGCACTTTGCTATTCTGAAGCTTTCATTCCAGGATCAAAGAACTGGAATATCCACTTGCGAGCGTGTCGCACCGTAATTGATTCTCAGCATCTACCAAATGGAAATTCGCATCATCTCAACCCAGTCCAGAGGTTTCTGCTGAAAGAGGTTGCGGATCTGGAGACATTGAGTAACATTTCAGTCTTCAGCCAAGGAACAATTGAATCACATGGACCGCCTCTGCAGTCTATCTATGATGGCTCTTTCTGGGCTTTCACAGGGCTCGTCTACGAAATCACAACCGAGGAACGTAGACGACATCGCGCTCTGCAAATGCAATACCGAAATGGCCCTGAAGTGAACATGGCAGAGTGGCGCAAAAGATCGACAAGGCCTACATACTCTCTCTAACTCCTGTCCTTTTTTCTGCAGGAGGGAAGTCTTTTAAACAGCAGAGTCTTTGATGCAGTTGCTGAAGGGCCACTACTATATA
>NW_003315038.1:2919950-2927401 GCF_000150825.1 Verticillium alfalfae VaMs.102
CCTTGTCAGCACAATACTGGAACCTCTTCTGCAGGAAATGTACTCTGTACTCGCAGGGCTACGCAGGCGCTTTCACATGACCTTTTCTTCCCCCTTTTCATTGCGGGTACAGCGTGCCGCGGCGACAAGCAGAGGCAAGCTGCAGTCGAGCAGCTATACCTCGCCTCGCTATCCACCACTGGACTATGGTTCAACAACACGTCACTGCAGTTCTTGCAGGTATTTTGGGCAAGTGCAGCAGTAGATACGGAATGCTGGATACAGTTCGCTCGAGAGAATGAAGCACGGTTGGGCACCTTCATTGCCTTCTAGAGAGCGTGCTTGAACGAAAGATACCCACAAACGACCGTTTCCTCTTACGTAATGCATTTAGCCTTTTATCATCAAGTCTGTGTGTTGGACAATCTAATTCTGGTTTTCGATCCCCAAATTAGTATCTACGACCATCGGATGGCAATACCACCAGCAACTTGTTAGCAGTAGCTCCGCCAGGAGTTTGACTGTTGCACTGAATGTCGGCCACAGAGTCGACGCTAGCCTCCAATAAGCTAGATAGCAGGTCCTGTATCTTATTTCAGGATGAAAAGAAGTCGGTCTTTCTCCTGGATATACCAAGATCTCTGGAGGAAGCCCAGGTCCTGCCGGGTCAAGCCCCACCACGCCGCATCCTCTCGGGCGTGCCCATCTCAGCCCCTTTCCCGACGCCAGAACCTAAGGATGCCGACAGCAGACGTCATGGCCAGGAGCCCTCGGCTTTGTTGGCAGATCTCATGACAGGGGCAGCCGTAAAAGGAGCTGTCGACGTGCTGTTGGAGCATCACAAGGGCCCATTCTGTCTTTCTCGAATCACGCGGCAGAACGAGACCGCGGCTCGGTCTGAAGCCGAATTGACTCATTTCATCCCAATCAAAAGCCACTATTTTGACGGTACCGTCGAGGAAAAGAGAAGAAGTTTCATCGAAGAGGCGCCATCCTTTGATCTCATACTTCTGGACCCTCCTTGGCCGAATCGATCCGTGAAGCGGAAACGCGACGGCTATGCCACCGCGTCGAACGTAGCTGCGACAAGATCTCTGCTGTCAAAGATTCCCGTTGCATCTCATCTGGCCGCAGATGGACTTGTCGCTGTCTGGGTCACCAACAAACCCAGCCTCGTTGAGCTGTTGACCGCCACTGGCACAGGTATGCTCACCGAATGGGGGCTGGAGCTTGTCACCGAATGGACGTGGCTCAAGATCACGTCAACGGGGAAGCCAATGTTTGAGCTCGACTCGACTTGGAGGAAGCCTTGGGAGCGGCTGCTCATTGCCAGACGAATTGGAAGCCGGGCCAAGGTACCGCAGAGGGTATTGCTCGCAGTGCCGGACATTCACTCAAGGAAGCCTAATCTCCGCCCTGTCTTCGACGACGTGCTCCCACAAGGGTTCGTCGGTCTCGAGGTGTTTGCGAGGAACCTTACAGCCGGGTGGTGGAGTTGGGGTAACGAGGCCCTTCGCTTCCAAGAGCGAAACCAATGGTTCAACTTGAACGAGGTCGATACTGCTGGGTATACCCCAAGGGCACCCCACGATAAGTGAGGGGAACGGTTTGAGAAAAAAATCGCCTTATTTTATGGTCCCAAGCTTGAAACACGTGTTGTACAACCCACGCCTTGAATGGACAGTATGATACATCTTTCCCCCCCTCGCCCGCCGTGTCCTCGGCCTCCATCACGCCTGCTTCTCCCACTTCTCGTCCAGCACCGCATCCGTCTTCCACTCGGCCTGTCCCTTCAGCAGCATCTCCGCCCTCTCCTTCACCGCCTTGCGGTGGCTGGTCATGGGCTCCTTGCTGGGGTACTTGAGCTTGCCCGATGCCTGCTCGTTCCTCGTGATATTCTGGTCCGCTTGGCGCTTTTCGCGCGCATCCCAGAGCTTTTTGTTCCAGGGCTCCAGGTCCTCGGGCACTTCGGGCCATACAAATGGCCGCGTGAGCTCGACGGTCATGAACTTGATCGACTTGGGGTGATAGGCCGCGCCGCGTCCGTCAAGCTTGCGCTCAACAGGGGGCATCTTGACCCAGCTGCGAACGGCGGTCGTCTCGACGCCGTAGAGGTTCCAAAGGTAGTCGCGGATGTCGAACTTGTTGAATCGCAGGGGGACCTCGAAGGTGGCCCAGTTTGGAGGGTTGTGGTCCTTTCGGTGGAAGGTGATTACATGGTTCGGGCTACAGGCCCGTCAGATTGAGCTGGAGCAGGGACAGAGGTTACGTGGAGATAATACGTACAGAAAAACATTCTTCTTTCCTAGGCGGAAAGGCGCCTTGGCTAGCGCTTGTGCTGGCTGCGACATGTTGTGATGGATGAGGTGTTCAGCACGACGTCGACGGCCTGGAAGTCGGCTGCTTCAATGTGATCCAGACAGCCAAAAATTCAGGGAGTCTTTCTTGGTCGCGTTGATTGGTACAGTGGGACCCACCGATGAGGCACGAACATCCAATTATGTAAGCGTACCTCCTCCTCACCCCACTTTCATTGGTCAGACTAGTACAAGCTGTCTTGACATTGCAAAACTCAGCATCGCAGAATCTAATGCCCGATGCGACTCGATTGCTGTTTCATGAGGTTTTGAGTGACATCAATTCTCGCTGAAAACTTGACCCGGAGTGCCGAGCAAGAGCTGTTTGATGGACTGGCTTATACGAAGGACGCCAGTCAGGTGTTCGTCGTGGATCAGGCATCACAACAAAAGGTCATCGACAGAGGAAATGAAAGATCTCAAGCCAAGCATTTATTCCTATAGCAAACAGAGAAGGCGTTAAGATCCTTCAAAAAAAATATAACCATACCCATAGCGAGCCTCTTGGGGCTGCTCCTTGTTCGCCTCGCTGTCTATAAATTACACATCAAGGCCGTCGACGACGACACCCTTAACCCAGTTCCACTGCATCACGCGGGCCACCTCGTTAGCCGACTCCTCCGAGATGAGAGCGCTGACCATGTATAGAGCCGCATCTATACCAGCGCTGACCCCCCCGCTCGTGACAACGCGAAGACCGCCGAGACGCATCGCTGCGCGACGAGCAACGGATTCGCGTCGTCCTGAGCCCTGGAAGGAAATGCTGCCCTTTCTGTTGTGGTTATTAGTACGCGAACCCATGCCGTGAGGTCATATTTGGGGCATACCGGGCATTGGAGGGGCGACGGCCAGCGTCGGATGTACGTCGAATGTAGGGGTTCTCGTCCTCGTCGCCAATGTCGAAGCGGAGGTTGTTCACGACATAGCGAGCGCTCTCGATGACGTCGGTGCGCTCACCGAGAGTCTTCTGCGCAGACTTGCTGCAGAGGTTCTCAAAAGTAGTGAGGAAGTCGGGGTGGGTGGTAGCGGACAAGCCGGCAAGGATGCCCTGCTTGGCGAGGAAGAGAGAGCCGGTGCAAATGGAAAGAAGGGTACGCTCGCGAATGGTATCCTTCTGCTGAAGCTCGGAGTACGCATCGATGAGCTGAAGGGGTTCAGCCTCACTTTTAATGACGGCATCAGTGCCGCCGCCGACAACGACGAGAACATCGAAGTCATTCAGGCGCTCGTGTGCCTCCTTGTAGGAGATCTGAGAGCCAATGAAGACGCCCTGCTCGGACATGACCTTGGGCTCGGCAGCGGCCACGGTGCATTCGAAAGCCGTGGTAGCTGGATGTATAGTTAGCTAATGGTTGGCCATTGTGTGTGAGGTGATCGTCACGAATGCGGGGTCCAAGAGAGGGGTCAGGGGATAGGGTTTGGACAGCCACACTTGCTCGTCAGGGGATCGAGCTGAGCACTTACACTTGTCATTCTCGTAGTTGGCAGTCGCAAAGACCTCGAGAGGACCGGCAAAGTCAGTAATGTTGAAGTTGGGGTGCAGGGCGAACAGAACCTCAATCGGCTCGTCCGCCACTGCAGAAGTCTTGGTTGCCATCGTGCCGGTATTTGGTGGGGTAGGTGAGTTTTGCAGTGGGGGGAAGCGTGTCAAGACCTTGAGGGCTTTGGGAAAGATATACCGCGTCAATTGGGTATATAGTAGCTCGAGATGTTGGGTGCAGTAGAACAGACAGTTGATGAGTGTGTGATGATGATGGAAT
Source organism: Verticillium alfalfae VaMs.102 (assembly GCF_000150825.1). Classification (NCBI taxonomy): domain Eukaryota; kingdom Fungi; phylum Ascomycota; class Sordariomycetes; order Glomerellales; family Plectosphaerellaceae; genus Verticillium; species Verticillium alfalfae. The sequence continues at coordinate 2,924,047 of NW_003315038.1, forward strand.
GGGAGGGGGGGAAGGAAGAAGAGTAGAAACGGCCGGAGAGGAGGGGAAGAAGTAGTCAAGAAGATCGAATCGAGAGTGGAAGACCCGTGACCTCCCCGTGACCTTAGGTGAGGGGCAGATCTACCAAAGGCGTAACAGCTGAGCTTTAGGACAGCTCCTCGCAGCTCCCAAATGCATTCGAGGGGAAGCTTGACCAACGGCAACGGTCCTGCACCGTCTGGTCCAGCAAAAGAGCCACAGCAAGCAGCAGAAGCAGCATCAGTAGCTCAGGGATCGGTGGTGCCTTCCGTCATGCCAGGACCCACCTCCTACAGCATGAGATGCACTACCCCAGCGGTCCAGTGGTGTGTTTCTAGGGTCATGCGACAAACATTCCTACTCAGAATGCGGGGTAAACCCAAGTGAGCTCACACTGCACCGCGACGGGCTGAGACAGCTACAGAAACTGGGCCGCCTGCGGCAAGGACGGGTGGGTAATGTGGAGCGCCGGCACCTGCCCTTGCCTGCAGCTCATCGCGCTCCACCGGACCCGTCACCCGTGGCTGCTCGCCTGCTCGCCTGCACTCGTAGCCCCGCCCGCGGAAGCCTGGTCTGGCCTAGCAGCCCTAGAGTGCCCTGGCAAGCTCTGGGTGTCCATGCGACCTGCCGAGCTGCCCTGCAACATCAGCAGATTTGTCGTCTAACTGTTGCATGTCACCCCTCGGACCACGCACTTACGACCTCAAGCCTTGTCGTTGCCAGCCGACCCTATGAGGCCGTGAGACTTGTGTCATGGCGTCTTCTGGGTAAGTCGTATCGCTTTTCTTGTTCCAGTCCTACCTGCCGCACATGCGCGATATTCTGCCTCGGTCGCTCTTGAGGTTCGAGCTGTAACAGCTTCACCAAAACCCATCATCGACTACAAGCTTGGTCTGTCGGCGGTGTAGGACACGCGTGTGGGACGCGCAAGCTAACAAGAATATCCGTAGCTCCTTGAAAGACCTCTCTAAGGCCATCAACGCCTACTACAGCAATGCGCCGACACTCCCCCTCCCGGACGAGCTCACTCGAGCCATTGAGGCGTATCTTGACAAGCACGAGAAATTTGACGATCAAACCTCCGAGAAGCTGCACGATGAACTGCAGGCCATATACAATAGCCATGTTGCAGGCCAGCCGTCACGATATGCCAGCTTCATCGCTATCTTCCGCCGCTTCGTGACTGTGATCCGCACCCCAGCCCGACTGTTTCACTGGTGGGACATCATGGGCGAATCTGTCGAGATGAACGCTGTGCAGGAGAAAGGACTACTGGCGGAGTCGGCCGCAGGAACCATGGACCTACTGATGATGGGAGATGTCGATGAGCAAGAAAACAAAGCAGATGGTGCTGTGAATCCCTTTGCTGAACGCCTCTATCTCGCCTGGATGGACAAGCATCGCCCCATTGAATCCTCGCAGGGCGACGAGAGTGATATTGGAGGAGGTTCCACCGAACGTCCCATGCGAGAAGGCTTGATTGCGTGGGGCAAAAAGAAACCCAAAGTACGTTTTCATCTTTCGGACAACCATCTAGGAGCGACCTGCTGACCCAAGCCAGGATTTTCTTCTACTCATCGACAAATATTTTGTTAAGAGCGAGTATCGGAGCAGATCAGCGAGGATGCTGTGCGACTTCATTCAGAAACAACCTCCACACTTGCATTTGATCTTACAGACACCTCTTTTTGGAAACTTACTTCGTTGCCTCCAACACGATACCTCGACCACTGCAGTTTCTTTAGCGATCACGACTCTGATTATGATTCTCCCTCACATGCCAAGCTCACTTGTTCCATTCCTGCCGATATTGTTCAACATTTACGCCAGACTGCTTTTCTGGGACAACGAGCGTACTGGCACTGTTGAGGCAGCTTCGGAGGACAACGACGCACGAAGCCTCACATCCGCTTCCGGATGGGAAGCTTCGACTTTCTGTGTGGAGTCGGACGATCTCGAAATCCGTCATCTCGCAAGCTACTTCACCATCTTGTATGGAATGTACCCTCTCAACTTTACAGACTATATCAGAAAGCCCCAGCGCTATCTCAGGCATGCCAATGCCGCCGAGTCTGACGAGGTTGACGTTCAGCCGACCGAGATTCGCGATCGATCAGAGAGGTTTCGACAAAGTCACCTGTTGCATCCCAACTTTTATACTCTCACGATAGACTCGGAAAAAACCGACCTTGGGCGTTGGCTCAACTGCGAGCCGGCTGAGCTGGTGGCTGACTGCATGGCTCTCCGAGTGCCCACCGACACAGTCTCAAGCGAGCTCATGCCTGCATCTCAAGTTGCAGGGGCTGCCAGTTCCTTCTTTAGTGATGGGTCCGAAGGCCTTGATCCTGCACTTCTCAGTGGTTCAGGTCCAGACTCGAATATTGACAGCTGGAGAAACACACAGGACTCGGGGCGTGAATCGCAGGCGAGCAGCAGGATACAGTCGACAGTTCAGCGGCAGCCATCTCAATCAAGTCATCTTTCTAACAGAGATTCTACGGATACGCGAAGCCGTGGAGTTGACGGAGACAGCCCGACACTCCCTCCTCATCTTGTTGTGTCCAATTCGCATACGCACTTGCAAGATATGATACAGTCCAACAAGGCCATCAAGTCAGGCTTGCATCAATCTCTGGCGAATGATAGCGTGCCATCGTTGGCTCTAAGTCATGCCGATTCTTTTCCAGAAGGCCTGGCAAGTCACGTCCCGAGCCATGCACCAACGCCCGCGCCGGTGGTCCCATCGCCACTATCACTCGCTGGGACACAGACCCAATCAGCCCATTTGCAGCGGCAGGTCATGCTGCTGCAGAACGATCTGAACTTTGAAAGATATCTGAAGCAGCAGCATATGGCACACATTGGTGAGCTGCGGCGCAAGCAAGTTCGCGAAGCTGCAAGCGAAGCCGAGGCGCAGCACCTTATCCTGGCGAACCGCAATCTGAGAAACAGACTTGATGATGCGAAGAAGGCGGAGATGCAGATCAGAAAGGAATCTGAAAGGGAGTCGAACTCCTAGCCAAGAAATGGGAATTCTGACCTGTCAGCAAAGCTTCCGGTACACTTGAGGGAAGAGTCGAAAAAAGACCAAGACGACTGAGGGAGTCTTTGCGTAGAGGAGCTGCTGGAGCCGCAAAGCAGGAGGGCGAGAAGCTCCGTAAGATTGTGTGCGACGCCGAGGTGAAGGGAACTGAACTCAAGGCAGAACATGCAATCTGTTGAAATGGAGGCAGCTGGAGATCTCTCGTCTCAAGGCTGAAGTTGACAGACTCACCATGTCAGAGCGTGATCTTCAGGCCAAGGAGGTAGAGAGACAAACAGCGATGAATTCAGCAGC
>NW_003315038.1:2927707-2933898 GCF_000150825.1 Verticillium alfalfae VaMs.102
GTCCGGTCAATGTGAGGTCAAGGCACATCGGGTATTTCGACCCGGACTATCTCGACCCGGTAACATCATCGTTCAACACAACACCGGCGCTCGATACGAAGTCCTCAACGCCTGTTCCACGGTGTCTTCATCGCCGGGTACAGAGGGGGCCGGGTCAGGAAGCAATGCGAGCCCGGACCAGCGGATCTACGGTCGAGGCGAGTGTATGCCTCCGAGTCTGGCGTGAAGTTTCACTGACAGCAAAACGCAGGGGGTGTTCAGAATCGGATACGCAAGGAAGAGAAGGGTAAGAAGAGGGAAGACGGCGACAAGAAAGAGAAGAAGTCAGCAGGAATCCGCGGCATACGAGGATTTGTTTGATTATGGTAGGGTCTGATCGAGCAAGCACGACGAGATGACACGATACGAATAGGGACGACAGTGAAGCAAACAGAAAGATACCCAATGCAACCTTAGAAGCGATCAAATGAGCGATCTTCACTTCACATAAAAAGACAAGGCTGCATAGCACGTTCGCAGTTACGGGCGGACGGTAAGCGGGAAGTAGCGAGCCGTCCGCGGTGAAACCTTGAGTTCAAGACGCCTTGAAGTCATTCAATGCGTGACTGTGCGTGCCAACATGATGGCTAGCGGATGTACCGGGAAGCGATGTGTTGTCTGGTTGTCTGTGACAGGCACGATGGTCTGCCGACGAATTCATCGCCATTCGACGATCTTCTAGTGTCGACTTTGGCGCAGAGACCAAGCCGACGAGTCCGTCTACAGGAAAACTCTGTTTAGTCGCCATTGTACCTGCATGACAGATGAATGCGTGGCAGGCCGGATCAGGTAAGTCGACAGGCACAAGGAGTTTTACCCATTGCTCACGCAATGTCGGACGTCGCGTTCATCCGAGTAGGCAATCATGCCACAAATCAGTCGAGCGCATGAAGCATCAGGCATCGCTTGGCTTTCGCTCTCGCTCTCAAAACTTCAAAACTCGGCGAGCTTTCGATAGTGTCTCTTGCCCTGATGCGGGGGAGGTCTGTTTGTCCAGACAAATGACGACATGGCTGTATGATATCGTATTCCCAGCGCGGTACGTCTGCGGTCGAGCTACGGACGGCTTCTCCGCCGATTCTCTGGCTCTCTGGTAGAAACGACGCAAGGATGCAGGATGCCCTACCCGTCTGGCTCCCATTGGGTCGATGTTTCGCCCTGACAGCGCACAGCAACAAGGGGCAATGCCTTTTTTTGGCCATTCAAGGTTGTTTTGGGGGCTTCGACCGATGGGGCGCCATGGAGATGATGGTGGGATGGGTGGGGTCGCTTTTGCCACTTCTCTCGTGTCCGTACGAACGACTTCGAGCTGCGTTGAAGCACCACATCCAGTTCATCATCGCCCCCATGCCCTTCCAGGCAGCTAAAGGTCGAGGTCACCAAGTCTGCCCAGACTTGGACTATACGCGATGGCGGCAAGCGGGCTCTTGGCGAGAGCGCTGTTTTCCTCGGCTCTGTCACCTCCGCTGGACGCATCCACCTTGGGGCTTCGTCATTCGACTGTTCTTCTTTTCGTGCTTTGGACAGCATCCTTCCGCCTTTCAAAATCCAATCCTATCGCTTCTTGCATTCTCTTCACCTTTGCATCCCCTCATAAACTGCCCATCAATTTCTGGATAGTTCTTTTGCCTATTTCAGGTTTCACTGTTGTCTCTCGTTTGAGCAGTGATAGATAACTTTCAGACCTCACGGTCCTCCCCATCACAGACACTACCGCACTTCCACAACACGTCTCAAGCTGACGGTAGTTTCGAACTGCGCAAAACTCTCCATCATGCGTTCCTTCACAAGCGGTGCGGCCCTCTTGGCCGCCGTTCAGTCGGCCCAAGCTGCCTTCCAAGGCTTCAACTATGGCAACGTCTTTACGGATGGTCGACCCAAGTCTCTCCAGGATTTCACCGACGAATTCGAGACAGCCCAGAACCTCGAGGGTACCAACGGAGCATTCAACAGTGCCCGTCTGTACACCATGGTGCAGGCCGGCACGACCAACGACCCCATCGCTGCTATCCAAGCCGCCATCGACACCCGTACTAGCCTCCTGCTCGGTCTGTGGGCGTCCGCCGGCTCAGAGGCTTTCAGTAACGAGATTGCTGCCCTCCGCCGTACCATCGAGGAGTATGGCGATCAGCTCGATGGCCTGGTTGCCGGTATTTCCATCGGCAGCGAGGACCTGTACCGCAACTCGCCCACTGGCATCGCCGCCAATGAGAACCCGGGCGCCAACCCCAACACTCTTGTCGATTACTTCAATCAGGTCCGGGATGTCATTGAGGGCACTTCTTTTGCCGCCTATCCTCTAGGCCACGTCGACACCTGGAATGCTTGGGACAACAGCAGCAACCAGGCCGTCATTGATGCGTCCGATTGGATTGGCTTCGACGCTTACGCATACTTCGAGGAAACCCAGGACAACGACATCTCCAATGGCAAGGCTCTCTTCGACCGTGCTCTCCAGCGCACCCGTAACGCCGTCGGCAGCAAGCCCATCTGGATCACTGAGACCGGTTGGCCCACAAGCGGCGACACTGTTGGCAATGCCGTCCCCTCGCCCGAAAACGCCGAGATCTTTTACCAGGAAGTCGGCTGCCCGTTGTTCGGCGAGACCAACACCTGGTGGTACTCGTTCCGCAACAGCCCTGGAACCCCCAACCCCAGCTTCGGTGTGATCGGCCCTGATCTGACCACCCAGCCCCTGTACGACCTGTCTTGTGACGCCGCTGGCTCTGCTTCCTCATCCTCCACGGTTCGGGCCACGACCGCCATCTCTGCTACTGCATCGACTGCCACCGCTGTTGCTCCCGGACCGACGACGACGGTCGTTGCCCCCATCCCCGGCGAACCCGTACAGGGTGACGAGGATGAACACACTGCTGGTCCTGCTCCTATCGAGACGAGCGAAGCTGTGCCTGCCCCCGTTCCCTCGGATGCGTCTGATGACCACGATGGTGATGACAATGGCGAGGAACCCTCCGGTGGCGTCCCCGCCCCTGTGCCTGTGCCGGCCCCTACGGCCAGCGCGCTATCGTCGGTCCACGTTGAGACCACTCTCGTTGGATCTACCACCCTCACCCACGCTTCCGTCATTCCCACTCATGCCGGCAATGAGACTGTCCCTGCACCCGAGCCCACTTCAACCGAGCCTGTCGAGGTTGCTCCTGGCAGCGCTTCGTCGATGTCGTTCAGCGGCCTCGTCCTCGCAGCTGCTCTGGCTGTTGCCCTCTTCTGAGCAAGGAATGACCTTCACGCACCCACTTCCCATACGTACACTCATTCACCTTTCCCGCCAGTACTTTTGCCAGGCATTACGACAAAGTTTAATAGGATAGACGGGCTTCTTTTATGTATCCTGTGTATTGGAAAGCCGAAAGCCGCATGGACGATATTGGTACAAGGCTTTCAAACATATGGGCGCATGATTTGAGCCCCTTGTATTACGTTAGATCTTTATTTACGACACATGACCTACCCATTGAGGGGGTGCAAACCCTCTATTACGCTCTTTACGAATGGATGACTTGGTTTGGGGTTTCGGGGCCATCGTACATATGTTCACAGGACATGTATGACCCCGTTTGATAATATATGACAAATACCGCCATCGATTGCAGACATTTGCAGACATGTGATTTGCTTTCGTTCATCATGGTACTCAATGACCGACTTGTTAATCATCGGAGTTGACGCTTGGAGGTATTACCATTTCGCACTACCAACGTTGTTCATGCCAAGCTGTGCAGTTCCTCGGCTCTTTGGATGAGTGCCTCTGAGCCGCCTGTTGGCGAGAACGTTGTAGTTACTATCATTCCAGAAATAGCTGCGAAGGTGTCTGGTTTGAGGCCCCCTGATCATTTCACATGCTGTCATTTGTTGTATGCGGACGGACAGATGGCCAAGGGGGATCTACAGGGATTAACGAATCTGCGAGATGCGAGAAGACGGGTCACATGGCGAGGCATGAACCGTTCAGCGATGCGTTATCGATGATGTATACCATGGCATTTTGAAATTTGGGACGAGGAAACCGAGGCGTGGTGCCGTGGAAGAATTTGGCTAAAGTCCATGGTCACGGGTCACTCTGGCAGTTTCTCTGCTTCCTTCCCCCCATACATCATAAGATAGTACGACGCGATCAGAGAAGGGCGATGCAGGCCATGGGACGGCAAACCATGGGTGAAAAGACGCCAAGGTGTTGGCTTCCTGGAGCGACTTGGTGATTTGAAAAGTATCGCAGGTGCAGGACGACGAGTTCTTTGTGCACGCATAGTCACCGGGTACGTCAAGCATAGTATCACGACCTGGATCTTTTTGTCCAATCGCGTGTCACGCAATGTGCCGAGCATGGAACAAATCATAATACTGTCAGGGCACCTGTCATGGAAGCGGAGGCGTCCATATCAATGATCCCGAAAGGCTGCACAACAATACTCTGTAGCGGGCACGGCGAATCAGATATTTTCTGCATGTTGACCCAGTGGGTCATGTCCCGTGCAGGATGCAGAGGGAAAAAGCAAAACCAGAAAAAAAAAGAGAAGGAAGCTGAGCTTCTTGTGGTGATCTCCCCGACCGGAATCGAGCCGGTGACCTTTCGATGGAAATCGATGACAATTACAGTCGAACGTGATAGCCAACTACACCACAGGGAGTTGTTGTTGAAAAACTGGGTGGGCTCGGTAGTATATGAGGTATTTTTGCACCGGCTGAGATTTATCCCGTCATGGTGGAGATCGTGGGTCGTCACCGTGGGTGGGTCATGAGGCACCTGGTTACACAAGTATCACTCCGTACTGTCGTTGGAGGACGTCAAGGAAACAGGTGCACGGATTGTTATGTTGTTGATGCCTGTTTCGAAAGACCAAGGTAACATGAAATAAGCGGCGACTCTCATCGGTAGCGCACGTGCTCGTACGGGCTCTTCCCGGTTCGCTAGGTACCTTGACAGACTGTCATCCGTGTCATGGCTAAGTACCTGAACTGAACTTGGGCAGACGTCACGTCTCGCCAAGGGAACAAGAATGAGCGAAACGTTCCCAGTGATTTCATGTGCTTGTCATTTTATTGTCGCCAACTACGAGATAGCAGACCGACCAAGGCAAGCAGCAGTAGGCCCGATGTGGTGAACCTTACGTCGAGCTTAAACAGCTGTGCCATGATCTGACTGCGGACTCTCCATCTATATTTGAGAAGGTCTGGAACCAAAGATCGGCCCCGTCGTCACCTGCCCGTCGTGCTTCCTCGAGACAATGTTTCAAACCCAATGTGTCAACGCCAGGCACAGACAGGTTCACGACGCTCGTCCCTGCAGATCAGCGGAAAGCCTGGGTCTTATCTGGAACACGTCTCGCAAAGGTCGGGAAGGGAAAAAAATAAGGACCTGACGAACCCAAACGGCGCAGCGCTATACCTCCCAATCACCATGTCGCCATCCCGAGCTGGCTGGCTGGCTGGTTGCCGGCCCGCACCAAGCATCCGCGACCAGCAGGCGCAAACCCGCAACCGGCATTGAAACCCAGTAGGCATCCTCAACACCCTTTTCATAGCACACTCAACAGAATGGAAAGTTTTTTTTTTTTTCCTCTTTCAATTTCATCCTGAATCTGTGTTCCTTCCCTGACGCTAGATTCAGATCCCGATTGTGGTGTTCGTCCAGGTGACTCTGTGTTCGGCAAAACAGGCACTCTTCTCAACGGACCATTGTAAAGAGGTCGCACGACACCAAGACCACTTCGACGTAAACGCCCATGACAAGGCCCGTACCCGCAGTATGCCAAGACCCATTAGCGCCGCCAACTGCCGGGCGCCCCATCGAGCGCACATACCCTGCCGACGTCGGGCCCATTGAGAAAGATCGCCCTGGGAGCGAGGCTCATCTTCTCGATACGTAGCCCCCTTATACCCCTACCAAGGTATACTGACAGCTTCGGGCGAATATAATCATTGGTGCATCTCTTTCCACAGTATCTCGAGACGGAGACAGCCACGTTTTGAATGCGTCGGCTCCCCCTCTCCGCGCTTCCGTCAAAACCACTTACGTTTGGACCTGTGGGGTTCAACGAAGTAAGGCAACGTTTTAAGGCTTGTCCCCCTATCTTGGCTTACATATATCAATGGACGGTCTACTGCCTGGGGAGTGCTCAAGAGTGGCGCTGTTC
>NW_003315038.1:2934709-2946169 GCF_000150825.1 Verticillium alfalfae VaMs.102
GAAGAGCTTGCGTCCGGTGGGGATGCGCACGGGAATGTGAAGTGCCGTTCTCATGGAAGACGGGTGCCTTGCCTGAAGCCGCCGACTTGCTGCTGCGACGGCTCGACGGCTGGTCCGAGTCCGAGTTGCTGTCGGGCTGGCCCTCGCTGGAGTAGCCAGAGGTCCGCGGCGCGACGGGTTCGTGGCGCGGATCTGCCACTGGGTCTTCTCGAGATCATCCGAGAAGAGTGATACAGATGTCGAGTAGCTCAGCTGGGGCAGCGCCGCGTAGCTGTGGCGAGCGTCGCCCATGTTGGGCAGGCTGGAGATGGGCGCAGCGCTGAACCATGTTGCCGCGTGGACCTTGGCCGAGACGTGGCTGGCGTTGGGAGGCACAATCTCGGGCGACGTGGGCTCGAAAGTAAGGTTCACTGTGACGGATGTCTCCGAGGCAGTACGGCCGTCGGCACCGAGGCGGATGGCTGGAGGCTGAATGGCATTGGCGATGATGCGGCCCTGCTTGGCCGTGAAAATGTTCTTTCGAAGCGTCTTGGCCTTGGTGAGGCGATAGCCCTTGTCCTCAGACGTGATGTTCAGAGGGGGGTCCTCCGGGGAGATGGGGAGCACGTTGATGTGGTAGTGATCCTCCATCACCTTGATCGGACGGCCGCCAAGCTCAGGCATCTCGGCGACGCGGGCCTTGACCATGTACTCGACGCGCGCCATCTGGGGCGACATGTCGTCCCTTGCCCCAGGCACCCATCGAGGCGGGCAGACGCATGTGCTGGTCATAGACGGCATCCGACTGCTTCGGGTGGTTGCAGGCGCTCAAGGTCAGATGGTGAGGAATGACGAAGTTGAAGGGAATGCTGTACTTGTGGCCAGCCTCGAAGACGCGGGGCACGGGGTAGGCCGAGGCGGGAATGGGCATGTTGAGCTTGAGGAAGGTGTGCGAGGAGTGCTGGGCGATCTGCGCAGCGTCGAGGCGGGTGCGCGAGTGGCCGATGAGAACGATGGAGACAAAGTCGAAACGGGTGTCCTTCCAGGGGGTGATGGTGACCTCGCCGGCCACCGGGGAGCCGGAAGAGTAGACCTTGGAGTTGTAGTGGTTGTCCAGCTTGATCTCGATGCTGGGGCCCTTGGGGATGGGAGGGCGGGCGAAAGAGCCGAAGACAGAGCTGATGTCGCTGACGGAGGACATGTTGGCGGTGTTGGTGACAATGGTCTAAGTGACGGAATAAGTGGAGGGAGGGCTTGGTTCTCTCAGATGCCTTGGACCACGATGAGACCCCTTTTCAGTTCAGTCAAGGGGTGTCAGTGAGATGAGTAGGCAACGGGCAGCAGTCGATGGGACTGGAGCAGGCTGTTGATGGTGTGGGAGAGCCTGTCTAGACGATCTAGTAGGCTTCCCAAGTGGTGCTCTTTATGGAAGTGGTAGCTGTTGTGGTTGGTGATGCTGTGATGGGCAGGGCGTCATGAGGGGTTGATGACAAGGTCGACTTGATGACAATGCAAGAGATGATTTGAAAGCAAGTGAAGACGTGCTTGCCTGAGAGAAGGAGGATAATGGCTGCCGACCCATGATCGACGGACGGGAAGGAGGAGAAGCTTCTTTAACTACCTTTCGATGGCGCCCCATGGGTGTCATGGCTCATGGGTGTCATGGCTTGGTTGGGGGCATGGACGAGCTGCCGTGGGCCATGGCCAAGGGGCACCGAGTACTGAGGACCGAGTACTGGCAGGGCGTGTCGTCTGGCGGGCCGGGGGCTGGACGCACACCTGGTCGGTACCTGTACATGGCAGGAGTACCTCCGCCATCTTCTTGGGCCTGCCCTTCGCACTTGCACAGACCCGGCTCGAAGTGGATGTGGATGGGTAGGAGCGATCGAGTGGGTGGGTGATGAGGGATGGGCTTGGCCCTGGGATGAGATGGAGGTGGAGCTGCCGTGGTGCATTGCCAGTGTGTTGCATGTCCAGCACGCCCTGCGCCTGTGACTCGTTCCGGAGGGTGGGTCTCACGTCCCCACCTTGTCTTCGCTTGTACTGCGAGTGGAGACGCCGACCTCCGGACCTTGGACCGTCCACGCCAATTCAATTCAATCTCTGGGAGGTCAAAAGGTAGGTAAGGTACTTGGGTACCTAGGTAGGTAGGGTTGACACTTCCTCACAGCGCGCGGGGGCGCTGTGACTGTGCTGAAAGCGCCCTCCAACTAGTATCCGCTGGAGCTGCCTCCTGATCCTGCTTGGCTCTCGTCGCCCTGATGGGTCGGTCTCACAAATCGATGCTGCCCCTCTGTCTGGACTTGGACCTCCACCGCGAGCAGCAGAAGCTCACCGGAGCGCATTGTCTGTGGATTGACTGACCAACAAACGAACCATGTTCTTCCACAGCGGCACGGAGCCCGTCTCCTTCATCCACGTTGGTTCCATTATTAGGCAGGCCCTGTCGGTGAGCTACCGTCGAAAGGCGTACGCCACGTTCAATGGCAGCCAGCACTCAAGGCTAGCGCCATCTTGTCATCACAAGGCGTGAGAAACCCACATTCATCTTGTCGCATTTGCTCATCCACCTTGAGGACCACGAACCTGGTCACACCAGCGGCAAGTTTCTGACTCTTACACTTCACTGTGAAGGGTGGCCCCTGACTTGGGTTTGACCGGCTCACGACGGCACGATGAAGAGCCCTCGACTTCTGACGGGTGCTCGCGCACGCGCACGTCTTACGATCCTCACTCAGGTGGGGATGGATGGATCCAACGTCATGACGGAATTTGTGCTACAGGCCCACTTGGCGGAAGCCGTCGCCAGATGCCAGGATTGTGTGTGACATCAGCTGGCCACGTCTGTTCATTGAGGGACCCCCAGTGGCCATGCACGTCCATTGGTGCTGTTTGGCCAGGCTGGGCAGCGAGTGAGTGACTGAGTGACTGACTGATTGCAGATCGAAACAGCCAACAGGAGACCGTCCCGACAGCACACACCGAGCGCAGCAGACAACGGCACCGAAAGCCGACCTTGCCTCTTGCAACCCTTTCCTCTTCCTGCAGTGCTTTTTGCGTTGGTACAAGTCATCGACAACCCCAAGCAACAACTCCAGGCACACATGGCCCAAAACAGCAGTGAACCACCACCATCCATTCCCCCAGCAAAACATGCATCTCCGCGCTGTCGCAAGCTCTCGATGACACCGACACCAATTTCAACGAGCAATCCAGCCAAGGTAGAGCAAGTATCTCTACTTTGCGAGAGACGGTGAAACTGCCCCTCCCTTCCGCCATCGATGGTCCCCGAAGGACCACCTCGTGCCCGGCTGCGCCTAACGTACACGGTTCTCGTGTCTAATGGTATCCATCCGGCCACACGGCGCCTTGCCGTTAAGTGATGCGCGCGGACCTGGGCGGGTTGGGTGGGGATCCATCTGCTCGGGTCGCCTTAACGTACACGGTCCGCCGACGGGGCCACGTCGGCTTCCCGCGTGCGCCTAACGTACACTGTCGAGGGGGGTCCTTTAAGCGCTGTGGCTAGTGGTGTTCAGGGCCCCTGGGAAAATTTTCACCCTTTTTTCCGCTCCGGCCAGCCACCCGCCGGCACCACCACACGGGGTCGCACGGGGGGAGGGGGGTCGCCAGGGGGGGGGGCAACCATCGTCGGCCTCGCCCGGTTTCTACGTAAGGGGAAGTCATGTCTAATGAGATCCATCCGCCTGCGGGGCCCTAGAAAACCACGATGCGCCAGTGCTTTTACTGCAAGATTCTGTCTCGGGTGGCCATTGGCCGAACAAAGGGCACGTTTGAAGAAAATTTTCTTTCTCTCACTCGCTTGTTTTATTATTTACAATATCTAGCCTTTTTATCACGATACTGCGCTCAATGTGCCATGCTGCACGATGCATTCTGAGGAGCCTCCACCTGTTTACTGTAGCATGCCCTCAAACGATGGCATGGGCCGCCGTGTTTCGTGGACCCTACCATGTCAGGCGGGTTCCTTTACCTCATTCTCGTCCAGAATGATGCTACCCAGTCAAACAGCCACGATGTCACACTGCGCGATGCTTCGCGATGCGCACCACACGCCACGCCAAGCGCCCTCGCCCGACATGCTCGGCGCTGCGCACGTCTTCTCGGGCCATGACAAGGGGGGAACCGCACTTGCGGCTCTCCATCTTGAGCCGTGCATCAAGGTAATGGTGTCGTGAGAAGCCTTTATTCCCGGTTTTCTGCTTTTGTGTGCAGTAGAACGATCGTGGAAGCATCGCGCAGCGGAAGCAAGCGGGTCTTCTTAGACTGCCTGTGTCTCCATTTTGAGCCGCGCGCCGTGGATCCCCTTACGACATTGGGTGGCCAGACCGGCTGCATGTTTGGATCAAACGGGGGTCTCAAGCTTTGCTGGTGTGGGCATGTAGCCTTGAATGTTCGAGAAAAATTCTGGATCGTCATCCCTGGGAAGTTTTTTTTTTTTCTGCACTTTGGATTTTCTCGTCAGACTGTTCCCCATGTTTGGAGGTTCAGAGACAGGTACTTGAGGGGCGCCCACTTTCAGCCGACGGGAGACCAAGCCTTGGTGCCATTGACGCCTACTTTCAAAGCCGATGGGCACTTCAACCCTTCAACCTGCACGAATGGCCCAATAGCTCTTCGGTCTACCTGTACGTAGTGCCAGTTGCCGCCGATCAGGAGTAAGTGCCAGCTGCTGTACTACCCTGCTGAACTGCCGGCGCCAGAGCCTGCTGCACCACGCCTACGCGTCTACGTGTAAGGCAAGGCAGTTGCCCACCACGATACCCAGGTACCTAGTGTGAGCCAGCGGCGCCAGATGGCTTCGACGGCTTGACGGCGCTCTGAAAGCATCACCATCCCACCCACTCCGTTTGCTTCAGTAGCCTCAAGCCACAAGAGAGCACCATGGCAAGGAACATGCTCATCTCCGCTGAAACTCCGTCCTACCATCCCGCGTACCCGCCTCTTTCCCCCCAGAACCAACCCCATATTCCACTCAAAGCAGATCGAGGAAGCGAAAATGGGGAGTATTGTCAAATGCGCCTTTCCCTAGGTAGGTGCGTGTTCGACAACCCACCCCCACGACGTCCGACCCTCGGAGCGCCGACATCGGCAGGGAGCCTGTTGTTGTCTAGCACCATCAGTAGTTGTCAATCACGCTGGGCAGAAGAAAGACTCGTCACAGGGCGTGCTTCGGAAGGGGTCACGGATTCCAAGGCGCGCCCAGGCGGGAGAGCGACAGCGCTGGGCCAGTCTTGTCACCTGGCCCAAGCGTCCGCCCTTCGGACGACATGTCAACATGATGGGGGCTTGTCCGACTGGGTCAGCTCAGGCCAGCTGAGTCTCGACATGGTGTCATCGAGGCTGCTAAAACACCAACCCCCAAAACAGCCGCCTCGCTGGATTATTCACGCGAGCAGATTGGTAATCCTGCCCTCCAAGTCCCCGTTTCGCGCCTTTTGATCTCGCTTTTGGCCCTCTCGCTCAGTGACTCAACGCAAGCCACAGTGTCTAGCCTGTGGTGTTTTCCCTTTCTCCCCCCTCCCCGCCTTGGGCGTCACGAGTGGGATGACGAAGCAGTAAGACGCCATTTGCGCCTCGCTCAGCTTCACGAATCTCCGTCCATACCGACTGTACACGCGACGAGGACGAGGGTAACACAACGTTGTAAGACTGATGCGTTGAAATGACACCCGGCAACGTGGGTCCGCTCTGCAGGGGACGGGAAGCCTTTTTCTTGCCGCGAGGTCTTCGAAGTACTGTTACTTTGTCAGATGCCTACGTCAAATGCAAGCTCTACACTTGTTTTCCGTCCCACGCGCTCTCCCCGTTTCACATGACGCCTCGTTGCTGTTTGACTTTGCTACGCGCATCAAATGATCGCTTAATCTGGACAGCGAGCGGCCATGGACTCACTCACTCTCCCGCTCTCCAGCGCTCTCCAGCTCCAAGCAACCCCCCCCCCTTTTAGCCTGATGCAAGCCACGAACAAGCCACGCATCAGAGAGCTGGACGACGGCGGGAAACGTTGCCGCAGCCGGCGTCGGCGGCCGCAACGGTTTCGGCGGCCGCTGAATGATTAGGTGAATATGATGGGTCTCTTTTCGGTTCGGCGTGACTCTATTCGACGCCTCTTTTTGGGAGGGGGACCAGTTGAGCTATGGCCTTTGCACAGGTGCATGTACAACTCTGTTCCCCAACTTTCGGGGCGCCGCGTGGCATCCCGAGGAGTGACGAGCGAGGGGGCCGGGCAGGGGGCAGGAAGGGTCCCTTGCCGCGAACCCGTCGCCTGGGTAAACAGGATGAACTTTTGAAAATTCGGTGCTGTATGCATGCACGCCAGAGGCATAATCCCTCCACAATCAATATTCGTCAGCACCCATCACTTTCGGGACCGTGAAGCGAGCGCTGCTAAGGCTTGTTCTTAGTTTCGTGTCGTTCACTTCGGCCGGCTGGTCGGCCAGTCTGTCTCAGCCCAGCCCTGCTCTTGAGGCCAGACTTCTTCTATGTTACTTTTTGTTCTACCACATGGAAATACATTCCCTGAAGGAACGAAATGCTTGTACTGTGAAAGTCAATCCGTGCCACTTGCCTCCGGCACTCTAGTCGTGCCACGAGATGAACAGCATGATGCCCGCTCCCAGAGCAATCGCTGCAAACTGCACTACCGTCTTCTTCAGCTCCTGGGCCTTGTTGGGACCCGTCTCCAGCAGCTCAGGAATTACAGCCACCGTGCCGACGTAGAGGAACGTGCCGGCCGTGAACGGCAGCAATAGGTCACCCCAGCTCTGTGAAGTCAAAAAGTCAGCCGCGGGTCGGTTCATACTCAAGGCGGGGCGACATATGCACGAGGGACAAAGAGGAAGCTCAATAGGGGTACCGTCGGACGTCTGTCTGCAACCGGCGCAAATAGGAAGCTGAGTGAATCGGATGCGCAGGAACAAGACAAGACAAGACTCTTGCGCCACGTCGGAGTGAAATAAGAACGAGCAAGAAAACAAATGAACCACTTACAAGGCTGGTGCCCCAGATACCGCCGTTTCGTCCCATCGGTCCGCCCTCGTCACCGGCTCCACCGCCGAGCTCCTGCACAGCAATCCCAATGAGGGTGCCCAGCAGCGCGCCGAGAGCCGTGACGAACTGCGCACCCATGGCGGCCCGCTTGCTGAAACCAGACTGCACGAGCAGCGCAAAGTCGCCGACCTCATGGGGGATCTCGTGGAAGAAGACGGCCACCGTCGTTGTGGCGCCAATAGTGGGCGATGCGTAGAAGCTGGCAGACATGGCAAGACCATCGGTGATGTTATGCGTGAAATCGGCACTATTCACGTCAGATGCCTTGACCCGCGCAAGAGAAGGTTTAGTGCACTTACATGAGGTTCAGGTACCCACCCAGCTTGACACTGGCACTAATCTCCTTCTCAGCGGGCTTTACAACGGCAACCTCGCCCTTCTTGGCCTTGCGGTTCTTGGCCTTGCCGTCCGCCTTGTCGAGCGCGGAGCTAACGACCTCGGCGGCAACCTCTTGGGCCTCGCCGTGCGAGTGTCCGTGGCCATGGTCGTGTCCGGCGCCGCCGGTTGCGATCCGAAGGCCCTTATCCATGGCGACAAAGGTCATGAAGCCCACAAGAATGGCGACACCGAGAAGAGGTTACGCTTGGGCTCGACCAGCACAAAGCGCGTCTTATCGGGCTCGTCCTCACCGAGGAAGATCTCGGGTAGCAGATGGAAGAGAGTATCGCCAAGGAGACCGCCGACGGCAAAGGCAACCATGACAGAGAGCGAAGCCGGGTCGATATCGGGAGGGCAGAGGGCCAGCAGCAGGTTCGGGGGGCCAGAGATATAGAGGGTTGCAAGGAGGGCATTGATGGCGGGGCGCTCAGCGGGGAAGAGCACAGCGAAGGCGCGAGAAAGGAAGGACGACGTCTGCGAGGAAAAGTGCGTGGCCTTTGCGCCCGAGAGAGAGGCAACGATGGGGCATTGCTAGTCGCTGTGTTAGCTATCGTGTGCGAACCCGCCTCAAAATGGATTGAACTTGTGTTCAGGGGTAATATTGCAGTTGAAAGCAGAGGAGGGAGGCCTAGGGGGCATTTCCTACCTGAAGCTCACCGTCAAGCTCCTCGAGGCTCAGGTTCTCGAGGACTTGGGCATTGAAAAGAGGATCGCCCTTGTCGTAGGCCGACGAAGCAGCAGCGATGCCGGCGTGCAGCGCAAAGGCGAGGACCAAGCCACACAGGACTGGTTTGAGAGAACGGATAGCCATGGTATTGGCGATTCCGAAGGTCAGAGTTCCAAACGGGGAAGGAGAACAAGAACAGGCGTGACAGATGTGCCAGGCGAGGCTTGACTACAAGCGTCGATAGAAATGGTCAGAGTGCCTGAGTAGAGAACCAAAGGTCTCTGCTCTCGAAATACGAAGCTCGTCCGAGGAGTCGGGGGTGTGGTAGAGCCAGTCAACGCGACTTGACGGACGATCGCGGTATCGTGTCCACTTGGCCATCAACTTTCAAGAAAGCACGGGCCAGATCAGACAATCAGATAGGGCAGGAGCGGTGGGCGGTGGGGGCGGATCGCGGGGAAACACCGGCCAAGTCTCGTAGACCGATAAGCCGACCCCCCACCGGCGGCCATTGCCCAGGAAGGGGGCATCTTGCGGGTGACTTCCCAATGTTGATGAAATTGAAGCTTTTGGCGATGCTGAAACAGCAGAGGCAACCAGAGGTGTGAATGTTTACTCCCCAACCAAGAGGAACACACTTGAACTTCTGCAACTGGCCAGTAAGAGGGGTCCGCCAGCCTGTTATACTACCCCTCTAGGCACGGAGAGAACCCGGACGTCCCAATTAGGGGCCCACTACCATACAAGTCTATCACATAGACAGGTGGCTACTGCCAAGTGTATGGGCTGAAGACAATCCTCGTCGTAGCCTCGCTCGGCCGGGGACCATGATGGCCATCCCGCAGCGTCAGGAAGACACCTCTGACGACTCACCGTCCCCTCCCAACATCTCCTTCAGCTCCTCCCCTTCGCCACTGTGGTAGACCATGTCATAGAACACCCCTGCCCTCGCATACAGTTCCTTCGGCCTGCCCACCTCGACAACCCTTCCTCCAGCCATGACGACGACCGTGTCATAATCAATGATCGTTCTGAGCCGGTGCGCTATCGTCACGAGTGTCCTATCTCCGCCCGCTTCATCGAGCTCCCTGCGCAGCGCCTCTTGGATTCCCCTGTCCGTCTCGTAGTCCATGCTCGCCGTCGCCTCGTCCAGAAGCATCAGCCTGCTCTTGCGGACTAGCGCCCTGCATAGCGAGAGCACCTGCCGCTGGCCGTGCGAGAAGTTCTCCCCTTTGGCGGTAACCTGCGTCGAGAGCGCAATGCCGGCCGTCGGTGCATTTCCGTCTGCGCCGAGAGCGCCATTGGCCTGGTTCTGGAAGGAGGCAATGTCTCGACATGATTGGAGCGCCTTGGCCAGGGTGTCCTCTTCCACGTTGCCGGTCGGGTCGAGGTTCGACTCTACGGTGCCGTTGAAGAGCACTGCCTCCTGTGGGATGATAGTGAGGGCTTCGCGCAGCCTACGGCGCGGCGTCTTCGTGATGTCAATGCCGTCGTAAAGAATTTCACCCGATACGATGTGCGTGAACCGCAGCAGCGACAGGACCAACTGCGACAGTCAGTCTCGAATCACGCGAGGGATGTTGCTGGATCTTACCGTGCTCTTCCCGGAGCCTGTCCTCCCAACAATGGCCACCCTCTCTCCGGCGTTGAACTTCAAATTAACATTGGTCAAAATGTTAGGTCCTTCGGGGTCATATCGTATCGTCACGTTGCGAAACTCAATCTTGCCCGTCGCAGGCCAGTGCCGGGGAATGACATGCTCATCGTCATCCGCGAACTGGCCCTCTTCAGCGTACGACTTGTCCGACTTTTCCTCTGGCTCAAGCCCAGCATACTCGCGTACCCTAGCAAACTAAAAAGAAGTCAGCTAACGTTCCATGCTGGAGAACAGGACAAACTGACACTCTGCATCTCGACCTCGAGGTCGTTCATGCTGCGCACAAGGTGCAAGATGGTCTGACTCAAACCCGTTGCGTTGGTCAATGAAAAGCCTACCAGGCCAGCCGCCACGATCCCCGCCTTTGACACAGCAATGATGCCCGCCGTGAGGCCCACGAGCGCCGTGATTACGTCCACTCGCATCGCGACCCACCGGTTACAGTTGTAATTGGCTTCTGCGGCGCGCGACCATGTCCGCAGTCTCTCAGCCAACGCCTCGCTGAACACATCACCCATGCCGTCGCGTGCCCGAATGACAGCGAGACCCGCCAGCGTGTCGGAAAACTGCGTGAAGACGGGGCTTTGCGCCGACGCAACCAGGCGTTTGATGGTCACAGCCGTGCGCGTGTACATCTCGCCGACAACAACGCCGATGGCGCATGTCGCGGCTGCAGGTAGCATGAAGACAGGCAGAATAGAGCTGATGGCGCCAAGACGAAAGAGAATGCTCATGCCGCAGTCAAGGAAGTTGCGAAGCTGCGAGCAGATGGTCGAGTCGACAGAGTACATGTCGCGCGAGAAGCGGTTGATGATGCGGCCGACCGGCACGTCTTTATACCACGATAAGGACACGCGCATGACGGCACGGATGAAGTCGCGGTGCAGCTTCTTTGCGGCATGCCACGCACCATTCTCAAACACAAGAACCATGAGGGCGTAGCTTATCGTCTCGGCAAAAGTGAAGGCGGCATAGATGCCAAGATAAAAGGTAATGTCGACAGCCTCCTGTTTGGAATAAGCCTCGACCCAGATGGACAACCACAGCGAACTACCGAGCCAAGCCATGTTCATGAAAAGCATAACCAGAAGGCACACGACCGCGTAGAATGGGCTGCCAAAGCACGTCATGTACTTGAAGACTGAGTACCGATTAGCAGGGTGCATTTCTTGTCAAAACACTGTCGACACTTACACATGAGACGGGCACTCTTGCCGCTAGCCTTCATCTCTTGGGCTACCAGATTCTTTCCAGTTGGGTCATCTGCGGTCTTGTTCCTGTCGTTCAAAGCATCACTCTCGGCCTCAAGTTCTGGCTCCCCCGGATTGCTCCCCCCCGCAACCTCTTGCGAAGCCACCACAGGCTGCCTGACAATGCCAAGATTTTGCTCCGTGCTGACGACCTCACCCTTATCCAGGGTGATGGCCAAATCAGACTGAGCTGCCACCCAAGGCTGTTGAGCCACGAGGACAGTCGTTCTTCCGTCGAGCATGTCGGAGCAGAAACAACGCTCCCAAAGCAGGGCCGACGTCTTAGCGTCTAGCGCAGAGAAGATATCGTCAAGCAGCAGAAGGGGAGCCTTGGAGTAGAGAGCCCTCGCCAAGGCGACTCTTGCCTTCTGGCCACCGGACAAGGATGCACCGTTCTCGCCCACGACCGTCTTGTTGCCGTTGTCCATCTGGCTCAAGTCGAAAGACAGACAGCAGTG
>NW_003315038.1:2946628-2949852 GCF_000150825.1 Verticillium alfalfae VaMs.102
TCTTACCAGGTACACAGTGTAAAAGCTGTGGCAGCAGTAAGTGGCTGCTTCATGACCGCTACATGGAGCGAGAAGATGAGCAGCAGAGCAGCTGCGGTATCAGTTGTGTGACCTGCCCCAAACCTACATAGAGCAAGGACACTCGCCACATGTGCTGCTGCTCATTTTCACGAGCCTCCAGGATCCTGTTGATGGCGGCATCCTCCCAAGCAAAGTACTTAACAGCTCGGATTGAGGAGAGATACTCTGACACGAGGGAGATGCGCGAGTCTTGTGCCCGACGAACGATACGTGTCGTCTTTGCCATGAGCTGAGCGATGAAAATGGACAACGGCGAAGCGAGCAAGAGCACTGCAGCTCCGACGAGGGATGGCCAGCCCAGCATTTTGTAGAGGCCAATGATGGAGGCACACGTTCCTGTTGGCACACCGATCATGATCATGATTATGTCGCGGGACATGAAGACGGCGTCAACATCAGCAGCCATGAGGTTTGCAAGACGGCCGGTAGAGCTTGACGTCTGGGCCGTCTTTGCCTCAGGCTTTGCCTTCTTATCCTTGGAAGGAATGGCAAAGACGTCGTCTTCGACATCTTTTGAGGCAATGGCTCTGTGATAGAGCTCTTGGGTCATGGAGGACTTGACGCGCACGATCAACCTCGTCGACGTGAAGACATACTGCTGGAAACAGACCGAGCGAGACAGAGGACCACAGAACATGAGGAGCAGCCAGACCCAGGGGCGTATCACAGAACCTTTGGGATCAGCAAGGTAGGAAAGCAGCTGATAGAGGGCGAACGGCGCGACGAGCTCTAGCAGGTAGGCCGTGGCGATGCAGCTTGCCATGATGAGAGCCTCCTTTTTCAGGAGGCGAAGCACGGTCCAGAGTGTGTTTTTGCTCTTGGCCCGGGCCGCCTTAATTTTGGACAACAGTAGCAGCGGGTCGTCGTACCACGCTAGCTTGGGCAGGTCGTCAATGGTGACAGGGCGGGAAGCACCTGTCCAGATTAACGGTGTCAACCAGTCGTAGGTCAGGAAATAGTCCGCCCAGCTGCAAACCTCCTCAGGGGCGGGATCCGTCTCGACCGCCCCCTTTGGCAGTGCATGCTTGAGAGAAGGGGGGACCCATTCGCGTGGGGTGATGAGAGAGACGAAGACGGAAAGCGCCAGGCTGATGACAGCCCCTTTCAGAGGAAAGGCAATCGTCGCTGGCTCTCGTGCCTCGATACATGGCAAGATGGCCGATGCCGCGACGAGGATGAGGGTGGTCGTGAGAACAAAATTCGTTTGGTGCAAGGCAATGTGGCGCCATTCCATGTCGTTGATGAGTCTCGACAAGGCGAAGATCAATGCGTACGCAGCACAAACGGCACTGAGAGCATTGGTCTGGCCTTCGGACGCAGCGAGGACCAAGAAAACGAAGGTGGTTGCGCGGATGGCGAGAGCGCAGGCTTCCCATCTCCATCGGATGGCGGAGGCACTGTGCTGATGACGAATCCTTTTGGTGTATTGGCGGTTGAGTAAACGGTATGAGGTCCAGAGCAGGGAAACGAGTATGATCAGAATCTGAAGGTGCCCAGCTTCGGCCAAAAGAGAGATTTCGGTAACCCATGGAAGTCGGCCATCGTTGATACTAGGGGGTGGGTATCGTCAGTGCCTCGTCTTTCCAAGGACGTGCGGCTGTTGCATTTGGAGACTGCCGAGGATGGCCAACGACTCACCTTGAAGAGGATAGCAAGGATTGAGGCCCGGTAGCTGCGAGCACGAAGCTCCGCTCGGGTACAATATCAGGTATCATGCTTATGCAGGCGATTGAAAGCAAGCCGGCTTGCTGAATAGTGCATCGCAATGTCGCAGAAAATCGACGTTGATGTGATGAAGAGGGCGAGAGTGAGAAACTCGGTCAGTTTTGTATCATGAAAGCATCAGCACCTCGCATGACCTTGGCTCACTGAACTTGCCTCGTCTGAGGTAGTTCCCGGCTGCTGGAGATCAGAAGGTGGGCCCAGCAGCATGCAGCCGCAGGGCGCTGCGTCCAGTTGGATCAGTCCCTGCCGACCCGCCGCCTCACCGAAGCCCAGCGGTCGAATAGCGTCCCGGGCGCAGACTTCCAGGGCGTTGACAGCTGCAGTTTGTGCCTACGGCGTGGGGCTTCCGGGCGCCGCGGGGGCAATCTCTCGCGCACCCACCCTAGCTTCTCAGGTGCCGGGTGGGCCCCCCCCGATATCGCCAATGCTCGCCCGCATGTTTGGCTGGTCCAGGTGGTGAAAGCAATAGTTCACCTGGCTCGGGCCTCACCGACTTGTACGACAGTCAAAGTGCGGTGTGAGCCAGGTTTGTTGGCTTCCATAGGCTACAGAAGGCTGCACGAAGTCGACCTCCCGTGCTGGGTTGCAGATCGAAGCTGCGACGATGCCTCACTTGTATCTACTGGTCACAGGAGAAGGCTGCTCTGAGTGGGGGTCACATACGATTGGGAGCCTGGATTCAGTTGCTGCTGGTACCCCCTCTGCACATTGTTCAGACATACGATTGGATGTTGACGAGAAGAGAGCTGATGTCCGAGTGGTGCTGCACGTACAGACGTTCGACAGAGGTCCCATACAAATTCAGCTGGCAGACCAGAAGCCTAGCAAGCATAGGTGTCTGAACATCCAGCCTCGAAACTTGATTCCCACGTCGATGCCCTTCAGGCTGGCGACGGCCTATAGCCAACTCGTATATTTTTGACCATCGCTCAATCATGGCCAGTCCATCACAGAAAAGCCCCCCCTCAATGGGAAAAGTGCAAATACCATAAATCAAAACACCCATCCCACAGACGACCGCCTCATGATGACGCCCCGCCACCGTCGCCCTTCAACCCGCCCGCCCTCCTGTCGAACCCCAAACACACAGCCGTGGCATAGTCCCCATCATGGCTGATCGACAACAACGCGCTCTGCCCGCCTCCCGCCCCGCCAACGACAGCAACAGGCGGCCCGCTCCCGTGTCCCTCCCAGCCTTCAGGCTTCGAAATAACCACGTCCCCGAACCCCAGCCTCCAGAACGGATGCGCCTTGAAAGCTGCCTCCTTGGCCGCGAACCTGAACATCCTCCGTCAGCCTTTTTTGTTCTCTTTCACTCAGGAACTCGGAGAAGTCCGCATCGGCATTTCACAGCAGATAGGATCAAGGTAAGGAGACGAGATGCTGCACGTCCCGCCACAAACGTCGAACGTTTCCAC
>NW_003315038.1:2950109-2953318 GCF_000150825.1 Verticillium alfalfae VaMs.102
CGCGTGTTGGAGTAACAGGTGGGATTCAGGCTTTTGCAGGTGAGCGTTGTAGGTGCATCACGGACGGAGATGAGAGAACATGAATCGATGGGACCGGTGAAGCTCGGTGAGACACACACACATCAAATGTGGATCTGTGGGGTTGATGAGAGCTTCTGGATAAGAGACGACGACGTCATTCTCGTGTCCAAATGTTAACCAAGTCCTACAATGCTTCCCATACCCAAGAAAAATCAGGCGCAACATGTGATTTGCAAGTCATCATGACGCTGTGAAACAGTCAATTTGCGCAGCGCAGATGATTCCCTGTGATCCAGCTATGTACAAGCAAAAGCTATCACGATGATGAAGTCCACTTGCCGCAACGAACATTCACCCCCGGAAAGAAAATAGCAACCACAGACCCCCTCTCGCAATTAGGTCGACTGATATGTTGTCACAACACACTCCCGATTCAAGTAGCTCAATCTCGTAGTCTGTTCTCAATGATGTGACGCCCAGAGACAAACGGACCAAGGACGCAGCATGATTTTCGGTTTTGATCCAACTCGTTGGAATGATTGGCTTAGTCATCAGCAAGAAGAGGAGCACGCTCCGCATCGGCGGGAGCCGAACCACGGCCCCAGTTGGTCTCGCGGCCAGTCCAGGCGGGCACAGCGACGGCGAGCGTGGAAACGAAGAGGACCGACATGATGACGAACGCAAAGATCCACTGGAAGGCGACGATCTGGTGGAGGAACTGGCCGACGCCGATGGAGGCTGCGAGGACGCTGAGGGCGAAGCCGATGGTGTAATCCTGGGCCGAGTTAGCACATAGCCCAGATAAGAAAATAAAATGCTTGTGGGCGGTTGTTACCTTGTAGGCCAAGATGAAGAAGCCTCCGTAGGCCAGGATGGACCAGATGAAGATGTTGCCGAAGATGCGGGCCACAAGGGAGTCAGGGTGGTGCACCATGATGGCGCCGTTCCAGTAGATGGCGACGAAGGTCCAGGCGAGGGGTCCGGCAACGGCGGGCGCGTGGATGAAGCGGGGGAAGGTGTTGTGGCGGAAGTAGAGCGAGGACAGGTTGATGAAGTTAATAGATCAGGATAACTTCTGCCCCCGCGAAGTGGGAGCGGACGAAGAGCATGACGAAGGCAAAGTGCAACAGGTTGTTGAAGATGAAGTGGCTGCCGACACTGGCAGCAGCCTGAACATGTCGGTGTTCTTCGAGAACAGGTGAGCGACGTAGCCGATCTGGAGAATGAAGAGGACGATCCTAGGTGTTGTCAATTGCGCGTTGGCTTGCGTCCGTCAGGGACGACTACTCACCAGTAGATGCTGGTAATGAGGGAGTTCAAGGTGAAGGCCGTGGGGTACAGACGGTTCTGGTCCCAAATGCTTTTGCGGATGGTAAAGCCATCATGAGGGGTGTACAGAACATAGTAAAACGAGACGATGACAGACAAAAGCCACGACAAGATGGTCAGAACCTTGTATGTGGTGATTGAGCCGGCGCTGTGCGTCTCCTTCTTGGCGAAGGGGTTGACTTTAGGAATCAATGTATGTCAGCTTCATTTGCTTTGAGGATTTGGATGCACAGTTTGGAGGCGGAGGTCACGACCGTTGACCAGCCACTGTGATAGGAAGGACTTACGTGCGTGAACTCGGTCCATGTTGTTATGATGATGCTGGCGTTGGCTTCGGCTCGCGTACTACGTCGATTAGGGTATGTATTGCGAGCGGAACCTCACTTCGACTCTGATGCTTGTTGGACTAAAACGGTCGATAGGCAACTCGACTGCGGATGACAGGGCGAGAAGGCGAGAGGGCGAATGGAATGGAAGAGGGGGAGCCCGTTGTATTTAAAGCGGCACGGTCGTTCGTCGTCATGCGGGTGACCGTCGCAAGCCGGGTAGAGACCGAGCGAGGGGTTCAGAAGGGGGCGAGTGCGGTACGAGTCTCTGAGGAGGGATGTCGTAGGTGGTGTGTCTTTCTCATGTACCTCTACGAAGAGACCCAGGTCGAAGAGTGGCTAGTGAGATGCGTTTCAGCGGCAAGGCAAGGTCGACTGGCTGGACAAGGCGACCAGGGAAGCAGGCAACAGGCGGCATGGGGCAGTTCCATGCTAGATCGACGCCAGCTACAAGGGTGTCTGTCTGTCTTTCTTTCTCGCCCGCGCTTTCCACCTTGCGTAACTCTCGAAGCCACAATGTGCTACGTATCCTAGCTAGGCAAGTGCTACAGACATGATGCGACTGCCAGAAAAATAGCCTTTGTACCTTGGGTTCTTCCAACATGATCACGTTGCCTGTGCCCGTATGTAGATACCTGTCTCTTCGTTGACGGTTGAGCTACTCCTCGTGAGACAATCAATGGTACTGCCTGCGAACCCAGAGCTGACCGCTTTACAAGCCGCACCACTCGGGCCATGACAACCCCCATCTCGTGAGGAATGCAGTATGCACCAGGCGTATCATCAGCGACGGCAGCGACATCAGGTGTGTCGGGGGTGGTGCCAAGGCACATGCCATCACACGGTTTCATTGGCCCAGGGGCAGGAAGCTCTCCTGGTATGACGACTGTTCCCCCGCTTTCTGGCCGCTTTCTCGACACACCAGCCACAGTCATAGTGGGGCAGCCGTAGCGTCCGCTCCGGAGGAGCACCTGACGCCCAGTAACTCGTCACGTCTCGCGCTTGCTTCCCTTCCTTCCAGCGACCGACCGTGGGCTGCACCTTCCTAGCTGCGGCCAATCGCCCAATCGACCGACCCCCGATCGCCCCAGCCAGTTGCAGACGCGCTCTGCACCTTCACGTGGTGTCAACGAAAACCCCGATCGATCGGTCTATTCCCTACTCGACTGGCGCCGCCCTGGTGTCTGTCCATGAGACTCGTCGTCAAGGCGCTGCCTGCGTCCCTTGGACTTTTCATTGCTGTTTCACGCCGATTCACGCAGCATCAGGTCACAATGGCTGTTCAACGGTTTATATGGACTGAAGTTCTGCTGACTGGTTGACTGTTTGTCTGTCCAAAAATACATGAAATCGCAGAAGAAATACCTCAGCTGCGGTTGTACTGTGGACCCATGTGTACTGTACGTACTCCTTTTGCTCGCCTTTCCAGATATCATACCATTACAGAAGAACAAAGTACAATCGTCTCGCTCATCAGTTCTCAGTCACCTCCACGTCCTCACAACGTAGTCATGGCAGAGACCGCGTCTTGCC
>NW_003315038.1:2953418-2954559 GCF_000150825.1 Verticillium alfalfae VaMs.102
ATTCGAGAAGAAGGTAAAGGTTGGGGGGAGATAAACGTATGTGGTCCCGTACACGGATGACCTGCAAGAGGCCGTACAGGTTTCGCCGTCTTCAACGTATGTTCAAGGCCCCGGACGAGGCTATCTCAGGGCAGGAAACCCGTGCAAGGGGCTGTGCCCGGTGATGCTGTGATGGCGCGTAACAGCGGGGAGAGTTGCTGAGGTGTTGGTTGCCAAACGTGATCTAGCAGAGCTCAACGGTGTTTTCTGACATCCCTGCTAGGTCGAGGTGGAAGTCATATCCGCCTGCGCCAGCGTCGATGCAGCTGTACTCAGATAGCGACATGTCTTCGGCGTCTCCCGCCTCCATCGAGCGCTGGTTTTCCTGGCTGCTGAAGAAGAGAGGAATGGACTCTCCGTCAGCAGCATGGGAACGGGGGAGAGGTACATATAGCGTCTGGCTTACCAGCTGCCGAATATCACACAGCCGCCATGGCATGCCTTCCGACGGCGAATCATCAGTGACAAAAAGGTCCAGATATCGTTTAATAAACTGGTGTATGTCAAGACTACCCGGGGCAGGCAGCCGACCGGTGCTGTCATAGCGGCACAAGGTGTAAAGCAGAGCGGTGGGCGATATTCCCATTTCGGCCTCGCATATATCATGCCAGGGGGGCTGGACCAGTCGAGAATTGCACGCCTCGTTGGCATATATGGACCAGAGAGGCATGAATGAGTCGATGGAGCTATGCGCCTGAACCTGAACCTGCGCCCGTGGCACGTGGCACCATTCAAGGCACTTGTGCATGGCGGTAGATTTGCAATGGCTGCCTTGGAATGTCCACCTTAGTTGTTGCTTGACATATTTGTCTCGCAACCCTGGCGCATTGTTGAACTCCGTGGCGTGGCCACCTTCTCCTGATGTCAATTGTTGCTCAGCTCGACACAAAAGCACAAGTGCATTCATGTCAATCAGTTGATGACTCCTTGATAGCATCTTGTGATCGTCATTGTCGTCGACAAGTGAATCCTCTACCTCGAGCATGATCCCGTTCAGTTCTCGAAGTTCTTGGCCGAGAGCCTCGTGGTCGTCACCAGATAAGCGAAACACGCCGACAGCTTTGAGGAGCTTGAAGAACCGCTGAGTTGAAGGTTCATCTAG
>NW_003315038.1:2955183-2960408 GCF_000150825.1 Verticillium alfalfae VaMs.102
GTATGTCTCTTCCATGAAATCATTAATTCTTCGAGTTCATATATTGGGTAAAGCTGCAAATCTCCTCCTCGAACGGCGCCCACTCGCCGGCCGCTTTTCGGGGAGCTCGGTTGTGTCTGGGCTTCGCTGATTTTGCTATATGACGTCGCCTTGTGGGAGACAGCCGAGCTTGTGCTCTGGATGCTGTCCGTACGCGACCCATCATACCTTGCTGTATCCTCAGGTATTCGATGATATTCATAAGCGATTGAGAACGTTAAGTGGGATATCGGGGAAGCAGGCTGCAACACAATGTGATCAAAATCGCGAAAACGGGAAGCCATCCGCTATTTACGTTGTGATGCGCTCAAATACAAGGGGCAAAAGCGGCCAGCCTTGCGGGCAATGCAGCAGGCGGCCTCAGTCATAACTGAGGGATCAGTGGAGCCGGCTTTATCTCGAACTTGAAAGACTTCCGAGCATTTGCCTCTACTATGGAGTGGATGGGAAAGAATAGAAGAAGAGGGGGGGCAGATGACCCTACCTATGCGGGCACCAGGCTGTCGCTGCCAGCCAGCCGTCCACATGCACGCATGCGAGCCACCGCCGAATTCCAAGAGTTCTTGACAGAGAGGGTGTGCCGGACTGCAGGAAGATGCAGAGAGTGGTGTCGTCGCCGGCTCTGGGAGAGCCCAACGCTGCCCAAGACCCAGCCCAGGCTGACGTGGTAATTGGAAGTGGTATGCTGTGGTAGAACTGTCATTCGTGTCAATTGGAATTCCAATACAAAGGGTTCCATTGGCAAATCCAGTGATAATTCGAAAAACTCTTCGCTTGGACGAAGCGCTTAGCTTGGGACGACACGGAGACGATGGACTACAAAAGCTCATACCGACTCCGTCAAGCATGATGCTTAGGTAGTGTCCATAATTCACCCTGTACGTACGCACCATTTTCTCTACGAGGTCTCAGTTCAAATCGTTTCCGTCAATATGGGAGTTCACCATGCAAATCACGGACCGTTCGGCATGGTCAATCTGGACCACTGCCCCGACGACGGTGACGCCGAAGCACAGATCCCCAGCCACGATTCGTGCCATGATTATGACGGGCAAGCGACCAAACATGCAGCCTCACAAATATCAGAGTGGACAGGCGACCATCTGCCAGAACCAGCAGTGACCTATCCCAAGCGAAGAACAAAGCCCGAGCCCGTACGGTACTGGCTTGATGACATTACACGGGGATCTACCGGTCGTGGTGATTGTAGCAAAAACGTCGAAGGAATGGAAGCGACCTGGGAGCCCAATCAGGCTGTGCTGGGCACGTCAGCCAGGGCGAGCAGTCACTGGAGCAACGCGGACAACCTACAGTCGTTCAAGAAAGCCCAACAACTCGAACACCGAAAGACGAGTAGAGAGCAATCGGACAGTGTACCGAATGCCAGGAACTTTGGACCCACGTCGGGGGGTCCCAAGTCAAAGTGGCGATCGCCTTGAGCCTCATGTGGGGTGGGAAGAAGGGGGGCGGGGGACAGGGTGCTGGGGATTGTTCTACTTTGACTTCCGTCTCGCTTTGGAATTGTTATCTACCTGATTTTCGTAGCCCATAGGGGATCTGTCAAGGAGCTGTATGCTCTGTTGAGCTTCTCTAGTCGTATCTCAAGGTGAAGTGAATGGTGAATGTCGGTCATGAGAGGAGGGTAGTCTTGTGTAAGCCAAGATGCTGCGGCTTGCTGCGACTCGCCGCTTATGAAAGGAGGCCCCTACAATGGCGGTCTGATTTACGGTGTGGGCTGAAAGCCCCTTTGGAAAGCAACTGGTGTCGGGGATTTACTTGCGTAGATAATGATTCAAATAAACAAAGTGCTTGCTTACGATGACAAAACAGTAATCAATCTAGTCGAACTGATGTGCTCAAAAGGGGGTATCAGCGCAAGGTGAAGAGCGAATAAGCGATAGAATCCTGGAGGCCACCCCCCCCTCCCCCTTCTCCCCCACCACGATGCGCCGCATCAAAAACAGAGTGCACAGGAAATGAGGTGAAAATGAACAGCCGTCAACGCAACTCGCCGGTTTGCGATGAAATGACACACATACACGCCCAACAACAGTGCTTACTAAGCTTCAGCCATGAGCTGCTCGCCCTCGTCCAGAGTGTCCATCACCTTCTTCAGATTCCCGATCAGGCTGCGGCCCAGACCAACCAGCAGCAGTTTCTCTGCATTGGCCGGCAGTCCGAGGTACGTGGGCGGCTCGCGCTCGGGAAGTTTGTGGATCCAGGCTGTGAACTCAGGTAGAGACGTGCCGGATGGGACAACCAGACTGCCTTCCTCAGAACCATCAGGCCCCTCAACAAGTTTGTGCCCAATGTCATATGCTGCAGGCGTGAGGAATGACTCGACGAGGCTGTTGAGCTGGCGGAAGTCGCCTTCGTCGTCGATCTTGCCGCCGTAAGTCTCAGTAACGAGGTAGCGAATCATGTCCCACGGAATGCTTTGAGGCGCAATGTTCGTGCGAGTCCCGGCGGCCTGTTCGATCCACGTGTCAATGATGAATGCCGAGCATTCGTACTGTGAACCTGTTAGCGCCTTCATTCACGATGTTTCAGAGAGGGTAGGCTTACATCGCTGTCATTGAACTCCCAGAAACCCTTCCAACCGAGGTTGGGAGCCATAGCGCCGGACGCTTCCTGGACAACGGCGTGGAGGAAAGCGAGCAAAAGGTAAAGCCTGGTACGTTCCACAGGGCTCTTTGCAGACCGTGTTGAGAGCGAGGACATCGAGTCTTTCATATTGGCCCTTACGCCAGCAGGCTGCTCGTACATGAGGACCCGAGAAGCGCGCAGGAGGTTGACGGGAATCTTGGGACTCGACTCCATCGAGAGGAACAGCCGGAAGTCCGAGTGGGGGTTGAGAGAATCCATGCGTTTCTCCAGACTTTGAAGCCAAGACGGCGCGAGGTGAACGTTTTTGACCAAGACCCACGAGCCTGTTTGTGCGGCGGTGGTGACGGCCTTGTCAGCGCTGGCGAGACCTTCATTGGAACCCATGGCAATGTTGGTGCAGTTGACTCGCATTCTCTCAACCAAGTTGTCGACCTTGTAGCTGGCATCGAAGCCAGGACTAGAGACAAGGGCGACAGGTCTGGTGGCAGGCACCTGGGTGACAGTCTCCTTAAGATCCTCCACAATATCGAAGAGGTCAGAGCCAAATACGAGCGTCACGAAGCGCTCTGCAGCAGGAACGAAACGGTCAAGGCGGAAAAGCTTAACCAGCAGAAGAGATAGCAGTGCTTGGTCATTTGCCGATGTGTTGTCGTCCCAGATCTGGGGAACAAAGTTCTCTGCAAGTTCTTCGGTGAGGAAAGTGTCCCAGTCAGTAGAGGCGGCCCTGCCTAGCTTGTCCTTGAGCGCGCTGAAGTGGCCCGCTCTGGCAAAGGCCTCGTCTCGGGCATCTGGCTCGGTGGAGAGATCCTTGCCCTCCACACGCTTGTCTAGGATGACGTCGATGAGCCCCTTGTCCATAGGGTATGGCGAGGCCTGTGCAAGCAGCATGGCTAAGGTTATACGATCGCGTTGGAGCAGACCCAGAGCTGTTCGCTTGAAGGCAGAGACGAACAGGTCCTTGACGATGATATCCCGGCGGACATTATGGTCCGTCTCATTAGCCAAGTTCGGATTACCTCGCAGGACAGAGTGGAAAATGTCGAGGAAGTACTGAAGCGAGAATTGGTAGAAGTGGTTGAGGTAGTGCAGCTGCTCCAGCACGGCGAAGACAGTGCTGCAGGAACGAGCAATAATGCTGTACTGTTGCGTGATCTCGTCTACCTCTGCCATGACACCCTCAGTACTGCTGATCTTTGCCGAGATCTCCGCCGCCTCTGTCTTGAGGGTCTCCAGAGTCTCAATGACGTTATCGTCATCAAGGATGTTGCCACGAGACTCGTTGAGGGCTTGGAGGAGGCGCTTCTCAAGCTGGCGCAGGTGCACCGTGAACTCTCCCTGCAGCTTGATGAGATTTGATCGTCGTTCGTCCACATCTGGGCCGCTCGGATTTGAGAACCTCGTTCAGGGACTGTGTCTGAAGACTGCTCTGCGTCACCGTGAAGTTGACAAATGTGGTTCGACTGCAGATATCGGGGGGGAAGGTTGCGGACGGATCGCGCGTGGAGAGATAGATCTTGAAAGCAGGCGAGAAATCGATCTGTTGTTTGCCGAGCTGGATGAGAACACGCCCGCCAGTCTTTTGGTACTCTTTGTTGAGGACTTGGTTCAAGATAGGGTCGAGGACTCCGCGTCCTGGATCAGGATTGGGTTACCGAATCTGAGAGAGCTCTCAAGCTGCTTAGTGAAGGAATCGTCAAGGAAGCTAGTGACAGTCAAGCGACGATCCTTGCTCTCTTTCTGGAGGAACTCTGTGACTCTCCCAGATGGATCGATGATGAGAGGGTAGCGGTTGAAGCGCTTCAGGATGATGGCATTCTCGGTGCAGAGGTCGTCCACGGGGAGACTGTTCTCTTGCCAGCCGAGCCGCTCATCAGCAGTGGAAAGATACTCGGTCACAGGATTGTGTTGCTTGTACTGGACTCCGGAAAGATGAAGCTGGTGCAGCCAGTCTTCCATCATTGACTTTCGGAAGGTTTGATCATAAAGACCGCTGTAAGCGAGGAAAGCCGCGGCGACCAGGACGTCGCCAACGAGGGTGCTGATTTGCGTCTCGAAAGACTTGCTTCCTTCCTCCCAGCGAACTCTCTCTGATGATAGACTGTCAAGGAGCCTGACACTCCTGTCGACCTTGAATTGTACTCGCTCCATCTCGGATTTGATGGCTTGCGTCTCGCTGATGAGCGCCGCGTACTCGGTCTTGTAGGTCGCAATGCTTGATTCAAGGGCATTGATGGTATTTTCCACGGCCTTGGCTTCAGCCTTCGTTTGTAGAGCCTGCTCTTCGAGCTGCTCTACCTCATTCCTCAGAGGGCCGACACGATCAAGAATCTCTGAGTAAGTGACCTGCGCCTCCACCCATTGGACTAGCGGACCACAGGCCTTACTGGCGCGGTTAACCTTGTCAAACGTGAACTCGGGGTTCGACAGAAATTCGTTTCGCATCTTGACGCGCAGAGGCTTGGTCATCTTCTCCTCGTTGTTGAAGTTGACGATGCTAGCAATGAAGTCGTCCTTGCGCACGATCGCTTGGATGTTCTTCCACTCGTTGACCTTATGACCCAGCAATGTGCAGACAGGTG
>NW_003315038.1:2960645-2972158 GCF_000150825.1 Verticillium alfalfae VaMs.102
TTGTTTCTCTAGAGCAGCCTGGATCTCGAGAGAAGTATTCTTCCTCTGTTCAGCCTCTCGCTGGTCGGCAATCATGCGCTGCAGCTTCTCGTTTGCCTCGGCATCCTTCTGCTCAAGCTGCGACTTCTTCTCCGCAAGGCTGACACGCAGATCGCGAACCTTGTCGACGGTGTCGCGGAGCTTCTCTAGACCGACATTGAGATGGCGCTGCTGCTCCTCAAGATCCTCCCCGCTTTTCATTGTAAAGTTTGACGTATTGCGCAACGAAGTCAAGGAAATGCCTGGGCGTGAGGAAAGTGACCTTGCCTTGCTGCTTCTGTAATTTGACGTTAAAGCGCTGAAGAGAGTAGTGAATGTAAACCATGGAATTGACAATCCGCCCCGCGGTGCGATGGCGGCAAAGAGAGCCCGCGGTCCGCGACGGGAATCGAATCAGGTGCGTGGAAGTTGGGCCGATCCAGGTCAATGGAGTGGGTAAGCTCATGGCCTACTTGGAAGAGCGCCTGATCAGACCAGTCACCGAACCAGTTGAGCACGCAACGGTTGAACAGCGCTGGACTGGTGGCTGCTTTGGAACCGAGACCGTCTTCGGGTGGGTTCATGGTGAAGACGACGTGCAGGTTCTTCACAATCTGTTGTGTGAACCACTTGTAAAGCTCCTCCTGAGAATCAAGGTGCAGGTTTTGACGTTGAGCACCTTCCTTGCATGCCGTCATCAGGGCGGCAAAGTCGTCGCCCTCGAAGAGACCAGGAACCTCGGCGTTGGCCAGCAGGGTGTTCATCCGTTCCAGGAAACCCGAATCGAGAACATTGGACTCGTCCATGATAAAGCAGATCTTCTCCCCCTTGCAACCGCAGCGCCGCAGGACGTCGCGGAGGTCATCGTCGAAGTCTTCAGCAGAGTATTTGCCATGAACCTTGATCTGGAAGACCTTCAGACCATTCATCCAAGCTACGAAACGAGAGAGAGTTGTCTTGCCACTTCCACTGACACCGATGAGAATCAAATGGCCCTGAGGCTGGCGGAACACACGATCGATACGAAGAACATGCTCCAGAACGTCGTTGAAGAGAATGAGAGGCACGTCCACTTCTTCCTCGCAGAATGTCTTGAGACGAGCCTTGACGAAGTCTCGAAGCTGCTCGCGGTCCACAGGGACGTAGTTCTTTGATAGCCAGTTCGAGAACAGAATGGGCCCACCGAGAGCCTGCTGCTCGTCAATGCTGGGGAAGTACTGGGTTGCGATGCGCCGTACTGCCTCATCTGTCCACTGGCGTTCATCTTCGGCTACGAGACGATCTTGGAAAAGTCGCAGAGCTTCGTGCGCCCAAATACGGATAAGACCCTCCAAAGACAGATTCTCCAGCGGGCGTATCGCCTCGTAAATGCCGCGGGCCCATCGTGTCAGCTCACGAGGACTGTAAACATAGTGTGGCTGGATTTTGGGGGTGAAGCGTTGCTGAGATTCGAGGTAGAACTTAACCATGGCTTGCGTGAGTTGATCAGCATAGCCACGGAGCGTGGGGATGATCTTAAGAACGGCGGAGTTGAAAGTGCCGTAAATTTGCTGGAGAGAAAGCTCGCCAGGGTAGTCAACCATAATGAGAGGGGCGTGTCGCAGGAATCGGTCACCCAATGGAGTACGGCCAGCGTCGGTCGGCGGGTTGCAAGCACCTACAAACTGAATCCTATCAAGCGTGACCCATGACTTGTCAGATGTCCTCCAGAAGCCGTTATGTTCGACGAGCTGCCTAAGGAAAGATATGGCTCGTTGCGTGCCATACTTATCAGGCGCAGGAAGGTTGATTTCATCACAGAAGATGACCAACCACCTTCCAATCTGAGTAGGCGACAGTATCACGCCGTTCAGTGTCTTCTTGTATTCGCAGTGTTGCTCAAAGGTCTTGATCAGAAGATCTGGAGTGGTAGCACTTGAGAAGTTAAGGCCCACAACCTCCATGTTGGGAAGTTTGCGGAGAGCGCTGAACAGCGTCATTGTCTTACCCGAACCTGGCGGGCCGCAAAGAAGAAGGGGCTTGTGCTCAGCGAGCCAGGAGTAGAGCACATCCTCGTGGCGAACTGTATCCAGAGTCGGAATAACCACATCAGTCTGTGTGATGGAGTGAGTGTTGACCTCGATAGTAGGAACCTGGTTCTGCCACTGTGTCCACTCTGCCTTGGGAAGGGAGACATCGAAATCGATGAGAGAGCTGGCACCATCGAGAGGCGGTGAGCCGAAGCTTGCTAGACCAGCAACGGCGTCGCCGAAGGTTTTGCGGTCATTCAGCGGACAATCTCCAGTGAGAGACCAGACGAGAGCAAGCAGCAGCTTCTTGGAAACGTAGGCCTCGACTTGCTCTGGCTCAAGGGGGAAGTCGGAGTGCTGGGCATTGTACTCAATCATGTCTCGAACTGCCTTGTTGAGGAGCGAGAAGAGAGTATTCAGCACACGTGCCACGGTGAAGTCCATAATGTGGTCGTAGCCCCGAGCTTCATCAAGGGCTGACGAAATAAAGTCTTCGCCTGTAAGGTGAGAGTTGAGGAGATCGGCAACATGATTTTGGAGGGCGAGAGCCTTAGCCGGGCTCTGAGCCGACGCAACATTGTCTTCGTCAAGGTCCTCGAAAGGCTTGGTGCGAAGGGTCATCAGGTAGTTCTCGACCATCATCTGAGGAGAGACAGTGTCTTCACTGAACCATACCATACCACAACGACTGACAGTAGCGAGTGTAGCATACTTCAGGGTTTCAACCTCGAACATGATCCGAACGTTCGAAGGCAAGTTGAGACGCTCACCATTGGGAAGCGTCAGGAGCTTGTTGTCGTCGAGCACACTGTTGAGATTCTCAACCCACTCAGGGTCAACATCGCCATCAAAAACAATCCAGTGACGTTTCGAATCCTCACCACGAAGGTTGTCAACGATTTTGCGCAGAATACTCGTGAACAGACCGTCAGTCCATTCACGGGTGGTCGAGTCGAGATTGCCGTACAAGGCTTCTTTTGACATGACCTTGGAGTCGATGACATGATGTACGCCTTCAACGCCTTCGACTTTTTGCAGAGATCCAACAAAATCTTCCACGCCGCAGACTTGCCTGTACCGGAGTTTCCGACCATCATGACGCCGTGGTGAATGTTCTGAATCTGGTACAACTGGATAACCTTCGTCATCCATGTATCGTTGACGACGAGCTGCCTCTCAGCGGCCAGTGTACGGATGGCTTCCTCGAGCGCCACCAGATTAGCCGGGACATACTGTACACCGGGGAAGCAAACGTCCTCGACGGTCATCATGATTTCGACGTCGGACTTGATGAGCTTCGGCGCAATCGTTTCTCGAATGCTCTGCACGATGATTTCGGCCTCTACAACGTCAACGCCATCACCACCAGTCAAGCGGGCTCTCTTCAGGCCTCCAGAACTGACAAGAACACTCTTGAGTGCACGAAGTCCGAAGTCGTAATGCGCTTGCTTGGACAGCTTGTCCGAGCACCTGTCGAAGAATGGCACAGTCTGCTTCGATAGGGACTTGGCTTGGTTGAAACCCTGAGAGTAAAGCATAACTTCTGCGATGAGCTCTTTGTCAGGCTTGGACATGGCCACGCTACGGAAGAGCTTCTTCAGGTTGTCTGGCAGGTTGGAACGACCGGCATATCCGGGGTTCATTGTGATGAAGATGCCGGTGTTGGCGTTCACGCGGAGCTGGCGACCAACGAGCTCAATCTGGGACTTATCATCCTCAGCACCTTGCTTGAGACCAAGCTGAATGTTTTGAATCTGCTGTGACACGGCAGACAGGATTCTCTCCTCGAGGCGGTTGAACTCGTCGAAGCAGCCCCAGGCACCGACTTGACAAATACCCAGGAAGATACGGCCCATGGCCTGGAAGTCGAAGGTGTCGTCACAGCAGAAGACGAGGGTGAAACGTCCAAGTTGCAAGCCGAGTGCCTTAACCGATTCTGTTTTTCCCGTACCAGCTGGTCCGTACGGTGAGCCACCGAGACGTTGTTCGAGAGCTTGGGTAAGGGTGAGGAAGCATCGATCGGTAAGAGGGGTTCGGACGAGACGATCTGGCACTCCTAGATACTCGAAGCCATAGTTGAGCTTGGCATTGGCCATCTTGACCTGCAGACGCTGCTGGAAGTCGCCTTCTGGCGTATATACGTAGCGCATCTGCAAGAGCCAGAGGTAGTGAGTCGGCGTGGTTGCATTCAGCTTCATAAGCTTCTCAACGCAATCCCGTTGATGAACACACTCTGTAATCAGCTGCTCACACTTCTTGCGCTGGATAACTTCGAGGTCCCCGAGCACTGTGTCGGCAAGATGGCGAAGCACCTGCACCTCCCGGTCAAAGAGCGACTGAAGCGTCACTCCTCCGTCGGCAAGGGATTGTTCTACAGCTGTCGTCCAAGCCGCCTGGGCAGCCAGGACAACTATCTGACTGGGGAATGCGTCCATGAACTCGATCAAGACTGGCTTGCCAATACTCTCAGACTCGAAGATGGGCGTATACTGGGCGATAGCGTCGGCAAGAAGCTCGGCAAGAGTCGACTTCATGCCATTTTCTAGAAGCGGCAGCCAGCCATTGATGCGGGGCGCCTTGACGAGAGAAATTTCCTTCCTTTAGTCGAAAAGCCTCTTCCCTCTTTGGAAGGAAAGCCAGAAAAGATGGTCTCATCGTCCATGATCAGGCCGGAAAGACCAGCAAACATCTTCTTGAAATGCTTGGCGATGCGAAGAGTATCATTGCTATTACCTATCATCTCGAGAAGGTCTTCATCACCAACGAAATAAAATCTCGGGAAAGACACACGCTCCTTTTCGAGGTATTCACCAAGGGCCTTTTGGATCTTGTTGAGCAGCTCGGCGAGACGCTCCAGGGACTTCTGCACGTTCGCGATGCCGAGGACATCCAAAACATAGGGCTGCTTGTAGACTTTCTTCATGACGGTAGAGAACTCGCTGTTGATGTTTTGGAATCGTGAGGATTCGATGGGAAGCAGATGCTTGATATCGGCATTGCCTGTGAAGACACCCTCCAGGTAGACCCATTGGCGCTGCACATCAATCCAGATGTCGAAAAGGACATGGACGCGGTTGAGCTTGTCCTCCCACGAAGAAGCTTCCTCTTCAAACTCCTTGTAGTAAGGAGAATGTTTCATGGCCTGTAGAGAGTTCAGGTTTTCGCTGCACTTGGTGAAGAGATCGTCCCAACCTCGAATGAGGCGACATTTGTTCTGGTAATTGACGAGCTCGAGTGCGTAATTGGTCCACGTCTCGCGAACCTGCTTCAAAAACTCTTCCAGAGCCATTTCTCCTTGAGCTTGGGCTATGATGTCCTTGACGATGACTTCTGTAGCAACGAGGTTGAGATCCCAAACGTCACCCAGTGTCAACGACACCGGCGAATACCGCTTCCCGGGTCTGATCTGCTTGTAGATCTTGGTCCAATGGCGATCGCGAATGGCCTCGGACTTCAGGTCAGAGAGAAGGGAGTTGACCTTGAGATAGCCCCTAAGGATGGACTGGACATGTTCGAAAGCGGCATACTGGCGCATGCGGCTGGGCATCTCCTTGGTGCTCTTAAGGAGGTCGTCGATCTTGGATCGCACCTTTCGGGGCTGGACAGCAGTCCAGAGTGTTTCTTTCGTCTCGTTGAGGCTAGACCAGATTGTGGAAAGATTGGACCAGACGGACTGGAAGTCGTGAACCTCCTCGAGAACAGCGGCCAAAGAGTTGTCAACATTGGCGGGGAGGTCGAGCGCCTCTTTCGCCTTGCCAACCATCTCAGACTCGTTCTGTAGCTCGGACAGCTTGGTTTCAAAGCTAGCTAGAGTGGCAGAGGCGTGATCGGGCTTGATAGTACCTGACACAGGCTTCTCTTCGTTCCACTGAGCCGTGATCTCGGCAATCTTGTCGCTGATGTGCTTGTCTTGGGCCGTAATCTTTGCACGTAGAGCGTCGGTTTGGTCTTGAACGACCTTAGCCTTCTTCTCTAAGATCTCAGTCAGGGATCCCCAAGAGTTGTCGATCTGCTCAATGTGCAACCAGTCATTGGGAAACTGGTAGCGTTGCCGGACAAGAGTCGACTGTCCCTGCCTGAACATGTCAATCTCGGGTGCCCAAGCCTTGACGTTACGCTTGCAGCTTTGCACAATGGTGATGAACTGTACAGCCTGAGCAGTCGAGGATGCATCCAAACGCGGGCCCTCGAGCTCACGGCGAGCCTTCTCAATGTCGGCATGAACCTCGCGCATGCGAGTGCCGAGCCGGCTTGCGAACTTCATGAGAATCTCGTGTTGCCACTGATCATACTTGGCATTGACTCTGGTTTGAACCTGGTCATAATCAATGGTGGTGTGACCGAACTGACGACTGACTTCCTGGGTGTCGAACGTCTGGCGCGTCTTGCGAATCTCCTGGAGAAGTTGGAGCCACCTTGACAGTTGGTCGCCGAGAACTTCGTAGACCTGCTCAGATTGAAGGTCCCAGAGCGATTGGAATTGTAACCACTTATCGACATAAGCGCCAAGCTCCCGTTAACTTCTTCTCGACAGACACGTAGACCCGGCTCAGGAATCCACCACAGTGGCCAGGCAAGTCGTCGAACCGGGGTTCCTCAGAAGTGCCGTGGTGAGGGTCATCTGGTACCGGGTAGCCTTGATCTTCTCATGTGCAGACACCACCAAACCAATTCGTGAAAGATGGACGAACCAGCTCGCTCTGGCAAATTCCAGAGGCGGGTCCAGGTAGATGACTTGGTTTCGCATGGTAAGTTCGTGGACCAAGCGCTTGATCGTCGGGCCCTCCGGTTTCGCCTCATCATTGCTCTCGTTGGCTCTCTTACGTCGGCCGTCGTCAAGATAGTCATCTTCAAACGCCTGAATCCATGACTGGATGGCGTGTTGCAGACGCCCAAGAAGCACTTCCTTGATCTTTTGGTTCATGTTCTCGACCCAGTAGGGCAGGTTGACGTACTGCTCTAGGTTCAGCTGGTCAACGGCCTTCTGGATGGTCTCGAGGCGGGACTGAAACGCGTATGGTTCGTATGGACATGTGCTGAGCTGTGACAAAGCATCTTCGATTGTAACATGGATCGACGTCAGGAAGGCAGTCTTGCTCTGCATCAGCGATGCAGCAGCGGCAAACTCGCGGATGAAAAGACTGTGTTTGCTTTCTGCGCTTCGTCCTGCGAGACCGTACTCTGTGCCGGCTGGAAGAATGGAACTATTCTTGCCCGAGAAGAAGAGCTCGTGGGTGTTGACAAACGATTCCCAACGCAGCGGCACACCCTTGTTGACCAACGCATAAGCTTCGTTTCGGTAGCCAAATAATAGAACAGCTTCTTCGCCCATCTCGGAAATCTGGCGTGTGATCTGCGAGAAAGTGCGAACACTCTCCATGAGACTGACGGCGAATGGATAGACCCGTTTCGCATCTTTTGAGACGGTGTTGATGGAATGGGGAATGTTGTACTCCTGCCACATCAAGTTGCGAGTCTCTTTGAACAACGTGATGACCTGCGGATCAAAGTTGACAAGCAGTTCGAGGGTGCCACCAGCAGAACGGATTCTGCGAATATCGAAGAGGTAGCCGGAAATAGAGATCTGACGCCTCTGGACATCGCTGAGCCAGGACTCAAAGATTGGCCGGGTGTTCAACTTTTTCCTGAACAGGTTGCTCTCATTTTCCAGCTTCTGTCCCTCGGCGTGCAGGGACCAGTCGGCACCGAGAACATCTTCAACCTTCTTCATGTAACCGTCGAGTTGAAACTCAATCTGTCGAGCCCATATGATCGCACCAGAGACGGGAGGCAGATCTCGTAGTTGGGCCATGGCATGGGCTTCCGAGTGGCCGTACTGTTGCTTGAAGCGCTCGTGAAGTCCATTGATGGCCTGTTTGACGTGCTCCATGAGCTGATTCTGGTACTCTGCAATGGCGCCCCTGATCTTGGGGCGTACGAAGAGGGCGTTAAACTTGGAGAAGACGCGGAACATCTCGTTGGCGTTCTTTGCGGTTCCGAGGCGATCACGCAAACGTGAGATGATGGAATTCTCGACTCGCGAGGTCCGCTCATTGTAGAGGTTCTCCGCTCGGGCCCATCTCTGAGTACCCTCGGCGGACACATCCAGAAGATCGACATTGCGTAGAGCTTCCCAAGCCTGTTTGACTTCCTCAACGGCGTCCACATCGCCCATCTCCTCCATGACGATGGCTCCATTCGACACGGTAGTCTCGTCAGCAACGCCAGACGTGGCCTTGGATCCTAGGACGTTGACAATAGTGAGCTGCAGTTGTTCGTGATTGTCTCGAAACGTGCTGACGTAGTTGAGTCGCGCCTGGAGTTCGAAAAATCTCGGGTTGCCTTCGATGGGGATGAACCTTTCGTTCCTCCTGCGCGTGACCTCACGAGCAACATTTGTAAACTCTTTGATGCTGTCGTCCCACGTCCGGAAGATGTCATCGCAAGCCTTCATGATACCCTTAAATTCCTGGTAATCGAGGTTCACCATCTCAATGCCAGGGAGCAGTCGGTGAAGAACGTCGTCTAGGTCGGCCGAGATTGCTTCCACCAGCCCCAAAGCCCTTCGAATGGGATAGGGGCAGATCCTCAGTTTCTTGTTCAAGTGACTGAAGATCTGTACAATGGCGTCCTGGAGCTTCGAAAGAGATGTCGCAGAGAGAAGCTCGTCGAGGGGAAAGTCTCGCATCAACTGGTTGTACTTTTGGACCTTCTCCACGGCTTCTTTCAACCCGGTGTCGGCGACAAAACTAACGGTTGCCTGGAAACGCTTTGCGTTCTTTAGAATATCGAGAGTCAATGTCACTCCGTCACTACGCAGCTGTGCATCGATACCCTCCAGTGCCGACTCCATGGACAGCCAGAAGTTCACTTCTTGACTGGCTGTAAACTTGAAGTCTTGCGCAGAGTTGCCGGATGGGTCTTTGGTCATCTTTGTGATGACTTGAATCGACTTAATCCAGCTATTGACGTTGCTCTGGAGGTTGTTGAGGAAGCTGCTGTCGCCAAGGGTCGCGGCAGGAATCGATTCAAGATTTGGCTTCGAGTGCCTAGATGCGGCATCGTCAAGAGCACCTTGGACGACATGGTGAAAAATAAGCGAGACCTCCGGGATCTCAACGTTCTGTTGCAGATGCAGCAGACTAAGTTCCAGATCGTTCCACCTCTTCTTCGTAACCGGGATACCTGTCTTGGAGTCGACGTCTCCACGGCCTCGTGAGCCGTTTGCCAGCTGTTGGCTCTTGGTATTGGCATCGAAGTACGGGGCCAGCACGTGGTGAACGTAA
The DNA here is from genome assembly GCF_000150825.1 of Verticillium alfalfae VaMs.102. Classification (NCBI taxonomy): domain Eukaryota; kingdom Fungi; phylum Ascomycota; class Sordariomycetes; order Glomerellales; family Plectosphaerellaceae; genus Verticillium; species Verticillium alfalfae. The sequence continues at coordinate 2,969,959 of NW_003315038.1, forward strand.
GAGTGCAGAATCTCGAAAGCTGAAGTGGAAGGGCCCTGTTCGCCAACGGTGGCATTAAGAGTAGCCGGGCCCAGGCAGATTAGTAAGAAGTAGTTGAGAGGACAGGGGAAGCGCGGGATCGATCGGCTGCGAACGCTTGAGGAGACTGAGCGACGAAACGGTTGTGGGAAGAGAGGAGATCTCAGGTGTGAGGGTGTACGTATAGAATGGTGCTTCTGCGAGGTGTTGAATATTAGTGACAAGCTGATCAGGTCTGGGGGGGGGGGGTTGCTTGACGCACTCGACTCCTCGTCACCGTTCTGGATGCCCGATGATGGAATTATGTCCTTTTGGATGTACAAGGTTGTCTGAACATCCGTGGCAAATCGGTTGCAACGCTGTATCGTATCGGTGTAGCGGCTCTTATGCAACAAGCTGCCAGAAGCCTCAAGATCTTCTCTGGTTGCTCCGAGAGCTATCTCGCAGGCAGAAACGAGGTGCTCGACAACGCGTACCGGGTCGATCGTTGGGAAGGGAGCCGCAGCAACCCCATTTGCTCCAGGGCTTTGTGGTGATGCCACCTCCATGTCGAATGGTCGGTGTCTGTGGTCGTGATGGGTATCTAGAGGGACGCAGTCGTCATGGTCGAGACGTGATCGGTTTGGCTGAACAGGTAGTAAACTCAGGGGTGTCGATGGAGCGGGCGGCCTAATCGAAGGATGGTGTGATAGAGCTCTTGCACGCAAGCAAAGAGGACGTTGGGGGTGAGAGATATTAGAGGGCGAAGTATCTCAGGTTATCCGCTGCCTATCCTGCTGCGTTTGTGAGGCAGCAGCTGTGTTCGTGGTAGAAAAGAGTTGTGGATTAACCTGCAAGTCCATGCCAACACCTTGACTGCCCAAAGCAAGAGGTAGGCTCCCCCAAGTTTTACGCGACCCAGATTACCGTATGGACCCCAGTCGCGACGGCATGTGTCAGGAGACGTGTGGCCAGTGGTGGGTCGGCACGGCTACAGATTGTGGGGCTCATTTGGTTGGATAACTGCAATCTACCAGGGGGCCATCCACTACTGGTCTCACCAAATCAACGCCCCCAGTTCATACCTAGGTAAGGTAGGGTAGGCACTGTTCCCTACCACTAGTTACCTAGGTGGCTAGGTAGGTAGTCCTAGAGCTTCATGTCGATCAAACGTACCAAATCGGGCCACCTGATCCTCGCCGACCTCCATTCCAACACGACTACTCCGGCAACTAGACCGACTGACTGCCGCATCAATTATATGATGAACTTGGACGGCAACGCGTCAATAGCACAGCCTTCTCTCTCCATCAGAAAGCCACAAGGCTTCAGGCCTAGCCATTTCTCCCCCATTTTCCTTTAGCCAAGTTGCGGAGTGGATTGTACGTCTGATCAAATAGGGACGGCGGTGCAGCTCGTTCCTGCATCAGAATCAACTAGCTGTGGGTACCTGCTCAGTAGGTCTCAGCCGTGGAACCTTACAGATTGAACCCGCGTAGCTTGAGCCTCGTTGTCAGTCTATGTCAACCTCTTAAAATTGGGCTATGGCAAACATCGTAAATGGTACAATGTTGGCGAAGACGGTTAAATATTTAAATTTCAAGCGCTAGCAAATAATGCACCATGCCCTTGTCCTTATCCCGTCGACAACCCGGCATCCGTGTTTGTTCCGCGACGATTCCGCATGAAGATCTATCTAAACATCACTCGAAACTTCCCTTGCTGTGAGCCATGCAACACAAGACGAGCCACGATGCCGTCCTGAGCAAAACCTGTACCTTCCATCCGTTTCAATGCATGCGCCGGTTACCACCATGATCCCTTCGTCCATCTGACGAAACAAAGCAAGACAACTGTAAATCCAAGAAAAATCAACGTCAACGTTGCTCCCCAGGTGCCGTGCCCGTCAACGCCCCGACCGATGGCCCAGCAGACGACCCAGCCCCGGCGCCGCTTTCCGGCCCTGAGAGCCTTTCTCGCTGCACCATGACCCGCTGATTGCAGATATCAATGAACATCTCGAACTTGCGAATGATTTGTTCCTTCTCCTCGAGCTTCGACTTCAATCCTGCAATCTGTTTTTCGGCATCCTCGGTGAATTGCGCAAAATCCCGGCGCGTTTTGTCGAGCTCCCGACGGAGATCGGCTCGAATTCGCTCCTCGGCAGTTGGCTGCGGCTTGCTGTAGATCGCAGGTCGGGAAT
>NW_003315038.1:2974445-2975409 GCF_000150825.1 Verticillium alfalfae VaMs.102
ACTGCTAGACTGCTGACCCAGACCTTGAGACTGCTGACCCAGACCTTGAGGCTGCTGTCCAAGGCCGTGTTGTGGTCCATTGTTTTGTTGCTGGCCCATGTTTGGCTGGCCCATGTTTTGCTGCATCGCCTGTCCTAGACCCTGTTGCGGTCCCAGGTTCTGCTGTTGCTGCCTCATGCTTTGCTGTTGTCCCAGGCTTTGCTGCTGACCGAGGGCCTGCTGCTGTCCTAGCCCCTGGTGCTGCCCCAAGCTGGGCGGTTGACCGAGGCCCTGTTGCTGGGCGGGGCTCTGCTGCTGTCCCAAGCCATGCTGTTGACCCATGGCCTGCGTCAGGTACATGGAAGGCGGCGTGGGCATCTGCTGGCGCGATGGAGGCCCTCTCTGGCGTCCGACAGGTGCATTGTTATTGGGGACGTGGCTCTGGGACGAGCGCGCGCCGCCGCTAAGGTGTCCATTGACGGGCGTTGGTGTCTGATGGAAAATATGCTGGGGATATGTGCCCTGAGGCGGTTGCTGCGGAGTGTAGGCATGAGGTTGATAGGGAGACGCGTGATGGGTGCCGGGCGAGGGTTTGTTGGTCGGGTTCGCGTGTAGAGGCGGGAAGCTCTGCCCCGGGTGAGATCGGCCGTGCCGGAGGTTGGCCACTTGTGGAAAGTTAAGCCCAGGCTGACTGTTTGGACCCGACATGTCGACAAGAGGAAAGAGGCCGCGAGGTCGCCTGTCAAAGGCTGGACAGTGCTTCCTCTGTCGAAGACGTCGTGACCGACGATGTGATGGAACGACAAACCCTTGATGCGCGGTCTGGGTGTGTCGATAATGGGGGAATGTAGGCGTGGAGTGTGTGTGTGGGTTCTGGAGGTGTGGACAGAAGAAATATGGGAGCATACAAGGGCGGACGATGGAATGTGGTGTTAGGGGGACAAGGGGAGCGGAGGAGATTTCCTGAGGACGTAGCGCCCGGGGT
>NW_003315038.1:2977257-2978388 GCF_000150825.1 Verticillium alfalfae VaMs.102
TTCCCAGATGCCCTGGCCTGTTGGCTGTCCCTAAAAGCTCCTCGGCCATCTCTCAGAACTCAGGAAATGGCATGCCGTCCACACATGACCAAGATGAGCGTCTCAAATCCCTCAGACACTGTTCAATTCTCACATTACAACTCATAACATCAGCCATGTGTGATGACGACGCATGGTCGCGAGTGTGGCATTCTTGACACGGCTATCGCATCAAAAAGGCGAGAGCGGGAGAGTGGTGCGTGTGATGAACAATGTTCTTATCCTAGCTGACTCATTAAATCAAATCATGTGGTATCTTATTGCGTAAACCCATCAAACGCCCAACCGTGTTCGCATTATGTCCAAGCCACCTAAGCAATTGGCATCTTTGTCGACCAAACTCAGGGACAAGCGTCCTCGATCATTCGCTGTCGTCAACTTTCTTCCTTTTGCTGGGCCTGCGGACCCCTTCGCCGTCGACGAAATGATTTTTGTCGAGCTGGTGCTGCCTCAGGTTGTCAGGTCGATTTTTATACTGGCTCGTGCAGCCTGGGAATGGACATCGATATATTGTAGGAGGCGTCGTTTTGTGTTGCAGCTTCTTGTGCTTCGTCAGAGTGCCTTTGAACCACTTGGGATGCCCTTTGGGGCGGAATCCGCAAATGTCGCAGCAGTCCGTTGACTCGACTTTGTTGCCCGCTTCATTTGAGAGATCCTGTTGAGTTGTTTCCAGTTGCTGTGTGACCAGTACATTCTGCTGAGTGTCGCCAGAACTGCTGGTGGCGCGCGGGCAAAGGCTGTTGTACCCACCAAGATACGTCGCTATCAAACCCTCGGACATGTTATCGTCCAACGTGTCAGGGGCGGCTACGACGTCATCTAATCCGTCGAGCATCATCATGTCATCCAAGTGGTCGTCCTCAAATCCCGTGGTCAATGATGTAAAAATATCATCCAAAGTCTCTTTGTCGGTACTGTTGCCACCACGCGACGTGGAACTACTTTGATGGAGACCAGACATGACGTCTTTCATGATTCTGATACCGCATAAGTGGTAGGTCGCCCGCGATGTGATGTCCGGCGTCGCGTATTCGTAAATTTTATCGCAATGTTGCCGGACTGCTGGTACATATGAATCAAAGTACACGTTGG
>NW_003315038.1:2979455-2981881 GCF_000150825.1 Verticillium alfalfae VaMs.102
CAGGCAGAATGGTGTCAACAAGGGGATAGTCAGCCGGGAGTTCTGATATCGTCTCATGCAGCTGCACGCTGTCGAAGCAACTTCGACGGCTTGCATTGGAACCACCTCTTGACAGAAAGCCGCCGCCGTCGGAGGTGGGTGAGGTCAAGTCGGTCTCAAAACCCGACCCTACTGTCCAGGCCCCGCTGAATGCCGATATTGGTGAAATGCCGTGGCTTTCAGAACTCGCATTTGATCTCAGCGATGAGCTTGGGGAAAGCCTTTTTCCCTTGTTCTGTAGATCTAGCCTGCTACGTCTGTAATGTGCTAGGTCATATGTGGTCAGCTGCAGTGCCGGTCGATCGGTCAACTTGGTGTGATCGTTCTCCACCATAGCGGTGCCGGGAGCGCCAGTAAGGAGGTTGAAATCCCAATCGGACAAGGGGCTAGGTATGGATGAAATCATGCAGTCCAGGGCCGCAGCCTGTGTTGGGTGGTCCGTTGCCGGTAAGACGTGAGTCGAACTTGGGTCAAGCAGTGAGGATGCATTTGGGGGAGCCCGGGTTGCTGAAATTTCGACAGAATCAATCTCAACGATCTCGGTAGCGCATGACAGCTCGATCTGCTGGGGCCGAACGTGCAAGGAGCCATAGCTCGGGGGCGGGAGGTCGGTGGTGGCGACGAGATCGAGGTCGGAAGCGCCCTCTTTCCTAGACTTGTGGCCAATGGTCGAGAAGAAGTTCTTCGCGATCTTGAGTATTTTGCGACGTTTCCCGGGGTGACCAAGGCACCGCTTGCACTTGCCATCTGTGAATCTTTCTGGCTTCTCGCATTCATAGCACCAGTATTCTCCAGAGGACAAAAGGTCGCAGGTGTAGAGGTGCTTCAACATCAGCTCATGATCCGGAAACCGCTTTCTGCAGCGAAGCAGAGGACATTCGAGTTTCTCAATCGGCGACATCTTTTCGCAAGTATTTCGCTGAATGGCAGCCCACACGATGAATCTATGCACAGCGCACTCATCATGAGGTGTGTGACGAGTGCTTTTGCGAATCGCCAGGTAAGTATTTCTCGGGAAAGTCCTTGAAGTGACACCGCAACTTACACACATGACGCCCTCGAGCTCGACACAATCGAAGACGTTGAGCTTGAGCTTGTCGTAGAACACGAATCCCTTCTGGAGCGGCTCAGGCTAAGGCGGGGGGAAGAAGTCAATGCTCGTAAGGCTGAGGGGTTCCAGATGCGCGGATGAGCGTCTTCACCAAGTGGCGAGACGAGCTTCTTCGCAGCCATGATCAGATTGAAAAATGTCGGCCAAAGAACATTCAACAATGCAAGAAATGAAGCACAACCAATCCGCCACCCATGCTGAGTTTTATTCTGCTGGGTGCTTGGAGGTTGGAGGCGGAGTGAAGACGGCTTGAGGGGTTCCCTCCCACGCGGTCCATTGTCATGTCCTAGATCCCGGTTTGTAGGACTCGGCACCGTAGGACTTGTTGTGACGGCGGCCTGCCTGCTACTAGGGTCAGATCTGGCTGCCTCCCCGGCACATGCAACGTATGGGGCTTGGTCAGAGTCAGCACGCTCAGCCTGCATTGATTGGCGGACATGCAGTGGAAAGGCCGTTGAGCAGGTACCCAAGCGCTCTTTCCGGCCGGTAGCTACCTAGGCACCCACTTGTACATGTCGGCAGCTCATGTAATTCAATGATGCAGTCAAATGGTCGGCACAACGGCATGCAATTTGCTTGTGTTTTCGAAATAGTAATTCTTACAATATTGCAGGAGCACTGGCCTTGCCACAATCTGATGGAATGGTTTCGACGAGCGAGGCTGGTGATGACAGATTTTTCTGGCAACCCGTATCCTTTTTGGGGGTTGAGACTTGGCACGTACTTTCCATGTCCATCAATGACAGCCCTTCAGACAGGCACGGTTTTCGGCCAATGGCCTTCCACAAGCTGCCTGGTAAGGCGCACTGGCGGCCGTGATTATGCCTTGGTCTGAGCGGAATTCACCACGCTTTGGAGCAAATTGATGTAATCGGTCACCTGGTCTGCCATCATTTGTCAAGGACCATCATTTGTGAGGTGACAAGAACAGACATCACGTTCTGCCTTGGTTGAGGCCGGACTGTGAAGCCAACAAGTCTCGACTCGACAGAAGTCGCTTGTGGGGATTATTACATAGCGACAATACCAGAGGACCGTGAGAATAAACTGACTAATGCAATACCATTGATCGATAGATGGCAGTCAGTCATCCTGATATACGGGAGCGTACTCATTGGTTCCGTCGATCAGTCCGAGGGCGTTGTCATACCTAAAGCGTGTGAACAATAGTCCACAGACAGTGAAATTTTTTGTTTCATTGCTGACGATGGCAGTACATACCACGCTCAAGAACAAGTACAGGTACAGCGGGACACGGCGGACGAATGAGTTACGG
>NW_003315038.1:2982616-2985968 GCF_000150825.1 Verticillium alfalfae VaMs.102
TTCAGACAGCCCGGCGCGTTAGCCTGTCCAACCGTACGTCCCTGTCGTCGCTGGCTAGGATGTCGAGAGCTGTAAATTCGTCCCCCACGGCCACGTCCCGCTCACATTCGAGTTTTCCTCATTGCAGGTCAAGCAGCGTCATCGCGGATTCGATGGCGCGATACCCACTCGGCGATCTTGAGGATGCACCCCCAACATGTCCACCATTTCCCCTCCCCACGTCCCTGTCTTCTCCAATCGAACGTGCGATCACGACGAAGGTTCGAAAGGACAGTCCCCCTCTTCCCTGCGACGGCAGATCCTGCGATCACCGTGGGTCCGCTGAGCCTTCCGCTGACGAAACCCCCGTTCGATGTGACACCGATACGTCGCTCCTGTCTATTGCAGGTGTCCCAATGTGTCCAGCGTTTCATGTTGGCCCTTTGTACTCGTCGCTAAAGCAGGGCAAAGCCTTCTGGGTCCGCTTGTCTGGGCGTCTCGAATTTGGAGCTTCTCCTGCGGTGTGGCACGAAGCACCCAATCACGCGGTAACCTGCTCAAGACCAACAAGGGAAGGTCTGTGCCGCCGGTCTGGACCAACGCCAACATCGCAACTTTTCAACTAGTCCTCAGCAGGCTGCGGCGCCAGTCGGCATCATCGTCTTGATCCAGCAGCGTGGGCAAGCCCAGGGCGGTCGTTTGGGCACGCTACCGTCAGCTGCTCTATAGCGTCAGGTCCAGAGTCTGGACTCGGAACAGCGGCTGGGGACGACTCCAAAACGGAGCCGACATTTCATTAGTTGTTAGCAAGAGGACAATTTTGTTTGTGAAAGCGGAGGCGGAGGTTGAGCTGATCACTGACCCCTTGAACCTGTCACAGACCCTTGGCTCCCCCAGGATCACGGACCCATGCTACTGATCATGAGAGACTGGATGACCAACAAGGATGTGCTCGTTGGCCCAGCGCCCAAATGATCAATGTCCAAGATCGGTTCACCGGCCGGAATGCGCTCGTCGTGCGTTCTACATCCATCGTCGTTATCGTGCAATGGCTGGTCCACAGCCAATACTAGCCCCTACCACTGCAACACACCACGCACGCGAGCCTGCTGACCGAGCCACCAACGGTACAGTCTACGCACTCGGCAGCAAACATAACGATCGGAGAATACAAAAGCAAGATATGGGAACCCTGTGCGTCCACTTCTCGAATATCTGATTTGCAGGCCACAGACTTCTCTGTGCGGCAGGTCCCACCCCTCCACATTTATCAATCCCCATCTATACCCCCTGACGCTCAGCTGTTGGCTCCGAAAGATCCTCATACACAGGGTTGACAAGCCATGGCGGAGAACTTTCAAACGTCATTGGCCTATGCAGACATCCCCACGGTCCCCTATCGAGCCACAAGCAGACCCTTATTAGGATTCTGCAAGATGCCCGGTGCGGATTTGGTCTGGCGCCTTCGCCGCCAGTGTTTTTGCATCTGATCACTCCTGTGGAAACAGACGAGAGGCGATCTCATGGGGTCAGATCGTTTCGTATCTTGGTTTGAAGGAGTCGTTTCTGGTTCGCCATCAACACATCACCGTACATAAGGGTGGGCAGTGTCCGACCCCATTTGCTTCGTCCCTTGTTCGCTCTCTAATGTCTTGCCAAGCGATAATCTGCCTCCATTCCGGCCTTTGCTACCATTTCACTTCGTTCGCAGATCTATTTTGGCACACCCTAATCAAGTCAACGCTTTCAACGCGTTGCAATATTTTTTTTTTCCCTTTAGTTTTGGATCTAGGTTTTATACAGCCGCCCGGTACTTCATCTCCCTCGGTGCATACATCTAGACCGCATCCCCTGGTCGACGCCCAGGCACCTGATCCTTCCCGAACCCTGACTCGACGGTTCCTTGTCGAATCGGGTAAGGAAAAAAAAAGGATCTTCCTGCTCATACAGCACGGGAGGCAATATTTCAGCTCAAGATCCCTCGTCGTTGGCTAGCTGGTCCTGGTCTGCATTCCTTCTTCGCCGTCTAGACTCATCTCATCTACTTCACGTTGTTACCCTCAGTCGGGTAGGCTCAACCACAGCCGAAGTGGTACAGAGAAACCATGGAAGCATCACATTACACAGGAGTCAGAGAGTTGGATCTCAGCAACTGGCATGCCAATGCTGTTGCTGAGAAGCTCAATCATGCCGTCCCTGCCATCAGATCCAGTGCAGGTGAGAGAGCTCCTGATTGTCTTTTGTTGTGTTTCCTCCATCCTGTTCCGTAGTTGCACGACGATTGCCGCCGTGGTGCAGGTTTCGATGTCTCATTCTTGGACGAAATTCATGCTTGTTTTACTTCATGGCGAAGATGTCTTAACCTGACTCTAACTTCATCGCAGCCTTCCTCTCCTTTCTGCGCGCCAATCTGGCCCTTGACCCTATCACCATCTCACACACAAATACTCCAGTTCTGCAGCCCGCGGCGAATTACTCGCCTCCGCCGTCCCCTTCTTCCCAGGCCTCTGATCCACCCCTGACGCCCCTCGACGGCATACCAAACCTCTCTCTTGAGATCCTCTCACACCCAGCAGACAAGGCTCAAGCACTGAACGTCATCTCCGAATCGATCGTCGAGCAGCGCCAACAGATTGCCCTGTCTCTCATCCTCCACCCCCTGAGTATCGCTGCTGTCGTCGCAGCCGTCGCCGTTTTTCATCATCAAACCCGAAGCGTCTATCAAAACGTCAGCCTCGCCCACTCCATTGCAACCATCATGATCTTCCTTCTCGCGTGTCTCGCCATCATCCACTACCTTACTCTCCCATACGCAAATCTTGCTTCTTCCATCTCGCCATCCTACCTGCACCCCACAGCTCCCTCGCCTCTCCGCGCTGGCACTACAACGGCAGCCAGTGCATGTGACGAGGACTTTCTCCTCGCCGCCCGCTCCGGTCCCAAGATAATTGCCGCTGTCGTATTACGTCTTGAACCAAAGCAATCCCTCGCTCTCTCTGCTGGCGGATTTTCCGTCACCGGACCTCCTTCTGGTGGCAAGAAGCGCAGCAGGGGAAGCAGCGGCAACGCCGGACCGCTGCGTGGTGGCAAAGGTGTCATTCGCGCGTGGACAACGGGTCGAAAATGGCGCGGCTGTGGTGTCGGTGCTGATTTGCTGCATGAGGCAGTTCGCGTAACACGGGAACGTTGCGGGCGCGACGCTGAGGTTGGCTTTGCGCTGGAGCATGTGCACAGCAAGATGGTCCTACCCGAGCTGTTCAACGTTGCAGCCCGGAAGCAGGAACGGCGAGCTGCAATGGCGCTGGAGAGAGTTATTGGGGCTTGGGAGGCAGCCAGGCGACGAAAGTGAGCCAGCTACTGACGGCGACGAGTC
>NW_003315038.1:2986068-2999011 GCF_000150825.1 Verticillium alfalfae VaMs.102
CATGGAATTACTGATAGAACCACCACTCCGATGTCGTATACGGGGAGAAGGTCTGTCGTGATGAGACTAGTGCCCTTTGGCCTCGTGCTCTTACTCTTGTCTACTCTTTCTTCAGGTGGAGCTGTTTCTTCACTTCTCATCGATACCCCTCGTTTATAGCGTACGTTAGCAAGCTGTTACGGCAGTTTTGGATATTTTTGATAATATTTTTTCCTCAGTTGGAGGGTCCTTCGCAGCCTAAACAGCAAATACACGAACAGGACAACTTGTTCAAGCAAAAGGTGCGAAACAAGATACGCCGTGACATTCGGACCATTCCAGCCCAACAAGATGACCAGATCCCTGGTCCAGGCTGTGAAAGTGATGAAAAGCTTCCATGCCACGGCTCACTCTTGATTGGGGCCGAACTCATTTCGTGATCATGTATCAAGGACAGCCTTTTATCTTTTCTTCGTTAGGCTGAACTCTGTGTCCGTGCCCGGATCAAATCCATAGAGGGGCTGTCCGAAGCGTCGGACGGTAAACAGAACCTAACCATGGGGTTGAGTTAAGCAGTCATCTGGAAGATGCACCGAGGCTGGTATCAACCTACATCCTGGACCGTGATAGTCTTGGCCTTTCTATACTCAACGTATTTGATACAATCATTGATGATCTAACACAATGTTACTGACACAGCGGTCACTAAGGGTAGGGTCATCGCGATGCCTCCCATAGAGGAACATACCATTTTCAGCCTAGCTATTAAGACCTCACGAATCTGAACAAAATCAACTACTTCTACGGAAAAAGATAGCCTCAATGCAGGTGGCGCTCACGTCGTTGTATATAGTTCCAGAGATGAATTTGACTCCTCCCCGGCGAGCTAGACGTCTGGGCCGTGGCGATTAGTGAGGAAAATAGATATTGGACGGAAATGAGGAGGCCCTCGCCGCTCTCCTCTGTGCCTTGCAAACGGGTCACCGCATGTCATGAAAAGAACAGAAGTCTATCGACATTGTGGGCAAGGCGTCTGTGAGAGTCTGAAAGGCAACACCGTCCAGCAACGTGCCTACTACCCAGCGCGAGAGCGAAGTAGGAGACTTACCGAATGTCCGGCTTGGCTGGAATACATAAACTGACTCAGCTCTCTGCAGTGCCTAGTGTGATTCGTGTTTGGAACTTATGTACGTACTGATGCCGGGGATGGCGTCCTTCTTCATCTTCCTATAGCCACTATCAGAAACGGCACCCATACAGATATGCGAGCGACACTCCAGGTATAGAAAAACTTACCGCATGCGTTGAGGGCCGCCGAAGTAAGACTTACCCCTTCCTACCCCCGCTGGTCCACCTTTCTGAGTAACACTAGGAGATGGCATGGCGTTGCCTGGAGCCACCAATGAGGGTGTGTTTTTACCGACGTGGGTTGTATTTGAGTGGTGTATGAGTGGTTGGGGAAGATCTCTTGAGGGCGACACTGGTGGTGAACGTCGCAAAGATGGTGTAAGGACTTGACGTTGGCGACGGAGGGAGCAGTCGAGACCGTGCTAGCCGTTTGTTCAAGGCAAAGGCGCGTAGTGTACGTGTGTGCAGGGAGTACTACCAACCTAATGTGATGGTAGAGACGGAGGCAACCGCGACGAAAGTGGATAGGTGAAGTAATTCCTACCGTTTCTGCCTACGCGTCTCATTGTGGTTCTTTGCAGGGAACTTGTCAGGTTCCTGGGCACAAGGTCTGAGCTGCAACCTGCAGGCTCTAGGCATGGCGGGCAAATGATGCAGATACCACTGTTCTTGACAAAGTTCTTCCCGCCTTTCGTCAGGGCAGTGAACTTGTGTTTCAGTAGTCGCCATGTCGCACATTGTGCCATGTAGCGTGAATTACGGCCTTCACGCAGCTTTGTTAAGCTGCCAAGCACGAAAACAAGACGAAAACCAACGCTCGAAACATGGTAAACGGAAGTGTATTAGTTGAAATGTGGTACTGATAGGCTCGGCAAGGACCCTGCCAGCGCCAAGACCAATCGAATTTAAATGTTCTGAAGCGACTGAACGGTCCGTCTCTATTAACGCCTTAACCAATGGCATGCATACTAATCCAACTCAATCGAGCACGTAAAAATTATGACTTACGCCTCAGAGATGAACGTGGCCTCGCTGAACAACTGGCCCTCCTCTGAGATCTCCTCGTCGCCAATCTTCAGCTTGAGTGTGAGCTTCTTCTCCTGGGGAGAATACTGTCGTACTTGTTAGCTAGACGCTTGCATTCGACATGCAAGTACGACTCGCGATACTGCTTACCTGGTAAATATATGGCTTGGTTCCCGCAGCACCTGCGACGATCCTCTTGACAAACGCAGGCACCTCGGCCATGACGTCAACCCTGTCGAGACGCTTACCCAGATCACCCTCGATAACAGCCTCCACTGCCTTGCCGTCCTTCGTCTTACCAGACCAGGTGAACTTGATCGCCTCAGGCTCGGGCCACTCGCTCTCCGAGTCAGTCTTAGTCCTGGTGTGCGCGACGGTGCTGTCGACACCGCCAATAATGATCTCACCGTCCTTGGCAATACCGCCAATAGTGACTGTGGTGGTGCCATACGAAGGTGGGGTGACGAACTGCATGAGGACAGCCGAGTAGGTGGGGGTCTGGAAGTCGGCAAAAGTCCAACGCGCTGCGGCATGGTGCGGCTTCATGCCCTGAAGTGCGAACGAGTAGAAGGCCTTGCCGGTGAAGTCGATGGGGCCATCGGGGGTGGTGATGGTGCCCTCAGCGGCGCACCTCGGCCAGAAGGCGTGGCGCATGGAGCCCCAAGGATTTCCGAGGTCAGTGCCGTACAAGGTGTTGCCAGTCTTACCGGCAACGAAACCAGGCGCCTTGCGAGTGATCTTAAGGTTGACGATGGATCGCTGATCGTTCAAGCTCTTGATCGTATAGTTTGTGCCATCCTCCGAGAGATCGAGTGCGCAGTCGTCGGCGTAGAAGCTGGCCTTGTCCTCGCTGAAACCGTGGTTGCTCAGCTGCGTAGAGCACCAAAGGTGGGGCTTGGAGCCATCGAGGTAGAAGATCTTCGAGTTGAACTGGACAGTGGTGTGGATGCCACTGCGAAAGTCAGCACAAGGTTCATTCTGAGATGATTCAGTCATGGACGCACGCGACATTGCTGTAGATGACTTGGGCGAGAGCGAGGTGCTTTCCATCGTCCGACATCAAGTAGAAGCTCTGAGTCTCGACGGACGTAGAGTCCATAGCCTTCCACTTCAGGTCGTCCCGGGTGAGCTCGGTATGGCTGGTCTCCTTTGCCTCCTCAGCGACGGTCCTGATGGCTGCAGGGCCATAGATAGGCTCCTGAGTGCCCGCGACATCGGCGAGCCTGGTCATGTGGTCAGCCTAGGGTGAATCTCGAAGCAAAGGGCTGCTAGAAGTGTACTTTTGCTTGGCCCAGTTAAACATAATGACGGGTGGGTGTAAGGGTGGCCTGGGGGGATAGATGGAGATGCGGAGCAAGAAGAAATTATTATCCTGTGAACAAGCTTTGAAGTACTGGGTTGCAGTGGATAGCCGTGTTACTCTAGAAATAGAGGCTGAAGGGAAGATTTGTTGGACGGAACACCGGGTGACCGCTCCTTGACGTTTGTGGAGGGGTCGTTCAGTGATGGGGAGATATGGGCGATAATGCACAAGGTGTGGCGCACGAAACCAGAAGTCCCGTCATAGTGGAGCCCATCGTCGATTCGGCAGCAGTCACTGGCCGAATTCGTACGCGACAATGCCTAGCACCCGAGCTTGACCCGGACCCGCCAAGGTGCTGTGCTTCAGGGGAATGTGTGGCTAGTGCCACCTGGGGGGGTGCGCGTGGTCGCGAGGTGCCAAAATTTCCAAGCACATCAATCACCTATTACCGACCTCTCAATCGTCACCCACGTCATCAACAACCAGCGATTGGAATCCCGCTACCACGATGTCAAAAGTTGCGAGAGATCAGCTCGTGAAGCTGATTGTTGGTGCCGGCCAGGCCAGCCCCAGCCCCCCCGTTGGTCCGGCGCTGGGTAGCAAGGGTGTTAAATCGATGGATTTCTGTAAGGTGAGCTACTACTGAACGCTCGTTGAGCTTGGATCGAACACCGTCAACAACAGCTCCAGCCTCGCTGACTGCGTTTATCTCGTAGGAGTTCAATGCGCGTACACAACACATCAACACCGGAACGCCGCTGCCCTGCAGGGTTATTGTTCGCGGAGACCGATCGTTCCACTTTGACATTCGCACACCACAGACCTCGTGGCTTCTTCTGAACGCTGCCGAAGTCGAGGTCGGGCAGAAGGGTCGGAGGAAAGGCGCCAGCACCCCCGGCCACCAGACGGTCGGCACCGTCAGCCTGAAGCACATTTACGAGATCGCAAAGATCAAGCAAACCGAACCGCGTCTATCGGGTCTCAGCACGAGGGGTCTTTGCCGAGCCATCATCTATCAGGCAAGGTCGATTGGCGTCAATGTTGTACCATGAGGGGGATGGATTTCTTGCAACTACAGCAACATGAGCCGGCGCAAAGCAGAGAAGGAGGAGAGCCATTAGGAAGATGCTCGTCTGTATATCATCGGGCTGGCACGAGATGATGTGCCGCTGTATAACATTGAAAGGCGCAGCGTGTTTGTTGCAGGGTTTTGGGGGCGATATAGATGAACAATTTGGAACTTGAAATCAACGATCTCCAGCAAAAGGGATTACGTCGCAATTGTCGTAACTGATGCTACCTGGAACGCACCACCAAAGTCCAGACCTTCGCTCGCAACCGGGACCGAAGGCGCGGTTCGGGACATGTTCGGTACACGTTCACCTGGCCGCGTATCATCCTTGCAGAGCCACGACGCCTGCAAATAGTGTTCCATGACAACTTATTCTCACTCATTACATGATAGACACCGGTTGTATGATCATGTAATGCCAAGCCAATTTGTTGGCAAGCTGGGTGATTTGTGCAACACATCGTATGTCTGTCAGTTATCCTGAAACCTGGCCAGAGTTCCTTGCCGTATCTAGGACCAGGCATCCTTATTGTGATTCGGGGTTGGCAATGACCAACTCGCCGCATGCGGATATTGGCCATCATCAAGCAAACGAGGGAGACCAATGGATTGGGATGTAGTGGAATGGCGGGGGCCGAGCGGCGTCATGCAGAAGAACATTCCAAGGTGGACCCTGGCTGACACCAGCAGCACCTCAGTTGGACACATGGAAATGCCGTTCGCGCCAACGTTGGCGTTTTCGTCAGGCACCGAAAGTGGCTGCTGAGCTGCACACAGCAGTAGGAGACTCTGCCCCAAGCGTTCACGCCAAGGGTTGTAATCGTGAGGAGACCTATGAATGTTAAGTGCCGCGGCCCAACACCACTAGGTTCCTAGGATTTTTCAATGGTGCAATAGAAGTGGCAGGCAACGATGCCTCTGGCTCACATGTAAGTCAGCTTGCCTCGCTTGCAGACGGTGTTAGGACATGACTAGCTTGGCTCATCCAGTCCAGGTCGGTGCACTGCAACAGCTGAAGAGGAAGGGAAGAAAAATTGTTTACTTGTCGAGATTTTCTTCCGTCTCGCAAGGTCATTCGCCTCTTCTTTTTTTCTCAGAAAAAAAATCGCCCCTCAGGAGGCGTTTGCCTCCAGCAAGCTCTGTACGTACAACAAGAGTCATCGGCGTTCTGGATATGCAATCGGATGGACCTTTGGAAGTGGTCGAGACTCGAAAAACTGGAGATTGCCAGGCTATTTGGGCGTTCCGCCGACGCGTTTGCTAATACCCTCCTCTGCTTGGCTGGACAGATGTAAGGGCGGAGGGTCACCGCTGTCGTCAGCCGCCGCTTCGTAATTTTCTGGTGGCAGTCAGTCCGTAAGGTGCATCGACGTGAATGAGGACCGGGCGTGTGGGATGCCAATTTTGTTGCTGATGGAGACGAGGCGTGATGTGATTGCGTCGGTTGCGATGGGTGTCTGACAGAGGATCCAGGTCCTGGATCTGCCTTAGGCGGCATGGGCTGCCGGGCGCTCGGAAGCGGCGCCGGGGGCGGTAACAGCTGGGGGTGACAGAGGATCCTGTAAATCTGCCAAGTGCTGAGCCCTGTCTGGCATCCCTGGGGGGGAATAGAGATCAAGCCCCGTGGTGCAAGTGGAAGGTTGCTGCTGGGCTCGCTGCAACAACCCGACGACCAGGGCCGATCCAGGCAAAGGCAAGGCAAGGCAAGGCAAGGCAAGGCAAGGGCGCCCCACCATCCGCAATTGGTGTCGCGGCACTGCACCTTCGAGGCTAGTGCTAATCTGGTAGGTTAGTGGATATCCCATCTTTTTATCAGCCAGAGGCCCGGTCCTCATGCCGACCTACCTAGACCTCTCTGATTTCGTCTCTTTCCCCGCCACCCTCGCTCGAAACTCATTCATGTGCATATGCTGTCGTCCGTGATATCGACTTAGCTCTGAGCAGCTTTATACCGACAGAATCACCAATTCGCCAGCATGGCTGCCTCCGAAGCCGATGTGAGGCCTCAGGGACCCGAGTCACAGTCACAAGGTACGCTTCCGCAACTTCCGGATCGCTGCACGCCTGGAGCAAACCCCGCCCTCGGGCCGCACCTATTTCGACTCAGGAAGCCATGACATGTGCCCCCCTCACACTCATGATCGTACTGACCTCTTTTGTGCCTCGCGCACGACATGCAGATCCCAACAACATCATTGTCACACAGCCAGACGAGAAGAAGGACATCGACAGCACCCCCGACAAGGCGAACCCAGGCGTACACTTCGCCCCCACCGTTGAGGAGATCGCTCCCGCGGCCCCGACGTCAACGATCTCGAACCCCGCCCACGAAAACACTGATGCCATTTCAGAGGTCATGTCGGATCAGCTCAAGGAGCTGACCACATCGCTGCAAGCCACGAATCTTCAGGGCCGGCGCCTCAGCCGCTTCGCCTTTGACCCCTACTCGTTGCCCGCCTCGAGGGTACGTAGCTCGCCTTTCTTTCCCACCTAGTTGAGCATTCTAGGCTGTTTCAGACAAGCCGTGCCACTCCATCGCAGTATCCATGATGCGACATGACAGGAACACCATATCACCTGCGCTTCATCTGCGCTCACTTCTCGGCCATATGAACATGAATACTTCGTGGTTGCAGAGCTGCCTGTGATTGTTCTCGGCCCATGAAATTTCCAGTACATGTCATCTACGAGGTGTCTACGTTGGCTTAGTTTTTCACACCTCATTGCTAACCCCAACACCTTGCAGGTCCCGTCTCATGAAGACGAGTCCGCTGGCTCGACGCGCTTGCCAACCCCGAGCCGAGGATCGCCCCATTTGGGTCCAGCAGTGCAGCAAATGCAGTCTCCGCCTTTGACGCCTTCGGGTACCGATGCTATTTCCAAGGGTAAAAGCACCACTGGCAATGACACGGCTGCTATAACGCCGCAGGCATCTACCTCACACGACGGCGCATCCCCTCATTCCGCTCGAAGGGGAACAGCTCCCCGTTCAACTTCCAGCGACCAGATTCCACAAGGCGGAGACCATAGCGATGATACACATCAAAGGTCTCATCGTCGCGGTCTGTTCGACATCGGACCTGGAGGCTCGACGCCCGTCTCGCGCGAATCTAGTCCTTCTCGCGCTTCACAGTTCTACTCGAAACCCTTGACGCCTCAAGGAGACGCGAATGATCCATATGCCGCCAACAAGCGTCAGCCGCTGAACAAATTTACCGATCGAAACAACGTCGAGTCGAGGTTCCAGTTCAGTAAAAGGAAGCCAGGGCAACACTCTCCCTCGAGCTCAACCACTAGTCTCGTAAACAACGACAAACGTCACTCGACACTCTTTGGTGGCCGCCGGCACCATCGAGAAGAGATACAGGACAGTGATTCGGCCAGCATGCATGCCAAGCAGGGTTCTTTCGCAGATCTGAAGAGATTTTTCAAAAAGGGCAACCACCACAAGGCAAAGAGAGACCCTTCGCAGACAAGCCAGAGCTCAGGTACTCGGACGCCCCCAGCCTCGCGGTCCGGACCACAACGACAGCCGTTTGGCGATGACCATGGCTTGATATCAAAGTATGGCAAGCTGGGCAAGGTTCTCGGTTCCGGAGCTGGCGGCAAAGTCAGGCTTATGAAGCGCCACGACGATGGAGTTGTGTTCGCGGTGAAGGAGTTCCGGGAACGTTATGGGTACGAAACCCAGAAAGAATATGTGAAGCGATTGACGGCAGAGTTCTGTGTCGGGTCGACCCTCCACCACGGCAACATCATTGAGACGCTCGACATCTTGCAAGAGAAGGAGCGCTGGTACCAAGTGATGGAGTATGCCCCTTACGACCTCTTCGCCATTGTCATGACGGGCAAGATGAGCCGCGCCGAAATCACCTGCTGCTTCTTGCAAATTCTGAATGGCGTCACGTACCTCCACAGCTCGGGTCTGGCGCATCGCGACCTCAAATTAGATAACGTTGTCGTTAGCGACAAGGGCATCATGAAGATTATCGATTTTGGCAGCTCTCACGTCTTCAAATATCCATTCGAGAGCAGTATCATCAAAGCTACTGGTAGGACAGCCCTTTATCGCACTTTGGAGGTATGAAACGCTGACGTTTGGCAGGAATCGTTGGATCCGACCCTTACCTGGCACCCGAGGTACTAACTGGAGGCAAGTACGACGCAGAGGCTGTGGACATTTGGTCGCTCGCGATTATTTTCTGCTGCATGTCTCTGCGTCGGTTCCCGTGGAAGGTCCCAAAAATGACAGACAATTCATTTAAGCTCTTTGCTGCTGAGCCCACGCCTGGACACGACCCTAAGAAGCTAGTCCTGCCATCGCGGTCCATGAACGACCTCTCCAACACCCCTGCACGAGACTTCTTCGGCGGCGAGGAAGAGGAGCACGAAAGGAAACACCACCATCATCACCACCATGGCCACTCTCGCCACACATCGCGTACTGAGGGAGATGTCGCTGCGGAAGCCAACAACAATGGTGACGCACCACCATCAGAGAAGCGAGCTGCGTCACCTGAACCTGCCAAGTCGGAGACCGCGCCAAAGCCGGCCACGATCCGAGGCCCGTGGCGCGTGCTGCGTGTCCTTCCCAGGGAGAGCCGGCACGTCATCAGCCGCATGCTCCAGGTTGACCCGAAGGAGCGAGCCAAGATGGAGGAGATATTGAAAGATCCTTGGATTGGTAATAGTGATATTTGCCAGCAGTTTGGACCTGGCGGCGAAGTCAAGCTGGCTGAAGGCCATACACACATTCTAGAGTTCCCTCAGCCGCAACCCGGGAATTAGGGTGGTTCCGACACCCAGGACGAAGGGTATGGGAAGAGAAGTTAATGGGGATATTGGTGGGGGCGTTCGGTTGTATTCGACTCATACCAGGTTTCGGCATTGGATTACATTGTCAGTCAAGCGCAGAAGATACGGGGTATAGAATCAGGAGCAATTTGGTAGAGCGAACGACAGGTTATTTGTGTTTGAGAAGACCTTGGACTGCATGTTGTGATAGATAGGTAGATTTTACGGCTTGAAATGACACGCCGTGAATCTTGATGAGGCTCTGACCGACTGTTGTTTGTTACGGCCAGCTCCACACGTCCGAGAAAGGGGCATGGGCACGGTGCGCGAGTCGCGGTAATGATTTCTAGTCACACTGTGCTACGATGTCGGACCTCGGAAAAAGCGAGGGGCCGCTTGGACCCAAAAAATTGTTGCTGGGCAAATGGGGGATTCTGGAAGCTCTTGGAACAGAATAGCTTCAGACCAAAGAACTGTCCCTGACACAACAACACCTTAAACCACACCATCAACATCCTCTATTGCCGCATCCCACGCCCTCGCTCCCCGTAGACACACGCTCAGATCCCGTTACAATGGTACGTCATCTTCCATCTTGCGTTGGTGCCACTCGAATGCTTTCGACAGTCTTTCGACAACTTCCCTCGCTCTTCGAGTCAATACTTGACAGATCACCATGCGCCATAATACCAACGCCAACCGGATCGCAAGCTAATGTGATCACCTACTCCAGGCCACCTCTATCCGCTCCATCCGCTCTCTCGCTCCCTCTCGACCGCGTCCTGATTCAGCGCGTCAAGGCCGAGACCAAGACCGCAGCGGTATCTTTCTGCCCGAGTCCAGCGTCAAGGAGCTGAACGAGGGCAAGGTTCTCGCCGTCGGCCCCGGTGCCTCGACAAGAATGGCCAGCGTCTGCCCATGGGCGTCAACTCTGGTGATCGTGTCCTGATCCCTCAGGTATGTATCGCCATCTGCGAAGGGACCAACACTAGGCCCCTTGGGTTCGGAGCTGTTGTGACTGACTCGTTTGCAGTTCGGCGGTTCCCCCGTCAAGGTCGGTGATGAGGAGTTCCACCTGTTCCGGGACAGCGAGTGAGTTGATCTGGCCCCTTCCGTTCTCGGGTGCACAGTGGCACGTTGCGTTCTATGATCAGCTTTAGTGGACTGACACAGCTCTAGGATCCTGGCGAAGATCAACGAGTAAACGATACCCCTTCAATACGAAAAGCCCTAGCAAAGACAAATGTAAAACACGGTGTACCAAAAGATGGAAACGATTTTCGGGGGCGGACATTTCGGCTTTGGCATAGAATTCCCGGTGTATTGTAATGTACGGCGCGTGGCGTGCAGCCGCGAAGTAGTCTTCCCGGGTGGGATGGGCGTCAGCCCGACCTCGCCAATCGAAGTTAACTCTGCTCACTTCTTGATTAACACCTACCATCCCCATGAAGCTGATGTGTTTTGTACCGAGGAGTGGGATATTCGTAGGTGATTGTTCCACAGCCGAGCACTCTCTTGAGAGTCAAAGGCGTGCTCACAGACCGGTCACCCTGGCGGCCCTGTCCAGATTGGAGCTCAGGAAAAAAGAAAGGCATCGACGACTGCCAGCGCAGAGACGACATCCATTCAGCCTCACTTGCCACTTGCTTCAAGTACAGCCGACAGAATCAGGGGGGCGCGGTTGCTTGCAGGACACCCGATAGCCACATGCTCGGGGTCACCCAATCAGGTTTTCATGACAGACGTCGTGTCTCCTGGATGATCGTCGGCTGGTAATTGGCCCTCTGTACTTTTCCTTTTGCCAAGCAAGCGGCCATGCTTGTTACTCCCAGCCCTGTCTCGGGGGCGTCAGCGCGTCCGGCGCCAAGGTCGGCTGCCGTGACCACAGGCGATACGTCGCGAGAAAGATGCTGCCCCTTTCTTTGGTGAGTTGAAAGCATCCGTCGGCTCCGTGCCTTAGCTCGACCGGACTAAGCTATCGTGCCGTCTGACATTTACAAGGCTTGCGGGGTAAGACTGAGGCGACGGGCTAGAGACGACGACGATCGTTCAGCAGGTCATCCATCATCATGATAAGGTTGTTATAAGCATCAATTTGCTACCATCTGACCCGCTGATAGTACCCAGCCTCAGATTGACCGCCAGCTAGAGGCCGTTCATCGCCCCGGGAACGAGGCCGCCATCCCTCCACCTCAGTGTTGGATGAGCGCCCTCGAATGACAAAGGAAGTCGACGTTCCCACAAGACGAAATCGCTCGTTTCATCCTGTCTTGCTTGATCGCACGCTAGAGTACGCCATCGGCTACGAAGGACTACGGGAAAGGGCTGGATTTTCGGCCTGCTGAGGCTTGCAGACGACGCCACGACCCTTCTGTCCTTCGGCTAGAGAGCGTGCGCACGAAAATGCGTGTTGCTTATGCTGCAGCCGCGGTGGCGTGAATCAATCAGGAGATGTCCATTTCAGGGGCTGCTTGATGCTATGTGCAACACATCGTGTGGTGATGGGGTTGTGCTCTATCTTGTTCAAATGGCCTGTCAGCAGATCATTCTCATGTTTGAACCCGAGGGCGCGCTGGATATAAAACTTGGTCCATGATCGCCAAAAATGACTCTGATCTGCCTTCTCCTCATTCTCTTTCGACCTCTAGGTCTTTGGTAACTGCCATTACACTCATTCATCTTCGCCGCTATTCTTTCCAAGCCTCGGGCTTTGGGATTCTTTCATTCCTTCACTCCTATTCCTTTGCCCAGCAAGACACTGTTGAACAGTGTACATCAACTTTTGCCGTCCTCTTCCGTTGCTCAGAAAACTCTGCGTACCATCGTATCTTGCACGTGGCAGGCTCACAGCACGCTTTTCCACACCAATCTGATTTATACAAAGACATTACTATGAACTTGAAGGCCGCCGTAGTGCTCGCCCTTGGGGTTTCGGCAGCTCCCTTGGCGACTGCGCATACTCTTCTCTCGAAGATCTACATTGACGAGGTCTCTCAGGGTGATGGGACTTGTCTTCGGATGCCCGAGGACGGTAGCAAGACCACTTCTCCAGTCGACAGCCTCGAGAGTGATGACATGGCTTGCGGTACGATACATCTCCTGCCACATCTCCAACCATGTCTACGCGGTGCTAATTATGCTAGGCGCAAACGGTGATACACCGGCAGCATTTGTCTGTCCCGCTCCTGCTGGCGCGACACTGACCTTTGAATTCCGCACCTGGCCTGACGCAAGTAACCCTGGAGCCATCGATCCGTCCCATGTTGGGCCCTGCTCCATCTACGTCAAGAAGGTGGATGACCCCCTGAACGACCCGGCTTCAGGAGCCGGCTGGGTAAAGCTATGGCATGAGGGCTACAATGAGGATACTGGCAAGTGGTGCGTCGACAATCTCATCGCCAACAACGGCCTTCTCTCCTTCGAGCTCCCCTCTGGCCTCGCCAAGGGCAACTATCTCGTTCGCTCTGAGATTCTTGCCCTGCACCAAGCGTACAGCAAGGGGGATCCTCAATACTATGTCAGCTGCGCCCAAGTCCATGTACAGGAAGGACCTCAAACCTTGGACGTGCCGGGACAAGTACAAAGTCAGCATCCCTGGGCATGTCGATGGGATCGGAAAAGGGCAACACATTCGACGTCTG
>NW_003315038.1:2999216-3032196 GCF_000150825.1 Verticillium alfalfae VaMs.102
AGTGCTTCACCCAACACCGCCTACAGGTGTCAAGAACTGCGACTTGTGGAACGAGAAGCTTTGTAAAGTCATTCAGTCGAGGTGCGAGGACGGAGACTTTGAAGGTCCGCCGGAGGTAGAGCTCGAGGAGGTGACGAACCCGGCACCTGGCTACATTCCCAAGGCCGTAAATTCTGGTGCTGCGGACGGATCTTATGAGCCAAGTGGTACTGATTTTGATGGCAAAATCTCAAAGGGAGCCGCCAAGGACGAAAGGGTGGTTGACTATACCACGAGCGCCGCTGGAACCGCGTCCACTCCGAAGCCGAAAGTATGCCGAAAGCGAGCCCGTCGCTGAACTTGACCCTTCTGAGGAAGAAGATGCAGTTGGCAATAGCAGCGATGCCCCTGAAAACAGCAGTTCCTCTGCCGAAAAGGGCATCGACGATGGTGAACCTGCGGCAAATGGTGACGGCTATGACAATGATACACGTGAAAAGATTTCGACAGTTGGAACGTGTGGCGATAAGCTGTTTCACATATTTCGGCAGCGGATTCAGGGATAGCTGTTCTCGCAAAGGCCGGTGCGGTGGCCGTCAGCGCAGGTGAAGATGCGGATGTGAGCCGGGCTTTGGACGTTGCAACGAAGATGACGGAGTAAGGACAAAGTGGGCTTCATGATTGATTTCTGTTCGCGACAAGTAAATGGTTGTCGTTCAAGGCTTTGATCATGTCTATTTCAGGAGACGTAGTATGATATCCGCCGAAGGAATTTGGGCCAGTATTCTTGAGTAGCAGGTCTAGTAACATAGACACGGTTCGAGATGGAGCCTCTTCCCAAAAGCTTCTGGGTCATCTTGAAACAATCAGCCGCGTGAAAGACCTTGAAAAAAGGTCGCTGAACCCCGAAGCTCCAGGATCAAGAACCTCCTGATATCCGCCACCGCCAATGTGAGCTGTTCGTTCAAGACTAGCCTACATTCCCTTGGTTTCTAGAGCTGCCTCGAGCGTGGCATCAGCAGCCTGCTTGACGTTCCCCTTCGGATCAAGCACCTCTACAAATGGGTACCAAGCGTCGACTAGAGTGCGATCGCTAGGATGAGCTGGTGTGTATTCAGACAATATGTGACTGCTCTTCTCTAGCGCGGATGCCCAAACCTGGGGCCTAGCCGTGTCTGGTGACAGGTTATGCAGTGCAGTGACCAAAGCGTGGTGAAATATGCTGTCCAAGGCCCCTGATGTGCCATCCATGGTGCTCTCGATGAGTGGGGCGATGGAGGCAATGTCAGCAACGGCGTCCCCGAAAGACCGCCTGCTTGAACATGTCGGAGAACGGCTAGTTGTTGGCTCAAGCCCTTGAGATATAAAGAAAACAATGTGACCAGCTCTGTATCGCACCGAAGTTACATCACTAGACGACAAGCTCAACTACTGTTTCATCGATCCGTTACTTATGGTTGATCAAGCAACACGCCTCATCGCAATCCAACTAAACATGGGCGCCCGGGACATCCAAGGAGAGCACCTCAATCGTGCTATTGATGTTGTCATGGAGAAGCCCCCCTTCCGGAGCAGAGTTCGATGCTACTGCCAAGATGGATTCTCAGAATTCATTGGGGCCTCGACTCTTGTCTAGTTCGGTGACAGCGTCGGTTGCCAATGTCCTATGGCGTAAAGTTCTCGGAATTTCCTTCACACAATCCAGATCACCATCTTCTGACACTTTGTACAGAATTGGCGTCATGATGGGAGTTTATTGCGGAGGCAAGTCAAGGGGCCACATCAACCCGGACGTCACTTTGGCCAACTGTGTCTTCCGCGGCCATCCATGGCGTAAACTCCAAATCCATGCTCTCGCTCAACTGTTGGGTGCCATGGCTGCCGCGGCAGTAATCTATGGAAACCACAAAGCAGCGATCAATATCATCGAGGGAGGGGCCAGTCTCCGACCCGTCACGGGCCCAAACGCCGTAGTGGGTGTGTTCAGCACGTATCCTGCTGCTTTCACGAGCACGACGGGCATGTTCTTCTTGGAATGTATCGCAAGCAGCTTCTTCGCTCTATATGCCATGCTGGACACGGAGAATATTGGTGTGGAACTCTTGTTACCCATAGGCCTCTTTTTCCTGGTTTTTGGAATCGGGGCTTACTTCGGCTGGGAGACAGGCTACGTCATCAACCCAGCTCGAGGCTTGGGCCTCGCCTCGTCGCTTTCATGCTCGGCTATGTTTCAGAAGTTGGACGGCAGGGCATCATAACTTCTGGGTGAGCAGACTTGAGTTTGTGTTCTGGGGCCCCATAGGACAGCACTGACGTCTCGAAATACTGGGTGTCATTGTCGCGCCGGCCTGTGGGTGTCTCTTCGGCGGTTTCCTTGACGATATTTTTAAGTCTACTGGGAAGATCCCAATCAACAAGCCCATGTTCGGTCTGGTGCAATTCTTCCGGAAGCAACGTAGTATAGACAGGCGGTCCGGCGTTGTTGATGCTCGACCTGCCTCCCACCGTCGACCCTCGTGCAACGGCGGAAGCCGTTGAAGATCGGAAGCAGCTTGTAACCCATGTGAGCACTGGCACTCTTTCCCAACGGCAGACTGTATCTGCATCGTTCATTTGGCCTCATGAGGAAGCACGTGAAATTGGAGAACGTGCAGCCTGCGGTCAGAGGTGGGTGACGACTTGCAAGTTTGGATGGCCGTCAACACGTGCAAGGCATGATAACAGCCACGGATCTCGATACAATTTCAGATCACGCATATTGCTTTTCATTATGATAAAGAACCTGGAATGCATGCCTTTTTACAGGGATGGAGGGGGGAGGTCATATAATCAGATCAATACCAAACAAAGCGAGGTAGACGAAGGTGGCTCCATAACGCAGCAAAACATAACAAAACATACAACACCGGGTATTCGCTGGTGGTCACCCACCCAACTACTGATCCGGCCCTTACTGGTTTATCGCTGGGAGAGCGGACGGGATCCCGAGTTTTCCAGTAGGTATGGTCGTATGTGGTGGTTGACACCCTTTGCAGAGATCATGTTCGTGTTCGGGGTTCTTCTGTGAGGGGCTATGCATGTTGATCTGGCCGATGGAACTAGGAATACAGAACATTAATTCAATACGAGCTTTGTGTCAAGCGTTCGATTTTTCGATGATAAAGCTTCCAACCACATGCCGGAAGAAGGTCGGGTCAAAGTTCCACGCAGGCGACCTACACTCTCCTATCCCCGCCTCCCTGCTGCCCCTTCTCTCTGAGGTCTTTCAAGCACGGCGCATGGAACATCTCGCCCGTGAGCGCCAGCCGCAGCGTCCGCACAGCAACGACAAGCCACAAAAGGCACACAGATAGCGACAAGACCATGGTCAGGACCCGAAACACGTCGCTGTCGAGCTCCCGTCCCAGCATGCCCGTGCAGGTGGCCAACACGCCCAGGGGGGAACGTGAAGCCCCACCAGCCCATGTTGAAAGGGAACTTTTGCAGGGCAGCGAGGCTCAGCAGCGCGAAAGACAGCCATGCCAGCGCAAACCCCCACATGCAGAGGGCCAGAAAGATGCCGAGGACGTAGAGAATCTCGCCTGCGCGCAGCAGCGGGTCGACGTCGACGGTGCCGGCTGGGAAGAGCGACAGGGCGACGTTGCCGAGCTGCAGGATGCCGAAACCGCCCTGGCCAAGGGGCCCGATGGGCAGGAAGACGGAGACGATGGCCTCGCGCGGAGGAAGGCTGTGGACGGTAAGGCGATGAAGGTATAGAGCGAGAACGAGGGCGGAGAAGCACTGTCCGAGACCCCAGAGGATGTATGAGACGGCAAGCGTTGTCACGGCGTGAGTGCGGGAGGGGAGGGCGGACGCAACGATGCCACCCGTGGCCGCGGCAACGACGGTTGGTACGATGGGGAGCAGGTAGGCGGCTGTGACGGCTTGAAGACCGGGTTTGTGTCGATGCATGCTATTTTCATCAGCGGAGTTCCGACAGCAAAAGGTCAGATATTCTCATGATGGTCGAGCATTGTATTGCCACTTACACGATGAAGGGGACGGCTACACAGGTCGTGACAGAGATGAGCGCATCAAACCACCAGAAGCCCCAGGCCAGATACACAAGCCAATCTCCCCAGTGAGAACAGACAAAAATCATCATGTTGATGATGGCTGCTATAAGTCAGCGTTGATCCTGGTCGTCATGGTCGTGTAAGTGCGTGAGACTCACTGGCAAAACCCATGGGAAAGCAGCCCAGGAAGAGAGACTGGGCGGGATGTACCATCATAGCAGTCCAGATTTCCGGGTACAAGGCGTAGCGGACGACGGTCATGACGGTAAACACGGAGAACAAGCCAATGTTAAGGATGAAGAAGCCAACAGCAACGCCGTGAGAGATCCAAGGCATGTTGTAGGGCAGGTTACGAAGCAAGATGCTGACGATGCCAGTGCCCATTGTGACTGCAAACCATCTGCATGTCTGGTCAGATCTTGTGGTCTGCTCGGCAAGCTCGTATGGGGATCGTGGGTTCTCACGATGGGGTAAAGTTGCGGATGATCCTTCGCCATCCTACTTCCTCCTTGCGCTGGGTGCCTGAGCAGCCACCATTCCTAAGTTGGAGGGCACAGGGCGTCTCTGCCGTGACTACTGTCGCCGCACTGGACATGGTGAACTCCCGGGGCGTGGTAAAGTCTGGTTGTTGACGAGCTTAAGATTGTGAAGATGCTGTCGACTTCGGGCCAAGTCAGGGTGTTCTTGCAGTTGCGTCGGCACTGTACTTCACGAGATACCTACGGAGAGGAGACCAGTGGCGAGTCGACGACCTTGGACTATGTATTCTAGACATTTCCAGCCAGAAGTTCTGCCTCCAGACTGCCAAAACTTTTCACCGTCATGTCCAGGCGAAGCTGTGACTAATAGCCCGTAGGATGACCCCATCTCGGGTACTGCCACTTGCCTGAGTCCCTAGTAATTGTTTATGACCTCAGATCCCCTCTAGGTGTTACGTTTCAGTGGCGTGCGGTCGCCGTGTCCGCTAAAAAAAAAGCCACTGGCGACCCCTTGAAGAACGCGCCAGCGGAGGAATGCCGGATGTGATCCAGGCGGCCTTACATAAGCAAGCGACCTTCCCCCTCAAGCCCAATGGGCACGGCACCCTGTAAGGTCGTAATCTGTCTTATGGCCCTGACTCTTGGCTTTTCGCATCACTTCACATGGTAGACAGCCAGTGTAACATCAACAAGATTCGATCCAGGTCCTGCGGAAGCGCATCTTGATATCTCGTTGTGTTGTGCCTACTCCGAACGTGATGCCATCGAGCCCCGGCCCTTGGCCGATGCGTGCTATTTGCTGTGGTGCTCACTCCTCACGCAAACTGGCGTTGTACATCGAATGGCAGGTCTGTTGCGACACACTTGAAATCACCGGAAACATAATTTTCCACCTCTTTGCACTCGAATGGACCAGGAGTTGACTTCGTACTGAGGAATGAAATCAAAAGCATACTACGTACATGTCCCCAATGGTCTTCGATGTGGACTGCGTGGTGGTCGGCGCCGATGCGGCCCCTGCACTCCACTCGCCATCGGCCCCGCCGTCCGCCTTGGAGACTCAATCACACCACTGCGAACTTCGGCGCTAAATCGGCGGAGACCCGTGACGCAAGCCCAACAAAGGCTGCTAAAATTGGACCGTTGTAGCGGTTCAGGGTCTAGTGTGCAACTGTTCAGCAAAACCTCGCATGCGTTGTTTCCGCTGTCGGAAGCTGCCGACAAACCGGCCACCATTTCCACTTTGTGACCTCAAACTTGCTCATACCAAGACGTTAACGACAACGAAAACAAGACGCCAGACAACGCCCTCCATCGCCTATCGACGGCTTTTGCCTCCGCATAGATCCCATCTCTGCCGCCACCCGGACTGGCACACCGCATTCCCGCAAGCAGGCTATGACCTTATGCGTCGCACCCCTGATCACGAGGAACCCTTTTGCCGCAGCCCTCCGCACGACCTCCAATCGATCCGACGACAATCCCCGTGTCGCTGGCGCTGCGAGTACGCACCACCGACCACTCAGCCCGAGTCAACGTCCACTTCTGCCCCACACCACCCCAGTGTCGATGACCATCGGATCATCCAGTCTCTCCGAGCCCTTCCGCCCACGTCGAATTGTCGGGTCGCCCAAGTCGCTCGTTTTCCCCAGACAGCAGCGAGCCTGAAACTAAAGGACAGTCGACGGCCCTCATCTGCCCCCGCTTCCCAGCCAAGAGTCATTCATCACCGCCATCGTTCCATAGCCATATGATCAACCTTTGAACCAAACAAGCCCCCCTCCAACGTATACTTCATCTTCCCAACCATGGCCATCGACATCATCAACCAGATCCACTCGGCCTTCGGGTACGGTTCCTCCAAGGCCGATGCAAACAAGTTCGATCGTCTCGTGCAAGCGTTGAAAACAGCCCTTGGGCCGTCATCGGGCCTCGACTCAGATGACATCGACGTCGACTACTTAGCCGCTCTGATGCGAGACTACATGTCGTCTGAGGAGGATTGGGCCAAGTACGCCTTCGCTGATGCATCGAGGGGATACACCAGAAACCTCGTCGATGACGGCAACGGCAAGAGCAACCTCGTAAGTCCTAGACCGATAGTCGTAAAACCATGCCGGCATCGAATAGCATCTAACCCCCGAGGGCAGCTCGTCCTCGTCTGGTCGCCAGGCAAGGGCAGTCCCATCCATGACCATGGTAATGCCCACTGCCTGATGAAGATCCTCAAGGGAGACCTGACCGAGACCCGATATGCCTTCCCCGAGAGTGGTGGTGATCAAGACAAACCCATGAAGGTTGTGTCTGAAAGAACGCACAAGGAAGATGACTGCGCCTACATGGCAGACGAACTTGGTGTCCATCGTGTGTGGAACAAGGGCAGCGACTTCGCTGTATCCCTTCACCGTGCGTAGCTTCCTCCCCACCCCCCTCCGTCGCTTGACGTCGCGGCATCGACTTGACTGACAACTGGGACTATCAGTGTACACACCACCTAATGTCGCCAAGGGAGGTTGCAATGTCTTCAACCCAGAGACGGGCAAGCGTAGCCACGTGCCCAAATGTGGCTACTACTCGGCACACGGTCGTCGCCTGCCGAGTTCGTAAGCCATGACGTGACGTGATCGGTAAGGGCGGCGTTTGGGTTCGAGTTTGAATATGGATAAGGCGTGCTTGGGAATTCCACTTGGCAAACTGCTATGATCTGGAAGATGGCTGCGTGCGATGGCATTTCGTTTCGTGTCGGCGTTGATAGCGCAGAGCAGAGCGTCGTGACCGTGGCAGATTGATCGGCGACTAACCGGAGTTCAACATCCTCAAGTCGTGTAACCCAATAAGGGTTAATATGGATAGCAAATATAACGAAGAACCATCCTACACAAGCATGAGAAGATGAAATGAGGTTGCAGGAAGAGAAAGCCACCAGAGAGAGCCGCATAGTTGCTCATTGCCCTTCTGCTGGACCATCTTTTGGTCACGTGAAATGTCGTGATTTTGCAACTTACATATCATTGGTCGGAATGGATCCACCCGCGATGGCGTGGTTTTCTCGGATCAAGGGCCTGGAGGCTTCATCAACAGGCTTGACAGGGTGGCATCCGTCCGCGGTTCAAGTACTCCGTGTATGTACTGACGGCTACAGGTAGTGCTTATCGGGGCAACATTCGATAATCTCATTCATCGCTGGCTGGTGCTACCTCACTGCTCGTCCGTCGCGGAACCCACCCAGCACCTAAGGTAGGGTGTCGCGGGGAAGCCCATTCAAGGCCCCCGAGTACCTTACCTACCAACGTTACCTACCTTACCTTGGTAGCTCGGAATTAGTGATCAAGTCTTGAAAGTGCCACTCATCCATAGCAGTTTGTTCTACCTGTTGGTAAAGGTAAACCTATCCAGCACAATGCGCCTGCACGAGGAGCCATGGTCGTGCTCAGGAGGAGAACAAGTAATAAAACGTCCTTCCACAGTAGTCCTCGAACCCACGTACTCGGGGTCTCTAACATAGGTAATATTCAGCACGTACGCATAGTATAATATCTTAGGAGGAGTGTCAGCAAAACTTCGGTTTTCTCATCACCCTAGGTTGCTGCATTGCGAGGGGGCAACGTAGCCTGCAAACCACTTGGCGCCTATCAACCCTTCACGCTTTTTCGACCAAGCCACCAACACCTCCTATTTCATTGATACACCTTCAGTCCGCCAATTTTGTGCTCAGATGAAAGTGTAGGAAGATCATTTTTCGGAGCCTGCAGCATCAGAGTGGTTGATCTCCGGTTAAGCATGTTGCCAGCAAGATCCAGTTCCTCACATTGACTTCGACTTCAGAACAGAACACTTGCTTGCTTATCTCCTCTGGCTAGATTCTGTGCACTCCCTTGTCTCTGTCGAATAGATGCTCGGTGATTCAGTGAATTTGATATCGACATGCTGCTTGTCCTCCACAGCATGAGCAAAGATGACTATAAGCACTACCGTCTCTCCCATGTCGCCATCCGGTACGCCAGTCGCATCTTTGTGAAGCTGCGGCCGGCCGGAGGCGATCGTCGACTGCGGAACAGTCTGCCCGCCGGGCGATAAGACGGCGCCGCGGGCAAAAGGTCGAGTCCCCCTAAGCCCGCTGATCAACCCCGACCTGACTGCATCGGGCAGAAAATATGCCTCCATCTCAGCGTCACAAGTATCTCGAAGTACTCATGAGTGCACAAGGACCTAATCCTCTCGTGCCTAAAGATCATAGCCTTCTTATCGGATCGAATTCGGCGACGCCCTTACCCCACGTCAAGATAAGATTCCCGGTCTTTGAGGAAGACCGAGGTCAACCCCCAGATTCTTGGCGGAATATTGATAGGTAGGCATGCGCTGAGCATCATTCAGAAGGTAGATCTCGATAGAGAGCACAGCACATTACCGCGGGGCAATATTCCCATGGCCTGGTGTAGATATATTGAGGTGACGCCTCGCGAATGATACGGTAAGAGGAGAGCTCATCAAACCTGAGAAGTCAAGCATCAATCGATCCGCAAACTTAGGTGCAGTCTTGTAACATTATACGTCTGACTTACCTCGAAAATACCCTATCTTGCCCAGATTATCCTTCGCCTCATCCGTCATGTCGCTCAAGATGGACGAGAAAGAAGGGGACGTGACCACAACGCCAACGGCTGGGAGTGTCGTGGCGGAATCGAGCAATGCTATTGATCCAGTCTTGCAGAAACGGGTCATGCTTAAGCTCGACGCAGTCGTTTTGGGATGCTTTGGAATCATGTATCTCATGGCGAATCTGGACAGAAACAACCTGGTGAGTCGCCGATTCGCGCAACTGCCGTACTCTGACCTTCAAGATGACTGACATGAATTTCTCGTTGTGAAGGGCAACACCAATATCATGGGGTTGCCCGAAGATCTGGGCCTCAAAGGCAATGAATTTGGCAACGCAGTAACATTATTCTTCGCGACTTACGTTGCCTTCGAGGCCCCTTGTTCAATTGCCCTCAAAGTCGTGGGACCAAAAAACCTGCTGTCGGTCTGTATGCTCGGCTGGGGCGTCACTTGCCTCGGCATGGGCTTCATCACCAACGTCCAACAGCTGTACGCCTGCCGCCTGATCATCGGTGCGTTCGAAGCCGGACTGATACCTTGCATCAACGCCTACATCGGCATGGTCTATCTCCGTAATGAGATGTCCCTGCGCTCTGCCATTATGTACGGCTTCAGCGCTTTGGCAGGTGCTGTGGGAGGTCTGCTAGCCTCAGCCGTTTCCAACATCAACGCAGGCGGCCTGCCCTCTTGGTCCTGGCTATTCATCATCGAAGGCATCATCACCATCGCCTGCGTTCCTGTCCTCTTTACCATTTTCCCCAAGGATCCGCGGACCGCCTGGTTCTTGAATGAACAGGAGCGCGAAGTCATGCGTCTTCGTTTCGAATTAAACCCTCACCTGTCTCTCGAGGACAAGTTCTCGTGGGCCAAGGTGTTCAGCGCTTTCAAAGACCCGAAACTATACTTGCATGCCGTACTCGAGTTCTGCGTCAGTCTTTCGCTCTTCAGTTTCATGACCTTCTTGCCTGCCGTCATCAGAGGATTGGGGTACGCTAGTGTCAAGGCCCAGCTACTCACGGTGCCGGTCTACCTCTGGGCCACCGTCGCTTATATCGGTATTGCCTTGGCGTCTGACCGTATCGGACTGCGCAGCCCCTTCATCATTGGCGCGTGTTTGGCGCTCATCACTGGCTACTCGATGATGCTCGCTAGCACGACCATTGGAGTCCGCCTCGCGGCAGTGTTTTGCCTCGGAACAGGCGTCTACGCACGGTAAGCCATGTGAACAAAAGTGATCGTATGGCCGGTTCACTAAAGTTTCTTTTGACAGTGTGGCCTTTGCATTGTGTGGCTAAATAGCAATTTCGCGGGACACTTCAAGCGTGCTACGGCGCTCGGCATCGTGTACAGCGTAGGGAACAGCTCAGGCATCGTCGTTGGCCAAATCTTCACCACTTCGAGCGCGCCACGGTATCTCAAAGGCGTGCGCATCAACACAGCTTTCGCTTCATTTGGGATCGTGCTTGTCATTCTACACGTCTTGGCACTGCGGCATGTGAATGCGAAGCGGAGGGAGAGATTGGCGACGCAGCTTCCAGTGGTGGTGGAACAGCCCAACGTGGGCTTCAGTGACTATGACGACACTTTTCGGTACAACTTGTAGGCGCACTGGGCGTCGGTGGTGGCTCATGAAGCTTGACTTCAGCGTCATGAGATGCAGGTTATTTTCATCGATTTGTGGCCTGGCATGAAATATCAAGGCGATTTTGTGGAGTGTCTGAATGGAATGGATGATGTATCTATGCTCTTTGTCCTCGCACCGACCGGCCCTTTTCACCCCAAAGTAGGTACGCAAAAGTACATTACATGAGAGAGAATTGCTGACTGAACGAGAGCGACGGAGATACTTGACCCTTGGGTGGACTGTAGTGCAAGTTGGACTTCGCCCATTCGATATCGAGTAGTGTGACACATCAACATGCGATTGCCGTCGAAGCAAAGTGTGTGTGCCCTGACCAGAGTACTAATGTTGTCTCTGAACCAGCGAGCCATATATCTCTTTCGGTGGGCCTTCTTGTCTGTGTAAATTGCTGACGAAGGGCAAATACGAGAAGGGATCCGGAAGACAGCTTCATGTTCCGAGGGCTCGGAACATTCCGATGCGAGCTCTGTTCACAGCACCCCTCAGTATACCGGTAAATCTACAGCATCCATGCGTTGCATTGCGTGAGTCGTAAAACACTTTGGGTTTGTCATCGTAATTGATGTGTCGTATCCGGTTGGGTTGATGAGCCTACGTCATTCGCTTCACTGGTGTCGTCGGCCGGCCCGATGGCCGGGATAGGGTGCAGTGCACCGGACTAGGTTATCAGATCAAGCTTGGCCGCTTGTCCGGCCGGCCAGCGCACCATCCCCATGCCAAAACTCGGAGATGGCGGCAAGGCAAACTGAATCATGGTGCCTAGCTTACGCCAAAAAAAAAAAGTGACCAGAGCAGCTGAAACAACACCCTAGGAACCTGGTCATCGCGATTTCTCACCACCTCTGACTCGTTAAATGCCGATTTGAAAACGTTCGGGTCGAGCTAGCCGCGCGCGATGTCAAGGCAGCAACAAGAGGATCATCGACGTCACGCAGGATACCCTGTTCATGATCTGTTGTGGATGTTATAAAATCACCGGAGACCTTCTGGCCTCGATTGGCGGGTTCAAGTCAACCCGGATAATCGTTGCCTCCCACCCCCTCTTCTACTACATCACATCATGCCGTCAACCCTCTCACAGCTCTGTGGTGCCCTGATAATTGGCATCCAACTTTGCTCTGCCGATACACTCTTCAGGTTCAACTCCACTCCGGAGGTTGAGGTCAGGTCGCTGGATGAAATCCATAAGGCTGCCCTTGCTGAAGGCGGCGTTGTTACGCTGTGGCACGGCGGCGACGAGACGAACCAGCAAGATGCCCTCAAGCAGGCGTTTGAGGCCCGGTTTCCTGGCATGACTCTCAACGTTACTGTCGACCTTTCCAAGTACCATGACGCCGCTTTCGACGACCAACTGGCACATGGAAACGTCACCGTCGACTCGATCATACTACAGACCGTCCACGACTATCCCCGCTGGTCGGACGAGGGCGCTCTGCTGAACTACGCACCTCTGGGATTTGATGAGATTACACCAGCCTATAAGGACTCTGTCGGCGCATCCTGGTATGGCATAGTCATATTTTTTTGGTCCACCATCTACAACACCAAGAAGCTGCCCGGCATCACCATCAAGGAATGGAACGACTACCTCCAGCCAGAGCTCAAGAATAAGCTGGTGTTGACCTACCCTAACGACGACGACGCCGTTCTCTACGCCTTTGATCTCGTGTAAGTTTTGCTGTGTTCCCTCCTTTTTGGGCGTTGAAGCATCGGCTGACACGCAGCGCAGCCTCCAACGCTACGGAGTCGCTTGGTTCGACGCATTGCTCGCCCAGAACCCTCGCTGGGTCCGCGGCACGGCGACGCCGAACACGGTCCTCTCAGCCGCCAACATGACGCAGGCCGCCTCGTTCACGTCGTCTATCGGATACCAGGCGCCGACAGGCATCAACATCACACTTCCCGAGCAGGGGTTCTTCGTGTCCTGGCCCCAGACGGCCGCGATCCCTAAGGATGCGCCTCACCCCGAGGGCGCGAAGCTGCTGCACAGTTACATCTTGTCGCCTGAGTACCAGCAGCTGCAGGGCTGGTCGGTCCGACGCGACGTGCCTCTGCCGGACGGCTTCCCCTGGGGCGCGCTCGAGACGCTCAACTCGACCAACACGGCCGCCTTCATGGACTGGATGATGGACAGAGAGAAGGTCGGGAGGCTGAGGGATTGGTTCGAGAGGCGGATCGGCACGGCGCAGGGACTCAGCCCTCTCGTGGATAGCCTGTAGAAACCATGCCTGGAGCACGTTTGTCGTCAAGATGAGAGTATTTCGCTAGTGAGAATAGTCAAGTCGTTGTTGATGCTGCTTTATCCTCTTGCGCTATGTGCCGTCCCTGCTTGAAGTATTTGCAAGGAGTGGTGCCGCAAACCAAGATTGGTAGACAGAGCAGGCAGGTCATGTCTGTACATGTAGTCAGGGTCTTAGTGGACCTCATTAGGCCTCAATGGGCTTAGACCTGCAGCTGCAGGGGAAGGTAGCACCCGGAACCTGGAATCCGCCACCTGGCAGGAGGGCCGGCATACGCCAAACTGCCGGACCCGCAGCCCTGTACTGTACGGGAAGGAAAATGAACCTTGACACGAACCAACGCGTCTCGCTCCATGGCCTGGGATTTCAATGCCCATCTGATTCCCTTTCACCCATGTTAACGTAGTCCCATATCTTTCTTTCTTGACTACTAGAATTCAATTCAAGAGAAAGCGCCGGAGGCTACACCACTGCATCTTTCCAATCCATAGGCTGGGTCGACAGCCCTACAACCCACCCGGTCTGTTCTCCCAGCATGTC
The DNA here is from genome assembly GCF_000150825.1 of Verticillium alfalfae VaMs.102. NCBI lineage: Eukaryota > Fungi > Ascomycota > Sordariomycetes > Glomerellales > Plectosphaerellaceae > Verticillium > Verticillium alfalfae. Next base: position 3,012,751 of record NW_003315038.1, read on the forward strand.
AGGTCCCAAGAGGTATCACGACGTCATCGACCTCACAGACGATGTGGACGAAGGCAGTGGTAGAGACGAAACCTTCTCGGGAGGGCCACCACGCAAGAGACATGCTCCGTCGTCACACCCCTCGCAGAGCTCTCCAAGTCGAGGACACATAGCTTCATCCCAGTCGAGCTCGAGTCAAAGACATAACGCCACTTCTGCGTCTCAGTCATCGTGGAGTCCACGGGTGCCTCCACATCGGGGCCCCCAGAACGGGAGGGTCTATCCATCATCGTCTCAGCCCATCGCGGATGACGTCGAGGTCATTGACCTCACGCAGTCCAATGATGAACCGTCAATGGAGTTTTACGGATCATTGCGTACGTTTCCCGTGACATGCCTCGCATACTGGTCTCTTGACCAGGTAATCACATCAAACTGACTCTGCGGCAGCTACCAAGGTTGTTGGCGTTCGATATTATGCTGGCAACGCCTCGGCGGGAGAGATCGTGCTGTGCAAACCGAGAACCTCACAATCAGGTATGCGACTGACTTCTAAGCGCCATGTTGGATTGCTGTGTGGCAGCACGGAACCATGACACTGACGGGGGCAAAAGTACGATGCAAATGCTCTGCAAGTGACCAATGTTTTGGGAGACCAGATTGGACACATACCGCGCAACGTGGCTGCCAAACTCGCACCTTACCTGGTGAGTCCCTGGCCGCCCCAGGTTCCGACGAATCATGGACGGGAAGTTGGACAGCTGACAACCGTCCTAGGATCGAGGCGAGATATTGCTAGAGTGTCAACTGAGCGGCGAAATGAATTTCTACGATTGTCCCATCCGCCTGAGGGTCTACGGTTCAAGTGATCGCGCCGCGCGCAGAGCCCTGGAAGACCGCCTTAAGAAAGACAGGATTTTCAAGGCCGCCGAGCTCAGCTCGAGTAGGACCGAGGCCGAGACGAGACGTGAAGAGGAGGCTCGCGGCGTAGAATTTCGCGGAGTCGGAACAGAGACGAACGCGCACTTCAAAGCAAGGGCTGATGCTGCCGAGCTGGGTATGCAGCAGGCTCGCAACGCGACGAAGTATGAACCGCCCGAGGGTGTAACCATAGTGGATCTCGTGGCAACGAGCGAGACAATCGATGTACGTAAGGGTGCGGATGCCATCAAAACCATGACCGAAGAGCAAATGGCTGCCATGCCCATGGCGGACGAGCCGGCCTTTTTGGTGTCGAAACTGCTTCCGTATCAGCTGCAAGGCCTGCACTGGATGCTTGCCAAAGAAGACCCCCAGCTCCCGAAGAAGGATTCCTCCGATTCAGTCCAGCTGTGGAGATGGCAACAGAACAAGCGCGGCATGGTCAATATCGCGACGAAATTTTCCGTCGCTGGTGAGGCAAAACTGCTATCAGGCGGGATTGTGAGTTTTGCCTCCAGCCTGGATTTGGCGTATAAGTTGCTGACGATGCTTCCCGAAGCTTGCCGATGACATGGGTCTCGGAAAGACATTGCAGGTGATCAGCTTGGTCCTCTCAGGCACAGGCAGCGGCCCGACATTGATCGTGGCGCCCGTGAGTGTCATGAGCAACTGGCAACAGCAATTCGATGCACACGTTCGCAAGGATAAGGCACCGAAAATCCACATCCACCACGGCTCTGCGGCCTCTGAAGAGTTGTCCGAGTACGACGTCGTCATAACAAGCTACGGGAAGCTAGCCAAGGAGCGTCTGGAGAAGACGGATTCTGCTCGTGGACCGTTGATGAGTGTTGACTGGAGGCGAGTCGTGCTCGACGAGGGTCATACCATCCGCAATGCGAAGACTCAGGCAGCCCGGGCGGCCTGCCAACTCAGGGCCGCGTCTCGGTGGGTGCTCACCGGCACGCCAATGTACGTTTGTCCTCAGATTGAAAAACCTCGAATCACAAGAGAGAACATCTGCTTACGAACCCAGTGTCAACAATCTCCAGGACCTCCAATCAATGCTGGCGTTCCTCCATATGACGGGCGGCGTCGAGCAGCCAACCATTTTCAACACGGTCATTACGCGACCCCTGACCTGGGGGCACAAAAGAGCGGAAGCCCTTCTCCAAAGCATTATGTACGATTTGTGCCTTCGCCGTAGGAAGGACATGGCTTTTGTCGACCTTAAACTCCCGCTCAAGACAGAGTATGTCCATCGAATCACGTTCAGGAGGGACGAGAACGAAAAGTACAAGGTGCTGCTGCAAGAGGCGCAGGGCGTCCTCCAAGAATACCAGCGTAAGGCCAGGACGGGCCGCGTACAATTTCAGAGCGTCCTTGAGAAGCTGCTGCGCCTGCGGCAGACATGCAATCATTGGACGCTCTGTCGTGCTCGCATAGACGACTTGCTCAAGGTCCTCGAGGGCCAAGACGTCGTGATCCTCAACGACAAGAACAAGGCGCTCTTGCAGCAGGCGCTGCGGCTGTTCATCGAGACGCAGGAGGACTGCCCCGTCTGCTTTGACACGCTCAGCGAGCCCGTCATTACGCACTGCAAGCATGTCTACTGCCGGAGGTGCATCACCAAGGTTGTTGAGCTGCAGAGGAAGTGCCCCATGTGCCGGCAGACGTTGGGCATGGAAAACCTACTTGAGCCGGCCCCCGAGGAAGGGCAGGACGATGACGCCAATGCGTTCGACGGCGATTTCAAGAGCTCCAAGACGGAGGCACTGCTGAAGATTGTTCAGGCGACGTGCAAGGACCCACAGTCCAAGGTTGTCATCTTCTCGCAGTGGACGTCGTTCCTCAACATCATCCAGACGCAGATCGAGGAGGCGGGGCTCAAGTGGACGCGCATCGACGGCAGCATGAAGCCCGACAAACGCGATGCCGCCATCGCGGCGCTGTATGACGATGCCGACACGAAGGTCATGCTCGCCAGTCTGGCTGTGTGCAGCGTCGGCCTCAACCTCGTCGCGGCCGACACGGTCATTCTGGCGGACAGCTGGTGGGCGCCGGCCATCGAGGATCAGGCCGTCGATCGCGTGCACCGGCTGGGTCAGAAGCGGCCGACGACAGTGTGGCGCCTTGTCATGGAGAACACAATCGAAGAGCAGGTGCTGGAGATTCAGGCGGCGAAGCGGCAGCTTATCAGTAAGGCTTTCCAGGAGAAGAGCAAGGAGGAGAAAACGAAGGAGACGCGTATGGCGGACATTGTCAAGCTATTGGGATCGCCTGCCTAAGGACTGCAGGTGGGATGTACGATACATCAAGAGCGCAGGCGGAGACGCTCATGATGCACAAACTGGCTCGTCGAGCGTCCTCTGGTTGGTAGCAAGAGCCCGGCATGTAGGACACCAGCGTCACGTCAGCGATTCGGCCGTCGTCACAGACAGGTCTCGTGAATAGAATTGAGAGCATTTCGCAAGAAGCCCGCTTCCAGAGTCTGAAGTCTGAAAACTGAAGGCATGCAAGGCACCTAGGTAGGCAGTCTACATGTTAAGACAAAATGAAAGGGGGCTCCAGGAGCCTGTCTGTTCTGTGGTGGGCGAGGTGGGGCAGGCATGCAGGAAGCCCCGCGCCAATGCGGCAGACTTTATTTTAGTGAATTCGACATCGACCAAACGTCGACCGCGGGGCACCATCTCTGCATCGCTCAGAGCGTCGACAGCCCTCGGAGGTTTTTTTTTCCCCCCCTTTGCGACGACTGACTGAAGACCTGGTCTTTGACCGAATACTACAGTATCAAACCATGTCTGGTTCCCGGGACAGCTGGGCCTTGATGCCCCTGCTCAATGGTAAGAGAAACTGCCCTCCTGAGACCACCTAGCCAATCGACTCGTGCGCAAAGTGGCTGACATGGCTACCGAAATGTCCAGACCTCCACGATGCATGGCAGCAGGTTCGCATCCCTGTGCTGCTCGTCGTCGCTCTCGGCCTCGTCGGCCTCCGAATCTATCTGCAGGTCACCGGCGAAAGACCCGAACAGCCAAAGGCCCTGCCCAAGAAGCTCGCCGCCGACAAGACAGTCGCCGAGAAGGCGGCCCTCGCGCGCGATGCGAAAACCGAAAAGCTCCCCCTCGTCACCGAAGCATCTGCCGCACCCAAAGCACCCAAGACGGCCACCGGCCCGAGGCGAGTCAAAGGCGGCGTCGTGCGCCGCCGGTCCTCGGACGACAGCGTCGACAAGGCCGCAGCGCGGCCGCCGCGCCGGATCCAGCCGCTCATCTTCTTCTCGAGCATCACGGCCACGACGCCCAAGATTGCCAAGCAGTTCGCCGAGGACCTCGGGCGCGACATGCACCGGGCGGCGCCCGAGACGAGCTGCACGTTCGAGGCGCCCGAGCTCCTCGACCTCGCCGAGGTCGACTTTGACGACTACTTCATCACGCCGCCCAAGGCCAAGGGCGACGTCGAGCTGCTGTACCTGTTCCTGCTGCCGAGCTTCAACATTGACACCATCAACGACACGTTCCTCGAGCACCTCAAGGAGATTCACCACGACTTCAGGATTGACACGGCCCCGCTCGCCCCGCTGCTCGGCTACTCTGTCTTTGGCTTTGGCGACCGCGAGGGCTGGCCCAACGAGCAGGAGGGCTTCTGCTTCCAGGCGAAGGAGCTCGACAAGTGGATGGCGAGGCTGACGGGCAGGAAGCGAGCTGCTCCCGTCGGCATGGGCGACCCCAAGACGGACTACGCCGAGCGACTGGCGGAATGGTCGGAGGGCATCGTCGAGATTCTGGGCCAGCTGGCGCGCACGGGTGGTCTCGGTGAGGGCATGCCGGGCAGCGGTGCGCCTGTCGAGAGCGACGAGGAGGACGTTGACGAAGAAGACGACGACGAGACCCTGGTTGAGGACGGCGAAGCCAAGCCGGAAAAACTGAAGAACAGCAAGAACCTCGAAGACGTCGAGGATCTGGGCCGCATCATGAGGGATTCCAGACCCGACGCCGCGCCGTCTACAGGAAAGGGAGCGCCCATCGCTGTCGACTTTACGACCTACGGCAAGACGGCGGCCAAGAAGGCGCCCGCTCCGACGGTCAAGGAGATGGTGCCCAAGAACTCGCCCACCTATGCCTCGCTCACAAAGCAGGGCTACACCATCGTCGGCTCACACTCGGGCGTCAAGATCTGTCGGTGGACAAAGTCGGCCCTGCGCGGTCGCGGCTCCTGCTACAAGTTCTCGTTCTACGGCATCGCCTCGCACCAGTGCATGGAAACGACGCCGTCGCTGTCTTGCTCCAACAAGTGCGTCTTCTGCTGGCGCCACGGCACGAACCCGGTCGGCACGACGTGGCGCTGGGTCGTCGACCCGCCCGAGGACATTTTCAACGGCGTCAAGGCGGGCCACTACCAAAAGATCAAGGTGCTCCGCGGCATGGCGGGTGTGCGCGCCGACCGGTACGCCGAGGCGCTGCGGATCCGCCACTGCGCCCTTTCCCTCGTGGGCGAGCCCATCTTTCTACCCGCACATCAACGAGTTCCTCGCCATGCTGCACGCCGAGCGCATCTCGTCCTTTCCTCGTCTGCAACGCGCAGCACCCCGGACAGCTCGCCTCGCTGCGCGCCGTGACGCAGCTCTACGTGTCCATCGATGCCGCCGACAAGGAGTCGCTGCGGCGCATCGACCGGCCGCTGCACCGCGACTTTTGGGAGCGCTTCATGCGCTGCCTCGACATCCTACGCGAGCGCCGCCTCAAGCAGCGCACCGTCTACCGCCTGACCCTGGTCAAGGGCTTCAACGTCGACGAGGAGGTCGACGGCTACGCCGCCCTCGTCGAGCGCGGCCTGCCCTGCTTCATCGAGGTCAAGGGCGTCACCTACTGCGGCACCTCGACCGCCTCCAACGCCGGCCTCAGCATGAGCAACGTGCCCTGGTACTGGGAGGTCTGCGACTTTGTCAAGAAGCTCGAGGCCCGCCTCGGCGAGAAGGGCCTCCAGTACGGCATCGCCGCCGAGCACGCTCACAGCTGCTGCATCCTGCTGGCGAGCGACCGCTTCCGGGTCGACGGCAAGTGGCACACCACCATTGACTACCAGCGCTTCTTTGAGCTGCTCGAGGAGAGGGGGCCCGACGGCGAGTGGCGCGCCGAGGACTACATGGGGCCCGCGACGCCCGAGTGGGCCACCTGGGGCAACGGCGGGTTCGACCCCCGTGACGACCGCGTCGACAGGAAGGGCCGGAAGATTGAAGCCAAATAAGTTGGGCGGGTATCTTGCAACCCAGTAGTTGAAAAAAAAAATACGATTCATGACAACCCCACGTATACGTGCCCCTGAATGCCCATGGTCCTGACATGTCCTAACATGTCGTGCCGTGAACAATGACAGCAAGATCGCGCCAATCGAAAACAGTAATGGGACAATGTCAGCATGACGTGTAGCAGGGCAATTAAACGTGTATTGTCCGCGGACGCGCCGCCTCGGGCTACGCACCCCCTTTCACTTTTTAACAAAACTTCGCCCCCCCTCCCCTTTCTCCCCCCAATCATCAGTATACTACCACGCGTCGACTGTCTTTCTCCCCCGCGGGTCCCCTCTATCAGACAGCGCATTTGGATGGTTATGAGACAATCAAAGACGTCGTAAATCTTGTGGGTCAGGATTGCCCCTTCATGCCGGATATCGCTGTGAACAATGCTGCACGAGGGGGTCGCTCCTGCGATGTCCGGCTTCGGAGTGGGTTTTTCTTTTTTGGGCGGTGGTACAGAGTGGAGGAGTTGGATCGTCGGGCCAGGCCCTTCGAGGTGTGCTCGACGGGAACGACCCTGGATGTTGTGGCCGTCACAGCGCTTTAGTCGAGTCCGACGGTGGGCATGTCGGACAGGTTAGGGCCGCTGCCGGTGTAGGAGCCCTGGCCACCGGAGCTGATCTTCAGATCAGAGTCGGAGGCGATCATCTCAGCGAGGATGTCGAGAACGGGCTGTGATGCGATTAGCGTCTGCAAGCAACCTCGGTTGAAGTCATGGTGAGAGTGGTCTCGCATACCTTGGGGACGGTCTTGTCGTAGATGCTGATCAGGTCGTTGGGGGTAGGGTAGACTTTGAGGCCCTTGTAGAAAGCAAGAGCGGCCTCGACGACGTGGTTGGCTATTGTTTCGCAGCGGTTAGCTTCCGATCATGCTGTTGTCCCCCATCTTTGTAGCAAGACTGGCCCGACGGGGGGAGAGAAGCAAGCAATGGCAAACTCACGATCGGCGGCCAGCGTCTCGCCCTCGGAGACCTGTTGCAGGAAGTAGGCCTCGCGGCCCTCGACATCCTCAGGGAAGCCCTCTTCCTTCGCCTGGACAACGGCCTGAGCGATAGCCTGACGCTGGCGGACGGTCTCGAGCTGGGCCTCCTCCTTCTCGGCGCGGTGCTGCTTGCGCTCGTTGCGGCGAAGGTCACGACGGAAGTTGGCGTTGACGCGGCGCTGGTAGTCGAAGTAGAAGAGGTAGGCTGAAGAGGTGCATGCTGGTTAGCGGACGATGGCCTTGTGCGTAGAGTGGAGGATCCCATAGGACAATCAGGCGCATGGTGCTTATGCTGCCAGAGACGACGCAATGCGGACAGCCAAAGGGGTGCTTGATAGTTTCTGATGATGCCTCGGTCGAGCTCTCATCTACTCCCTCAAGCCCTGGCAAGGAGGTTGATAAGAAACTTACCAACAACGCCGGTCGCGGCAGCGGCGACGGATGCCGTCACTATCGTGGATGATTGGACCATGATGAAATGAAGATGGAACGAAGGAGCCTCGAAAGAGAAAAGGCGGCGACAAGAAATCCAAGCGATGGATGATCGGTGGCAGACGTCGGAGCGGGCTCGGTCTAGGAGCTGGTCGTCAAAGAGTTGAGGGTGGTGACGAGATGGGGGAGCGTCGGGGGTTGATAGGTCGAGTGTCGAGAAATGAAGCTGGTCTATCGGCCAGGGACTCGGTAGGGCGCTCGATTGATGGAGCTCTACTACCAATTTTTTTAGTTGGCTTGAGCCGGGGTCTCACGCGCCAGTGCAGCACCACACCAGCGAGGCCTTGTCCGATGCATGTGTGTTCGGCTAAACATCGCCAAAACCGTGAGCTCTGGCAGAGAAACATCCACGCCGACCCACGGATGCTGGACGCCTGTAACTACAGGCTACTGATCACTCCCAAGCTGTTCCCCACACAGGCCAAGCCAACACGTCTGAGCTGCCAGAGCTCAGTCAACGTCGACGACCTGAACCCCGGTCCTGACGAAACACCAGCTACCTACCTACATTTTCATTCAACCCCAGGTTGATGCGTCTCGTCACTGCCACCACACTGGAAGTGAATGTGAGCAGTGGCATCTCGGCCACTACCGACAACCTCGCCTCTTTCGCATCACGGCCTCTGGTCCAACACTCACCTATCCGGCCCATCCAATGTCCTCCGAACGCAGTAGGATCTCCTTGAGATCAGGCCCCCGCCGGAAGGGGGGTCGCCCAACCATCAGCGCCCCGCGACAGATCTCTGAACCCATCCCACAGAATGGACCGTCTCCCTTGCGCAATGCGAATGGCCCTGCCAGTGGCCCAGCCCTTCGACCCGTCAATGAGGCACCACCGCCTCCCCAGCAGCGCCAGCGCCCTCCGATTCAGCCTGGCGGAGGTAATGCGGTAGGTCGAATGAACAAGAGAGATCATGCACAGAAAGCTGACGCGTGCTTTGGACGTAGACCTCCGACCTAGTCAAACGACGATACTCAACACGCTTTGGCAACTTTCCCGAGGCAGGCTTCGACGTCAACAACCCCCCCGTGCCCGCCTTACCTACTCTCGACAAGTACGAATCTCGCGAGAAGCGTGGAGGGCCTCCACCATCTAGAGGTGGCGCGGCACCCACGATCGACCTGAAGGCTCTACGAGATCCCAATCTCAACGCCGATCAATGTGGGAAGATGATGACCCATCGTTCGCGACTTGACCACTGACCATATGCTTCTCAGATGTCGCCGGGCTGCTCAGTGATGCAACTGAGGACCAGATTCAGGAGTACCAGGACTCCCTGCGACAACTCAAGTCAAGAGCCCAGGCCGATCTCCAACAGAATGTGATGCAAAACCGTACCCAGTTCATCAAGATTGCCCACGAAGCCGACAAGCTGAAGGATGAAATGCGGACGCTCCGAAACCTCATGGCCGAGTTGAAGGCGAACACTACCTCTCTCCGTGCAGCAGCGGGCGGTCGTAACGAATCAACCAGCCTCAATGGCGAGCTGTCAACAGGCCTCAGCAAGAGGGACAAGCGCAGCTCCGTAGCCGACCGCAGCGACTTGTGGAACTCGCAGATGCAGGCCCTTTACAAGAATGTCGAGGGGACGCAAAAAGTTCTTGCCCAACGCCCCCGGTCGCCATGTCATACAGAAGGCCGCCCAGTGGATCGAACTCGACAAATCCCACCTACAAGTCCCGGCGCGCCACCCAGATCTTCTTGCTTGCTCATCGCGTCGCAGAGCGCCAGACCGACGGGCACCCGTGAGGACAAGCAACATCATCAGCTGGTTGCAGACCGTGCTGGCCCTCCTGATGTGAAGTTCGACATGGCTGGGTCGAGCGAGTCGTCCAGCACGAGGAGCAAGCTGATGGACGCATTCGCGTCCGAGGCAACGGCCAGGAGTCTTTATTCTACGCACGGAGAAACCGGACGATCCCGACAAGCCGTCCCTGCTTCTGAACATTCGCAAGGCCGTGGAGGAGCTCCGCAAGAGCCTGCAGTCTGAGATGGAGGCCAACAATAAGACCAAGGAGACGATCAACTACTTTGCGTCACGCGACCCGGGGTTGTTGCAGAAGGCTGAGCTCCTGGAGACTCTGTCGGATATCAAAGACATGCGCATCGAGGTGGACGGCAATCAACAGAACCTCCGCTGGGTGGAGGGCCAGATGGACGAGCTCGACATTGAAATTGCGCTGCAACACTTCGAGAATGCCGTTGAGAGGGTCGAGAAGCTCAAGAAGCTTGCGAGGGGCTTGAAGAGCAACGCCGTGGCGCAGGATTTTATCAATTTCAAGGTCGAAGAGCGCTGCGTCAAGGTGGCCGATATGCTGCTCCGCGAGCTCGACATGTACCACAACATGGCCAGCAAGACGAGGCGCATCGTGTCATGGCTGACGAGACTCGGCTACGAAGACCGTGCGCGCGAGTCGTACCTCCTGGCGAGGCACAATGTGATCCAGCATCGATCAAGGTCAGTCAAGCTTGCTGTCAGCTGTACCATGACCCATGCTAACCCAGAATGCCAGGCAATGCACGTTCCAGGGCGACCTCCACCAGTACATCTGGGAGATCTCGTTCTGCTACTTTACGCTCATCAAAAACACCGTTACCGTTTACCAGTCTTGCTTCCCACCGCCCATGATGAGCACTTGCGTCAAGTGGGCCAAGGAAGAGGTGGAGGCCTTCAACCTGATTCTTTCTCGCCAGCTCAGCAGCACGGAGCGCGACGGCAAGGTGTGGTCCGAGTGCATGAATCGCGCGCAGAAGCACGCCTCCATGCTGGCTGAAGTTGGTTTGGACTTTAAGACAATGGTCGGCCAGGAGCTGCGTGAGTTTAAGCGGTCAGACAGCCCAGTAGGCCTGGGCTTGGAGTGAGGGACCTGGAGGGCGCATGAGGGGTCTTGGGGGTGCTGTATGAGCGCGAGGCTCGATATTTGTCGATGTCTTTCAACTCTTATAACGATTCTATGCAGCCTCTATTCAATCTAGCCATGTCATCGTCAAATTCAAACACTGTGGATAGGGCAGTCTGCTGGAATGATGTCCTGTACAGCGATGCTGAGCGCGAGGGTTCAGGGGTACATCAGGGGTTGGTGCCAGCCGAGGGCAGCTGGCGCATTTTGGAGCTCCCTCGCGCGACCATCAACGCGTCCCTGACGCCCCATCTTTTCAACCTCACCTCTTAGACGGTGGTTACAATTCTCATAGCTGTCCAGACTTGACAAACAACGTTGAGAAGCTGTGCTACTCTTACCAGACAGAATATTAGAGGTTTCTACGACGGTTGAGGTAAGCATGTTCCTTGTCAACGATCGCGTTCACGTCGACCCAGCCTTATAAAGGCTTCCCATGATAATGTGAGCTTGGCACACACTATGATGAGTTAGCCATGCCGATTTCATCTCGAAGTGAGCACTGGGCCAAGCTTCAAGTCATCAGCCTCGTAGTCACGCAATTCAAGCATCATGAGGAGCCGCTCACATCAAGCACAAATGAGAAGCTTCATGACCGCATCACTAATGAGACCTCTAGATCTGATCCCGTTACCACCAGCTCTCTCAGTCCCACCACGTCCTCACCGCCATGCCCTACAACACCACAGCCATCCCTCCCCGCAAGGAGGTCACAGGCCAGCCGGCCCTGCCCCGTATGTGCACCAGCTTTCACGACCGATGAAAGCGGCCAGCCGGCCAGACAGAGCACTAACAAGGCCGCTCCAGTCGCTCGCGTCAAGAAGATCATCGCTCAGGACCCAGATATCAGCATCTGTTCCAGCAACGCCGCGTTCATCATCACAGTCGCCACGGCACGTGCAAGACAGATCCTCGCCGATGTGGCGATTCGACACGGCCAGCTGCTAACAGGGCGCAGGAGATGTTCATCCAGCACCTCGCCAACGAAGCCCACAACCAGGCCAAGCTCGACCGGAAGCCCCGCCGCAACGTGCAGTACAAGGACCTAGGTGAGTCCTCCCTCGCCTCCATTGAGCACATGTTTTCCTCGCAGTTATTCGCTACTGTTTCGGTCGCCATAGGTGGCACTAAACTAACAGAAAGAAAAAAAACAAAGCCAACGCCGTCGCGCACAACGACAATCTTGAGTTCCTCGAGGACGTCATCCCCAAGACGACACGTACAAGAGATCAAGGCCAGGCCCAGGCGACCCGCGCCCCGCGCTGGCGGGCACCAAGAAGTCGCGCGCCGCCGGTGCCGGTACCGGTACCCGGCACCAATGGTGCTGCGGACACGGGGGCGCTCCGGCCCGGTGGTGGTGCCAACGGCGTCAAATGGCACGCGTCGCGCGGCGGCCCAGGTGCGGCCTCTGCTGCTTCCGCTGCGGCCATGGACGACCCCAGTGCGCAGCTGCAGGCCGAGATGCGGCAGGCGGCCGGGGCGGATCACGATGGCGACGTCGACATGACGGGCTAGTGGCCGGTTGGCGCGTCGGTTTTGCGGTACTGGGCGGAAAGGGAGTGATGCGCGCGCGCTGTGGTGGACAGGGGCGCAGTATCAGCAGCAGCAGCAGCAGCAGCAGCAGCAGTGGATGTACGGAGTGTACAGTAATGACCTATAATGATGACAACGAGGTGTTTTGATCATAAACTACCCAGGCCTCCCTCGGGACCTGTTTTTTCCTCTACCGATGCCGTTTTAACGCCGTGTGACAATGTCAAGTGGTAACGAAAAATGAGAAACAAAAAAAAAGTGGCAAATGTGCCATCGGGGGCAGCTGTTCCCCTCCTCCACAGCCCTTTGCATCCGTCATGTTCATGTCGAGAATCGACTGCCATCCTCCAGAGGTTTCAAGCCACAAGAAGAAGCTAGGTTTATTCCTCCATGACATCAGCATCGAGGTGCACGCCGGGGGGTAATGTCCCCCTCGTTGAGCATCTTCTCGAGCCGGATGATCTCCTGCAGGCTGTCGGCGCGCTTGATCATCTCCTGCAGACGCTTCTTCTCCTGTCGGTGAGTTTGATGCGAGACAGGCGCGAGCCCTGCGCCTGGTCGCCGGCAGTAGCGGGTGCCGCCCGCAGCGCCCGTGTCGAACGTCTTGGACTTGACGCCCATGATCTGCGCAGTCAGCATGCCGTGTTGAGAAGGCGGAGGGTAGGCAACGCACCTTGGAGGCGAGCGCCGTCGGCTCGTCGGCCGTGCCAAAAAGGGCAACGGCCCGCTGGCGCTCGGCGTCCTTGACCTTGACATAGTCGAGGAAACGGACGCCGGGACACCGCCAGAGCACCCAGTAGCGGTAGTTCTGCGACGCGGTCAGTTTTTCCAAGGTCCTCCATTCGCTCGCTCGTCAACATGACGCGTGCGGAAGGGGAGGGGACCACGCACCTCCTTCCTGGTGACAGGGTTCTCGATCAGCACGAGGTGGGTTAGGCGGGCAAACTTGGCGAGGACATCGAGGTCGGCGAGCTCGGCGATCTGGTTCGAGGCGAGAACGAGGTGGCGCAGGTTCGGGATGGCGGTGGGCAGGGCGGGCTGTATGGAGGCGACCGCGGTTGCGGGCGAGCAGCAGGGTGGTGATGCGCGGCGACAGGGGGAAGTTGCCGAGGGGCTGGATGTCGTTGTCGGTGAAGTCGATCGAGTCGTGGGGCTGTCTTGTCAGCCTTGTGTTTGTATTGCGGGAACAGCATCTCGGACCCTGCCAGACAGTCGCAGGTACAGAGCAGAGGAAGGGAAAGAGACTCACGCCGGCAGCGCCCAGGTTCTCAATGGCGGGGATTCGGTGTCCTGTCTCGCACGCGCCCGGCGAAGGGGCCTCGCTATCAATTCTGGCTCTAGATCAAAAGTGTAGCATCTGTTCTTGTCGCAACGCACCTCGGAGATCGAGCTCACGCTCCTTGAGCGGGTTCAGGTAGGAGAGAGAGTCCCTGATGAGCTCCGCCGTGAGCCGCATCGTGGGCGGTCGGTGGGGTTACCGTGGTGGTGTCGTGTGCCTCGTGGCGAAGGTGATTGAGACTGAAGGCTCTGAGTATGACTTCTTCCGTCCAAATCGTGTACAAGCCGCTGAGGGAGGGTGGATAGTGGCGGCGACAGTCGTTGGTTGCGGTGGAGGAATCGGCAGGGCTAAGCGTTGAGTGCGCTTCTCATGGTGGACAAGGCTGAAGATGCGGTATGCGGAATGTGGTGGGCGCCCAGAGCAAGCACGGAGCGGGCAGCAGCGACCAGACCAGACCAGGGTCAGTCAGTGAGGTGCAAGTGCTGCGGGGAGGAAATTTTGGTGGTGCGATAAGATAAGAGCTAGACGCTTGTGTTCGCACTGTACACACTGTGTGAAGCCTTGAGAACAGCTGCAGAGGGTGCCTCTTCTCATGGATTTGATCTGATGCTTTTGTTTCTGATAAATGACACTCATGGGCGAGGAGTTCATGCCAAGGAGCAAAGTTCAATCCAACACAAGCTCGAGGCCTTGTCGCTGATCCTGGTACGAATTCCATGTTGCGATCACCAACTCGCAAGCAAACATCACAGGACAACGGACAACCATATGTCGATCATGATCACCTGAAAAAGAAAGCCCAGAACCATGTATCGGTATCTATCCATGTTCTACCCTGTCCCAAGCGCCAAGCAGCAAAAACGCCCTCTCATGAGAAGATGAACACGACCCCAGACCGATCAGCAGACACCGTCATGCAATAGGGCATCTCCAACACGGCCACGTCCGTAATCGAGTCGAGATGCGCCTTGAGGAGCTGCTGCTGCTGGACCGAAACGACCGTGGACCGCGAGCTGCGCCCGCCACCGCCGCCCGCACCGTTCTTCTCACGCCCAGCCCCGGCATTGGGTGCCGTGGGCGCCGCACGCGGGATCCTCTCCGTTTTGACCGTCAGCGCCGCCGTCGGCTGAGACGCCGTGAACACGGGCCTTTGTTCCTCGGCCGTGAGCCCGCTGTAGACGGTCGAGTTCTCGACGCGCGCGAGGTCCCAGAACCGCAACTTCTTGTCCGAGCCCCCGGTCACGATGAATGCGTGCCGCACGTCGCGTGTGTCTTCGCCGACCGCCGTACCCGCGACCATGGCGCGCACGCCGCCGTCCGCCGTGCCGTGGCTGCCGCCGCCGCCGCTCGGCTCGATGTTGGTCGCATACCGGCCCAGCATGCCCTCGACCCTGTCCTCGTCGACCTGCCACGGCTCGTAGCCCCTCAGCGCCTCCTTGCTGCCGCCGCCGACCCGGTAGATCTCGCGACATGTCGTGCGCTCAAGGTCCCACACCGTGACTTCGCCCTGGCCCGTACCGCCCGCAACGCAGACCCACTTGCCCCGGCCCTTACTAGGATGCACGCAGACGCGGTGGATGGCGCTCTTGCCCGGCACGCCCCAGCCCTTGAGGCGCATCTTGAAGCGCAGGTCCCACAAGTCTAGGACGCCGTGCGACGTGCCCACGCAGAGCCAGTTACGCTTGCGATCGATGCAGAAGCACGTCGGTGTGCCGTGATGTACCGGGTTCTCCAGCACATACAGCAGCGACATGGTCCGCAGGTCAATGGCCAGGATCCTCGATCTGTTCGTCGCCAGCATCAAGACTGAGCTGGCGTCCATCTTGAAATGCTCACACCACACGGCATGCTCGCCCTGCGGCAGCTGGTACTCGCGCAGCAGGCGCAGCTTGAGATATCGCAGAACCCCGGCGGCGCCCACTGTCTCAACCTTGACAACGTGGACGCTGCCGTCGCTGGCGCAGCTGATGAAGGTATGCGTGTTCTCCACGAAACACAGTGCGAGGACGTGCGCGTCAGGCGCGTGCTTGTGAATCTGCCTCGAGCGGTTGGTAATATTCTTCTCCAGCCTTGCCGTATCCCAGACCCGAACGGTGCCATCGTCTCCGCCGGTAAGGAAGAAGACGTGGTCTGGGGAAGCGATGAGACGGTTGATGGCGCCCGCATGCTCCCCAAAAGTCGCCACAAGCCGTCCGGTAGGTCTCCATGGCTCCTCGCCCCCGGGTCCTGTCGTCTTGTTGACAGCCTCGCGGCGGCTGACAGGCGTGACGAGTGGTCCAAATTCGACAATGTCATGCGGGAACACATTGACGTACATGGCATCGAGCATCTTCAGTATACTGGGGTCGTTGCCCTCGTATGAGTGATTGGCCTTCACATTTCCGCTGAGAGTCGCCGCACTCGGTTGGCGGTCCCCAACACCGGGGCGGGCGCCGGTATCCTGTGAAAAGGGCCCTTCGACCTCTCCAAAAGCATTCGTCTCCGTCATGCTCGTCTCAGGCACGCTCTTATTACTCTCCTTGCGTCCCAGAAGACTCAACGCGCTTGCTTGGTGTCGCATGGCTCTCCGTGACGCATAAGGCTGATCCTTCACGGAAGAATCGTCATCAACTGGGCTGCCGACGGTCAAAAGGCTCCCTTGACCCGTCCCTAACCTCTTCTTTGTGTCAATCGGTCGTGTGCGCGAAACGTCACGAGAGGGAGGCCCTTCAACCACGCGTGTCCTCAAGCTGTTCAAGGTAGCCAGGCGTCTCTTACTCGCCGAGTCGTTGATCGTCATGGACGCATCGAGCAGTGCGTCCGCAATAGTGTAGGGCCCTTGCTTGACCGGCTCAGGCGTATCCGGCAGCTGCTGAGGTAGCTCTTGGTCAAAGAAGACCGTCTGACGGGTGATGCCGAGGCTCTGGAGGAATACCACTTCGTTAGTCGTGGTAGGCTCGCCGGGACTCTCAATGCCGGTCTTTGTGCGGCTGAGCCGCCAGATAAAGTCTCGCAACGCTACGAGCTTGAACTCATCTTCGTGGCTCAAGCCAAGGTTCTTCAGCCTCGCCAGCCACTGGTCGTCTTCCGTCGTCCTCGCTGACTGCCTGAGTGTATTGACGTGCAGGTCCTTGGACGACTTGGTCGCAAGGCTGGTGGGTAACGACCTAGATACTGAGGGACGCAGCTCCTGCGACGGCGTCCAGAACTTGCTCTTTTTGGTCTTCTGCGCCCAGCTCAAAGCCTGGTCGAACGCAGCTCGGGATAGCGGTCGTTTCAAGGTGTCCAATAGCTCGAGCTCGCCGAATGCCGGTATCCTGTCTGTTTTCAGATACGGCTGAATGAGCGGCAGCACGATACCGATGATGTCGGCCGGCGACAGCAACTTGGACGCCTGTGAGAGGAACTCTGACGCCGACTCGCGAATCCACTGGTTTGGGTGCATTGTAAATCTGCCAATAATGTCGATCAGCTCCCACAACCTCGCCCGGGACAAGAGCCCGAGATTAGCCAGCTGCGCCAGGCAGTGGAGAGTGGACTGCACAACAAACTCCTCGGGTCGGTCAGCGCCTGCACCATGAGGGGGCAGCATGAACTCCTCGAGGCTGACGCTGCCGACAAGCGCGAGATCCCCACTATGGCATCGAAGAAAGCGCACTTCAGTTTCCAGTCCCGATCGTTGAGGTATGTGTTGAGGTGGGTGAGCAGAATGTCGTTGGCCTCAGCCGGGCCGAAGAAGATGCACAGCTCCGGAACCGATGTCAAAAAGGCACGCCGGACCGAGACATCCGTGTCTTCGATCAGTGTTTTCGTGTGTGCTTCGAACATGGAGAAGAGTTCGCGCTGAGCATCATCGAAGAGATTATCAGCCAATACCTCTGCTTCTTTGCCTGGTTCCACCTCAGGGTCAGCCACAGTCAGAGCACCGTTGGCTTTCAAGGTCGCCGCCATCTCAAGGAAGCGCAATGCAGTTGACGCGAGGCCTCCGAGGCACGAGGCATACGTTGCTCGCACGAGTGGGCTCACGGGTGGGGAGGGGCCGAGAAGCGAAGTCTGGAAGCGCGGAAGAATGTACTCGATGAACACATGCGCGTTGACAGGGGAAATGGCTGTCACAAGCTGCAGAAGCTGCGTGATCGACCGAGTCGCCGCAATGACAACAAGGTCCGACTTGTCACCGAGCAACAGCACCAAGTAAGGCAGCACCCGGTCCAACTTGGCCAAGTCGGGTATTCGCTCAGCAAAGGCAAGCAGGATATCGCACGCCCGGACCCTGGAAGCCGCGCGAGCCGTATGCCTGATACTCGACACGACAAGAGTCAAGAAGATAAGGGTGCCGTCATTTTTGGGGCCATCCGGGTTGCCCGTCACGTACTGCTCATGGTTCGGAATGTTGAGTCGAACTGGGAAATGCCCGAGGCCGAGCTTGCTCGCCAGGGGTACGACCTGGGTGTCGCGCTTGCCAGGTTGATAGCCGAGGAAATATGAAATCTTATCAAAATCGAGGAAAATGCGGTCTATCCTGTCATCGGCCTCGCCAAGGTTTCTGGACGCGCCAGAGATCGGGCTGTTGCCCGAAGAAGGGTCCGTGACCAGCTCCATGTACTGGTGAAGAAAGTTGTAGAAATACTCTGGAAAGACCTTGCCCTTCCAGAAGTCGAGATATTGCTCTGCTGAGTATCGTCTCTCAGGATCAAGTTGCACCATGCTCGATATCATGTCCCGAACGTCCCTGTCCGGTATGCGGCTTATCTGCGAAATGACCGGGTCATACTCGCCCCTGCGGAACTTGTAGATTTGACTCAGGGTGAAGATGGGCGCTTCGAGGAAGACTTCGGCGATGACACAGCCGGCGCTGAAGACATCCATGGCCCAGGTGAGCTTGGCCTCTTTCGTGCCCACGTCATCCGGCGCAACGAATCTCTCGGGCGCCAAGTAACAGGTCCGCCGTCCAGAGGAGTCAAAGTAGTACGAGAAATCGCCGGGGTTGTCATCGGGAAGCAAAATTGGTTTGATGGGCGAGGAAAAGTCAGTCAGGTACAGCCAGTTCCAAGATGTCACAAGGGTATTCTCGGACTTGATGTCGCCATGGTAGATGTCCCGTGCGTGGCAGTCACGCAGGGCGCAGAGCAGCTGAAAGGCGAGCCACTTCTTCTCAATGTCTTCGAGGAAGGGTCTCGTGCTCATGCGGTCGTACAGCGAGTTGTAGAGGAACTGACGGACGAGGTAGCCGTTCGTCTCGGTTTCGATGATGCGTTGAAAGGGGAGTGCGTTTGGAACTTCGGCGAGGGCCTTTCGCTGAGCTAGACAAGAAGAGAGAAAGTCAACATTAGGGGGCACATACATAGGTGCGGGCGCCATCGTATCTCTACCTACCGATGAGCTCCTTTTTGTACTTGTCGAGCGACAGGGGTGTGTAGGGTTTGGCCAGGACCTTGACCAACACGACGCCATCGTGGTGCCGTGCGCGGACGCTCTTCATGAAGCGCGCCGTGCCGAGGCTCCGCTCGTACACAAGGTCAGACAGCTCAGGAACATCGATGCTGGCCGAGCCAGCATACGGCGTCGCGAGAGAGAAGCCTTGGCCCATGATGTCCGTCTGGCGTTGTGCCTAAATGGTGCCTCGTGTCGGTGTGGCGGATAGGCCAGTCATCTTGGTAAGGTAGAGAGAGGGCAGGTGGTCAGGTCGGAGCTGGGAGCTCTGGGTCTTGGCTGCGAGGAAACACAAAAGCGCTGGTTGATCGTCTATGTCGGGCCTCTGCCCTACTGCCTGTTGTCGGTTTGCTTTGTCGTCAATGCTGCAGCTTGCTAGCTACCCGCTACTTAAGAGGTACCTGCATAGCGTTGTCGTGGTGGGACTGTGAATGGCTTGGTGGTTGGAGCTCAGTACCTGGGCAAGGTAGAGAGCACGCGTGCGGGGACTGACGTCGGCGGGACAGGTCGTCTAACCCCCGACAGTGGGTATTTGGAGGCTTGTGATTGGCTTAACAGACGCTCCACGCGTTGCTTGTCACGAGCTTCGATCCTTCACAGACCTAGCCTTATACAGACGACCTTCAAGTACAACTGTTGCACGTGGGCAAAGAGC
>NW_003315038.1:3032610-3034940 GCF_000150825.1 Verticillium alfalfae VaMs.102
AAACGGAGAATGGTAGTATGAATCGTAAAAAGCCTGAACGCCATAGCCAAAATGCCACAAAAAACACGAAACTGCTGTCGTAAAAGAACGTATCTCAAGCTCATCACAAGTGTGAGTGTGAGTGTCAGGGTATCGGATGGCCACTGGATCCCGTTTCCGTCGACCCGTCGCCTTCAATCGTTTTGCGCCAATGTTCTGGCAGGCAGACGCATACCAACGGGAACGCCTTGATCTCGCCGCTGACGGGTGGTGATGTGTCGCGCGCGCGGGCTGATGTGCTGGACACGCCGCTGTCTCGCTGTGCTTGTCGTCGGGCGTCCCACTCGTCGGCGCGCTCGTCCATCATGACACCTGTCGCCCAGCCATCGTCCCAGATGCCCACCACTTTGAGCATGTCGCCCCGTTCCAGCGAGAACTCATCATTGGCTCGAGGTTGGTAGGCCCACAGCACGGCAACCCTATCGCCCGGGTGAATGTCGTCAGACGAGTAGTAGTCTTTGAAGAATGGCAGCTGCTCGGATTGCTGACTCGCCATGCCCTGGGGAGACGACATGCCGCCCGCACTAGTCGGGGACTGCGGGTCTTCGCCTGCCAGGACCGAGCTGCTTGATAAGGAACCGTGCCTCCGGGTAGGGGGCGGGCGCAGAACACCATTCCGGTGCGGCCATCGGAACCGGCTGCTGCCAAAGTCGGAGGATGAATTATCGTCTCTACCCTGCCATGTACCCAGCGCCGGCACCTGCCGCGGCCGCCAGGCCCGTGTGGCGTCCACCGCTCGGCGATGAGTCCGAAGTACCCTCGAGAGCCGACATGCGTGCGATGCGACCGCCGGGCAGAACGTCAAACCCAGGAGCAGCGGCGGGCACGCCCGTCTTCTCTGCCAAAGGACCTTGTCTTGAGGGCGAGGGCTGGTTGAAGACACTCCCATTATGGCTGTCGTTCCTTCTGCGGCGGCGTCGCAGGCAAACAATACAGAGGAAAATGAGACCTGCGATGAGGATGAGGCCCACAATAGAACCAATAACAATTCCAGCAATGGCACCGCCGGAGAGACCACCGCCGCTTCCGTTGTCATTACCGTCTTCCGATGGTGCCGAGGTACTGGTGGTGCTGGAAGTGGGCGAAGATGTCGGCGGCGTGAACGTCATGGAAGGGACCAGAGAGGGGAGGACAACATCGGCGCATCTGTTGTCGACATCCGAGTTATAACAGCAAGTATCCGTAGAGTTGATGCCACCGGATGCGCAGTAAGAGCAAAGTCCGATAGTGCTGTTGCCGTAACCGCAGTTGTTTGGTTCGTTGGCCACGCCTTGCACACAATTTGGCAGTGGAAAAGAGAGCCCAGGCGGGATGTAGCAGTTTGTAAAGTCGGCTCGGATGAGAGAGATCAAATCATTGCTTGGGTTGGGGCAGAGGTTTCGATCAGATGTGATCAGCGCTTCGCTTTGCGCGTAGAACGCCTAGAACTCGTCAGCACAAAAACTTTGTTGAACAGAGCCACAGCAATGGGCGCTTACGCAAGTGTCCGCACACAGTGGCGGCGCATCATCGCCCGCCAAGTTGCAGGCCTGAATGGAGTTTTGCACAATGGCATTGCAGATGACCGAGGTTGTGAAACGGGGGTACAGCTCATCGGTGCTTCTCAGGTCGATGTTGCCGCATCCAAAATTCTGGGCGAATCTGAGCAGGAGGGTTAGTTCTTTTGCCGTTTTTACGTGACTTTACTCGTCAGACTTACTTCTGCTGCACATAGGTCGTCCGGATGTAGGATCCCATTTGCTGATCGAAGGTCTCTCGACTGGAAACGAAGGGCAGGAAAGGGAAGATGTCTGCCACAAAGCCAGTCGTCGAGACAGAGGCGGACTGGAATGCCGGGCACATCTTGGAGCCTTGGAGTGAGACACATTGGCCGTTGCCTTGCGCAGAAACCACGAGGGGGGCGGATAGCAGAGACAGCAGGATTCCGGTGGTCGTCAGGTTGGACCGAGTGGCGTGGCTCGAACGCGAGCGTCTCGCCGAGGGAGCGGCGCCTCGAGAAACGGCCATGACGATGCGCGTCTTGGAGACAAGTGTGATTGTTGAATTATAGGAGCTGATGGTCCCAGAAATGTAGAAGGTAGGCGGTAGGCGTGATAGCTGGTAACCAAGAATTTCTCTGAAGACATAGGTTGGTCAATTTGATCGAGCGAAAAGTAGAGAGCGGGTTCGAAATCGAATCTGGTCAACTGCCGTCGTTCCAGTCCTGGCCTGCCAGCGACGGCCTCTAGCCAAGAGCCGGCGCGTGGAACGCGTGGCAGCCACGAGTGGCGAGCGGAGGGGGGGGTGGACGG
>NW_003315038.1:3035040-3060095 GCF_000150825.1 Verticillium alfalfae VaMs.102
ACAAGTGGAAGAAGGCAAGTATAAAATCGCCAGTCTGCGAGACTATCTTCTCCATGGCAAACGAAACACACAATTTCGTCCCGGGGAAACAAACAGTTTCTCGCTGTCTCCCTTGCTTCACTGTATCTCAGGTCAGGTCCGCCAGCTCGCTGCTAGCGGCGTCATTATGATTCGACGAGCAATAGGATCGTCCAAGTTCCGGACAATATACCATGCCCAGGTACTTGTATCTCTTTGAGGCGCTGGCGAGACGACTCTTGTTTCTATCGGAGCGGGCATCATTAACGCGACCTGCTTGTGTTTGTGCCTGTCGAGATGACAGGCTTCTACGATCTCAGGTGTTCCTACAAGCTCGACACCAGTCCATGGTGCACCACTTGATGAGAGGTACAGGTTGAGTCCTTCAGCAAAGAATTCTTCTTCTGCATCAACTTTATTGTCATGATTGCACGACAGGCCCAGTTTGGCTCCCGGACCTCGTCCGTGCTACCTATAACGGTCGCGATGCACAAGGCTGTGCACCCGTTGTCCACACGGAAATCTCGTCTGATGTTCGCTCCCACGCTGCCGCCAGGGTCGTTTAGATTCTCAGTGGTATCAGGTTACACACCACCAGGACATCCTCCATTCCAGCAGGACGCTCGCGGAAAGCTTCAGATGGGTGTAACATAACGACGCCCTCTGGCCTTCTCTCAGGCCGCTTCAACGCCTCGAGAGACGGTTGAATCAGCAATTGAAGTCGGCAAGGTCGAGTGATAAACAACGACCTGACGGAGGCGCGTTGACAAGGACCAGGGCTGGGTTCCAGGATGATCATACACGGCCACTAACGAAGAGGGACTAGCCTGGAAGAAGAAAACCCCCGGCCAGCCAAGGCCACGTTTAAGATTTGTCTTGGGTTGGCCTGCGGTTATTGGCTGAAGAGGGCTGCCAAACTGTCCGGGGCTTGGGCAGAGCGAAATGACGATGCGTGTACCGTGGTATCGCTTCGTTGTGTCGCTGGTTCGCCGCCAGCCTGTCAGCCGTGAGCGTTGTTGGGTCGAACAGACGATGAGAGCCAATCTCCGCCAAGCCGCCCAACTGCCGTCGTGTTTGTTGAAAATGACGCGCCCTACATGTGGTTCTTCGCGCCAAGGACGAAAGTCTTCTAGTCATCGGCTATTTCGTTTTTCCGAGCACGAAACGCGGCACGTCCTGACCAAGATAATAGTACATCGTAGTACCCTACGCAGGAAAGTTACTGTGGCACACGGTGATATTGGGTCAAGTAAGGGACACGAACTGGGACGCTCGGCATTACTTTGCCCCTGAGTGATGAGCATCACATTCAAGACTCGGCAATGGCCCCATGTCTCCCATCTCGAACCCTTCCCTCGACTATCTGAGACCTAGGCAACCTGTGCGACGCGCCGTCGACGGTGTCTTTGCTTGGCCTGATGCGAACCCCCCTTTCTGGGCCTGCGTTGCGAGGCCCCGAGCTGGCACTTCGAAACAAGTGATCGCTGTAGAATTGGACTATAACAGCCAATGCTATCGCCGTGGTCCCTGAACCACATCACACGTTGCTCGTTCTGCGATTCGACGGGCAAGACGCAGGGCATCTTGGAATGCAATACGGGCTTCACACGAACTTTCCTCAAATCGTTACATCGCGAGGTGGAGAGCCCGACCAACGGCATGGCATGTATGGCAGTGTGACGTATATGTCGCCTTCATTCCTGGGAGCGAGCGACAGAACCACGGGCTTGGGTCGTGTTACCGCATGGCCTGCTGGTGGAGGTCACAAGGTGCCATTGGGCGGCTTGACAACCGGCGCTGCGTTCCCACGCCTTTCAGTCAGCCCTCGGGGTCGAGGCTTGGTCGCGTAGCCTGCCCACCACCTGGCCGTATGACTGACCAAAATGCAGCATGACAGAGGGAACAGCGCCCGGTAACCCTCACATCAATAAGATGGCCACCATTTGTTGCTGCGACCACGTCTTTTGGGGGGCTCACAGCTAGTAGATGACAATTGTTGGTAGGTGGACAAGGCGTTTGCGTCACCATTCACTCTCTGGCACCAAGCAATCGAGCCTTCAGAGTATCTCTCTTTGTGAGCCATGAGCGAGCTGAACTCCACGGCGACCACAAAGGCCGGCGTTTGGGGAGCTGGCACGTGGAGCATTATTCAGCCTGCGCTCGCTTTCGGGCTCTGGCGCGTAGATCGAACCCGTGCAAAGGCGAGAGCAGTGCTGGAGGCTGAGCTTGGTCGCCCGATTGAGCGTCAGCACGGCCAACCGGCGCTTACATTGTCCGTGGTCGCGCTGGTTCACAGCAAACAAGGTGCAACCGACGCTGCTCGTAACCACCGACCTCCGACATCACGACCAGTGACCCACCACTTCGTCCAACTTGGGATGAGCCTGGATGCCCGATGCACGCAGCGCCCACTCCTTGAGTGGCCTGTTGTCGCATGCGCTGCGTGGAACTGTGTGGCACGTTCTTGTCATGTCACAGCAAGGCGTGGCCAACGGGCCTGGCAAACACCTACTGGACTTAACAAATCCCCGACACCCGGCAAAATGTGGAGGTCAGTGAAGGGGTTTCTTGATGAAGAGCTCTGGGTATATAGCCTGTTACCGTCGTCTTCCCCTGACGACGAACTTGTATGGACATACTGTATATCCGCCGCGATCCCAAGTCTTCATCATCATCATCATCATCCTCGTTGCAGCCTCAATATCACCAACATCCTTTCCGTCTTCGGCGTGTCTTCTAGAACACTTCCTGCGCAGATCGGGGGCCCCTTGCCTGCATCCTGTACACACAAAAGGCACAGCGGGTTGCATTTCCGATACACCATCACGATATTTGTGCCGATACTTGCATTCTCTTGGCACCTATCAGCCCTGTACTTATCCATCTTCGGGCTTCGACACCATGTCTGATCAGGTGCGTCTAATCCACAACGCCCAGGGCGTTGACACCCGCAACCTCTTACGTCGTCGTCCCTGGCTTGACTAACATCATCTAGCCTCGCCCTCCATATCTCTCGCCGTTTCCTGTGGCGGGTCTCACCCCCAATACGTCCACTGACGTGCCCGTCTCCGCCGTCCTCCTCGTCTTATACCTTGCCAGCGTACTATCCAACATCCTCATCCTACGCCAGAATAAAGGCCGGGGCCGCCCCTTTTCCCTTCCAGGTACTCCTCATCATCTATAGCGTCTTCCGCATCGTGGCTCTCACGCTCCGCATCTCCTACGCTGCCGTGCCGGACAACACAAACCTCGCCATCGCCGCCAACATCATCTCCAATGCCGGCGTCATCGTCATTTTTGTCCTCAACCTCCTGGTCTCGCCCCGCCTCATGCGCCGTTTCTTCGGTGCCCGTGGTGCGACAGGCTGGCGTCGCAAGATTTCCACCATCCCCTTCTTCGCCGCCATCCCCTTCCTCCCCATCATGCTGCTGACGGTCGTCAACGTCACGATTCTCACCTACTTCACCAACGACCCCAAGGTGCGCCAAGACTGCCTTACCGCCCAAAAGGTCGCCTCCGTAACCTTCGTCGTCATCGCTTTCCTGCCCGCCCCCTTTGCCGCCGCCGTCGCCATCCTGTCACCCCCCATGAAGAAACAGCACCACCAGGAGCAGGCCGAGAAGGAGGCGACCGCCAGCTCTGCCGCCCGCCGTAGCTTCGCCTCCCGCGTCATCCACCCCGACGACCGAAGCACCGGCACCGTCCGCGGCTCTGCCCTGCTCATGGCCTATGGCTCCGCCGTCCTGACCGTCGGCGCCGCCTACCGCACCACCTCCATCCTCAGCCCCCGTCGCATGCCCGGCGATCCGGCCTGGTACCACGAGCGCCCGGCCTATTATTGTTTCAACTACATGCTCGAGCTCATTGTCGTGGCCGCCTACCTCATCTTCCGCTTCGACCAGCGCTTCCGCGAGATCACGGAAGAGGAACAGGAGGCGCAGGGCACCCTCGTCGCGCCCAGCTACTCGGACCGGAAAGATAGCGAGGAGGCCGTCGCGTCCAAGGCTGATGGCGAGCAGGGTGGGCCTTCGGCGGCGGCTGCTGCTCCAAAGGACGGCGAGATTGTCTGAGGTGGAAATGTCGGCAGGATTGCAGCACGGGAAGGCGTTTGGCTGTTTTGATACCACTCCACACTAGACCATAGAGAGCTCCAGCGGGCAGGGCTGTCACGATTAAGTTTTGTTCTGTTCAATACCAATGAATATATCGAAAGGCAATCCCATGCACAGTTTGCTGTCGCAAGTCATGACGAGCAAGTACTCGCAGGTGGTCGATGAAAGAAGAATGGCACATTAAGTGATGGCACAGATTGTAGGCGGAGGAATGATGCCAACTTGCAGACCCTTGAGGGCTCTGCCTACCTGTAAATTGCAGCGAGGAGGAGACAGAACTCGTCATCTTTTTTATAGCTGACGTGATCCCAACCGATGATACAGGGTCTACATGAGTGAATAGGCCGCACCTAACATGAGACTTGTCAATATTGGCAAGTCAGGCGAATGATCGGCTACGGGTCAGCCGACAATGCAAGTGGATGAACATGTTGCAGA
The DNA here is from genome assembly GCF_000150825.1 of Verticillium alfalfae VaMs.102. Classification (NCBI taxonomy): domain Eukaryota; kingdom Fungi; phylum Ascomycota; class Sordariomycetes; order Glomerellales; family Plectosphaerellaceae; genus Verticillium; species Verticillium alfalfae. The sequence goes on from NW_003315038.1 coordinate 3,039,609, forward strand.
GCAGAGCAGAGCAGCCATCTCTCGTCACAATCAATCCGACGTAATATGTAACAAAACTTCTCATTAGGCATCAGCATCTTCACCTGGCGCTGCTTGTCTTTGACCCGCAGAGTATCTAGAAGTGCCGCCAGCGATCATTATCCGGGGGGTTGCCCTTGCGGTGAAACATCTACTGGCTTGCGCGAACCGCACGCAGACAAAACGCTAGTGACGCTCCCAGCATAATTGGGACAGCAAATACAAGGCTCTTTTTGGGTCGGTTGGAAACAAGTGCTGGCCCTTGGATTGATCCTATCATACTAGGGTGGCCGCGTACTGGCGCACGTGGCCCATGGTCCAGCGCGTCATCATAGCCTGCACCTTTCCGTGGAGAACATGCAGAATGCTCACGAAACGACGGTATTTGGGTATACATGGGATTTGATCAAAGGAAGTAATCAGGCGTGCGTCTAGACACCATGGGCTCCCCGGCACGAGGGCATGGGTCGAATTGCAGGCTGTTGAATGTCAGTTGCGGGAGATCAGGTATTGCTTGCGCGGGCGCGAGACGGGTGGGGTTACTCACAAGGTGTATTTGAGGTGCTCGTCGATTTCCATAATCGCCGCCTGATTACCGCAACGGTAGCAGTAGTTGGGTGCTGCATAAATTAGCCATTGCTTTCGAATTGGTATTGATGGAGCTAAGGGCAGACTCACCAGAGAAAATGGTGACAACATTCCGGTCTTGCGACCAATTATAGCCCTCCATAACAAGCTGATGCGCACGTGCGATGAGCGTCAGGCCGTTGTTGTGGTTGAAAGCTTCGGAAATGTCCTGGCCGAATGTGTAGCCCGCACCACGGGGAGAGATTCCCCATCCGCAGCGGTCATCGGGGTCAGACCACAGGAGGTCGCACATGGGCCCCTCGTGGGGAACCTCCTGAATCCTGTCAAGGGCTCTGATGTTATCGAGAGTATCAATACTCGGGGAGAGACCGCCGTGAAGGCAGAAGATCTGGTTGTCGATGAGGGCAGTGAGGGGAAGGTAGTCGAAGAGGTCGGTGAAGAACTTCCACACGTTGGCATTGCCATACTTTCGGAGGCACTCGTCGTAAAAGCCGTAGACCTGGGTGATCTGACGCGACTCGTGGTTGCCGCGGAGAATGGTGATGCGTTGCGGGTAGCGGATCTTGAGCGCGACGAGAAGAGTCACGGTCTCGACGGAGTAGTAGCCTCGATCGACATAGTCGCCTGTCCATCAATCAGCAAGGGCGCAAGTAAATAGGAAGCGTCTTGGGCGCACCCATGAAGAGGTAGTTGGTGTCAGGGTTAGGGCCGCCAATCTTGAAGAGCTCCATCAAGTCGTGAAATTGGCCGTGGATATCACCACAGACTGTGACGGGGCATTTCTATGATGCGGGGTCAGCAAGCTGGCGACCGGGCTGAAGCGGTGGCGATACGTACGACTGGTTGAACATTGGACTCCTCCTGTAGGACTTCGCGTGCCTGTAGGTTGTTCATGGTCAGATCAATCATTCTGAAGGGTCACGCGAGTCCTTGCGATAAGATCACGATGTTTGTGTGTTGAGGTCTCAACGAGTGGCGCAGCTAACCTTTTCGCAGAGCCTCTGGACATCCGTCTCGGCCAGCTGCTTGCAGCTCATCAGGCTCTCGATCCATCCATCGAGAGTAGGTATGGTGGTTGGCTCCAGGTTCGCGAGGACGGGGGAGACTTCGGCTGGGCGCCCAGCGTCTTCCATGTTGGTGTCCATGTTTCTTGAGGTCAATAGCTCGAGACGATTGGGGGAAAGTGCGGTGAGATGGAGCAACCGGGCGTGTGCGTGTTCGTAAGCGTGATCGTCGTCAAGGACAGGGTCGTGGAGGTCGTCAGCAAAGGAGATGGGAATGTGTTGCTTGGTCAGGGAGCTGATCGCGAGGTCGGAGGGAGAGGGACGGCTTGGGGAGGTGGTGTGTAGCACCGGGACGGATCAGGGTGTGAAGACGTGGGGCAATAGCCTCGTTGAGGGGCGCCCGAGCTTTCCCCGTTGATGCTTTTGATCGGAAATGCCGATGATGGACGGATGAGATGCGCGACCAAAAGCGTCTTCGTCGTTGTCGTCGTAGCCTGGTTGGTTGCGAGGGCGGAATCTGGGTGAGGTGGTGGACGTTGGGTTGTTGTTGATGGAGGTAATTGGCAGGAGAAAGGATGACGAGACGGTGCGATGCAGTGCGTGTGCAGGTCCCATTTCCATCAACCAAGTGTTGCTTGCTGTGAGAGATGAAGGGATGGGGCCAGGGGCGGTGGGGTTAGTGAGGTACCAGCACGTGCACCATAGTTCCACCACATTGCAAAGTCTCTCATTACCAGCGTAGCTCTGTCCTGGGAGTGAACGCAATCCCCCCCCCCCCCGGAACCCCTTGGGTACCTGCTTTACCTCACCAGGTGGTAGGTGCATCGGCGGTACGTCAAGGTCCCTTGGCCAAAGAACAGCTCGCTGCCTCGATGGAGCTCGAGCTTGAACAATTGCCAATACCCCCCCCACGACCAAACCCCCAGAGAATCGACCCCGAGTTGCAGAAGCAGCCCTTACCGACGTCATTCAAGCGTCAACACTGATTCGAGCGTCTCGCGAACATGATCGTGCCCTCAACACCATGACGTCGCACACCACTTCCTTCACGCAGACCCCAAACCTCAGCAGTCGCCGGCCGTCCATCAGCTCGAGGTTATCGTTCGCGATCTCCACTGCCGAAGAGGGCGGGGGCACGAGACGTAGATTGCCGGCACAACAGCAGATTGAAGAAGAGATCGCTGAAATCAAGAGATATGAGGACTTTACAACAATAGACTGGGTTCAAGATGCCGCGCGGGAACAAGCGCGCAGGAAGTCCCGGCGCCGTCGCCGGGCTGGCCTTGTCGACAACGGCATGCCCGGATGGAGGTATCGCCTGTGGGAGTCATACGACGCTGCACAAGGCTGGCTTGTTGTCACCCTGATAGGCATAGCCATTGGTCTCAACGCCGCGTTTTTGAACATCATCACTGAGTGGCTGTCCGACATCAAGATGGGCTACTGTACGACCGCTTTCTACCTCAACGAGAACTTTTGCTGCTGGGGCGAGGACAATGGCTGCGACGCATGGCATCGATGGACTGGCTTAGGGCCCGCAAACTACTTCTTCTACATCGTCTTCGCGACGATATTCGCATGCACGTCGGCGACCCTTGTCAAGTCATTCGCCCCATACGCCGCAGGTTCTGGCATCTCCGAAATCAAATGCATCATTGCCGGCTTTGTAATGAAGGGCTTCCTGGGATTCTGGACCCTGGTCATCAAGTCTGTCTGCTTGCCACTAGCCATCGCATCGGGCCTCTCCGTAGGAAAGGAGGGTCCCAGTGTTCACTATGCCGTCTGCACGGGCAATGTCATTTCGAGATTATTCGCAAAGTACCGGAACAACGCCTCGAAGACGCGGGAGATTCTGAGTGCCTGCGCCGCGGCTGGCGTTGCTGTCGCCTTCGGAAGTCCCATTGGCGGGGTTTTATTCTCCCTTGAGGAGATGTCCAGCTATTTCCCGTTAAAGACCCTTTGGCGAAGCTACTTCTGTGCCCTGGTTGCTGTTGCTGTCTTGGCAGCCATGAACCCCTTCCGAACCGGCCAACTGGTCATGTTCCAGGTCAGCTATGACCGCGACTGGCACTTCTTTGAAACGTTCTTCTACATTGTCTTGGGTATCTTCGGTGGCCTCTATGGTGCCTTCGTCATGAAGTGGAATTTGCGGTACCAGGCATTCAGAAAGAAGTATTTGTCCAAGTATCCCGTACTCGAGGCAACTCTCCTCGCCTTTGCGACGGGCATCATCTGCTACCCCAATGTGTTCTTACGGATTGACATGACAGAGAGCATGGAGATCCTGTTCCTCGAGTGCGAGGGCGGCGAAGATTATCACGGCCTCTGTGACAAGGAAAAGCAATGGTGGAACGTCTTCTCGCTCTCTATAGCGACTGTCCTGAGAGTATTCTTGGTCATTATCTCCTATGGCTGCAAAGTCCCGGCAGGCATATTCGTACCATCCATGGCTATTGGCGCTTCATTTGGGCGGACCGTGGGCATTCTGGTTGAAATGTTGTACCAGGCGAATCCGCAGAGCGTATTCTTTGCCGCTTGCAAGCCTGACGAGCCTTGTATTACTCCTGGAACCTACGCCTTCCTCGGATCAGCTGCCGCCCTGAGTGGCATCATGCACATCACGGTCTCCGTGGTCGTCATCATGTTTGAACTCACCGGAGCCCTGACCTACATCCTGCCGACCATGATTGTGGTTGGTGTCACGAAAGCAGTTAGCGACCTTTTCGGCCACGGCGGAATCGCTGATCGCATGATTTGGTTCAGCGGATTCCCTTTTCTCGACAACAAGGAAGAGCACAATTTCGGCGTCCCTGTATCTGAGGTTATGGGTGACTCCGTCGTCTTCTTACCCGCCGAGGGCATGGTGATCGAAGAGATTGAACAACTAATGGAAGAACACAAGTATCAAGGATTTCCCATTGTGGAAGATGCCAGGACCAAAATCTTGGCTGGCTATATCGGTCGTACCGAGTTGCAATATGCCCTTGAACGGATCAGACGAGAAAGGACCATCTTGCCTCGGACCAAGTGCATTTTCATGCAGCCAGCATCGCATGGCTCACCGAACCCGAACACGCCCTCTGCATCGGCCAACCCCGACTCAACACCCGCCAGCACCGTCGATTTCAGTCGCTACATTGACAGCACCCCCGTCACGGTCCATCCCCGACTCCAGCTCGAGACGGTGATGGAGTTGTTCCGCAAGATCGGACCCCGTGTCATTCTAATCGAGTACCATGGCAAGCTCGCTGGCCTCGTGACGGTCAAAGACTGCCTCAAGTACCAATTCAAGGTCGAGGCGGCCGAAAATCCGCGCGTCGACCATCACCTTGTGGAGGGTCAGGAGAGACTTTGGACCTTTATACGCGGGGCCGCGGGGTGGGTGTCCGGCAAAGTATCACGCGCTTCTGGTGGCAGGATTCGTCTGAGTTCTGTTGATGAGCCACGGAGATTTGGCGGGCCCAGCAGCAGTCGGCAGGGCACCCAGATCATGGACGGCGATGAGGATGATATCCACGATGGAGGCGTGGAGCTTGAGCACCGCTGATTGTGTACGATTTCACGCTTTGAAAGTTATTAGATTTGCTATTTAGGTACATTGGTTTGGGCGGCGCATCGGAATTTGTTCTACCTACGGTACTTTATTCAAAGACATACGCCAACAGTGGCATTGGTTTGTATTCATCCCCAGTGTTCTATCAGTCTTACAATTTGAACTGTCAACACACAGCCTGCCTTCTTTCTGATTCCGTGCCATAAGTCATCTTGTCTGTGCAGGTGAAACCAGCTGCAGCTTGGTCATGATGTAGCGTAACCTAGAGCAGGTGTATGAAACTCCTTCCACAGATGGAAACACCATCAGCAGTCACATGATGTAATCTACCTCCGACCCTGCCCATTGCTTCCCTCAGTGCTCAAATCGCCCAAATCGATGATATCTTCGTCGTCGTTGTACCCGTTGACCTTGGGGCCACGCTCGTCAACGGGGCTGTCCGGCACAAGTGCAGGCTGCTGCGGTACCGCCGCGTACCCGCCATCGGTGGCCTCCTCGCCGGCAGAGTCATCCTTGCGGCCGACAATCACGTTGCCAGCCACGAGGAGAAAGGCGCCAAACCACCACATGGGCGGCAGGGACTCGGAGAAGATGATAAGGCCGAGAAGGGCCGTAAGGACGAAGTTGGACGACGTGTTGATGATGGACACGCGCGTCGTGGAGCTGCCTTTTGCGAGGGCCTTGGTAAACAGAGTCCACATGATGCCGTTAAAGAGAAGGTTGAGGCCGAAAAAGACCTAAAAGGAGGGGGGTTGTTAGATTGATGAGCTGTGGCGGGAGCCTAGATAGGGCTTACGGCTCGGAGCACAACTTCAAAGGCGCCTTCAACGCTGGTCAGGTGAAGCATCTTAGAAAGACTGCTTGCGATGGTCGTTGTGAGTTGCGTAGTCGTCCTGGTAGCGTGAGTGGGTGAGGTCCTAAGTAAGAATGGGTTGGGCTGAGGCAACTCACAGCTTAGCGAAGACCCCGTTGAAGGCAGCGCAGGCGCCGCTCGCAATTGCGAGAACGACCCATTTGTTTTGCTCAGCCCAGCTCATCGTGAATATAGGGCTTTGGTCCCCAGTCTGAGGTTGAATTGAGTTAATCGAAGCCCTAGGTCTTTGTTCTTGTTGACTTGGCTTCGGTTGTCTCTGGCGCAGCATCGGGCGTCTGGCTGATGATGCTTCAACGGAGTGGAAAAATCGAAGATGATCTTAGCGATTGCGGACGGCGGCCAGACATTCAAGCCAATTCCGGCAGATTCTTAAATTCAAAGGCAAGCAATATCGGCAACAAATGAGAGCGGCGTACAAAGTATCAGTAGCTCAATCTTTGATCTCGATCACTGGCGAGCTTCGTCGTGAGATGTTGTTGACAGACCACCGAGTGAACCGGCGGCTATCCAGAGGTGGCATTGGACAGGATAGCCGACATAGATTTGCCGCGCTTCAATGGCATTTGCCACACACAGCGCCACCAGCGCCTTATCATAAGCGCACGTCGATCATCTGAGCTGCTGCAAGCTGCGGGGGGATTTCTGGGGAAGGTCTATTCCGAAGACGGCCAAAAGTGTCCAACAGCATCGCATCACAGGCGGAACCTCGAATACGTACCGAGTGGCTGTCTGCTTTAACTTGTTTTCGCTTTCGCTTTGCGCAAGTGAACAGACCCTCTTTTTAACCCGTGCTACAACTTCACTTCGAGCATACACGCAGAAGAATCGAAAGCCGAATTAAAACAAACTGAGTGTTGCCAACGAATTCCACTGGATCGATGTGACCGTCATCCGTCTGGGTGCGTCACACGATCGATCAAGATCCCAGCCAACATGGAAGAATCACCACTAACAAAGGTTCGCAATTCAACTGTTAACGGCCGCACCTAAATCTGACATTGAGACAGGCGCACGATCATGCGAGAGCTGCCGCAAATGCGTCAACAACTGTTGCCATCAACGAACATACTCTTGCTGCAGGCGAGTTCGCCAACGCCGCCCAGTCCACGACAAGCATCGAAGCTCTGAGGACACTCAAGCTCCTTGAGGAGCACCACCTGCGCCTCTCCGAACTCCTAAAACTCCCCGTGCGCCGTCTTGAGCGAACAGAATCCGACGAGAAGCAAGCAAACAACGCTACGGAAATCACCAACGATGCGACATCCAAGGGCGAACAGCCAGCAACGGCGCCGCCTGCCAAGACGGGACCTGTCCCTTCTCTTCTACAATCCAAGCGATACCAGGCCGCCAGGCCCATGACGTCTTCAATCGCCAGCAACCTAGCCTCGGCCAGGGGCATCAAGGCTCGCGACAGGGGTCAGCCGGTGCCGCCCAGCGTTAGCAATGATCAGGCCCCCGGCAACCTTGAGGTGTCGCCACGCAGCGAAAGATCCAGATCCAAGATGCAGAATGTGCTCGATCAATCCGGCAGGCCTGGCTGGGTGCCCCCTACAGCTGGACCATCGAGAGCGGAGACACAGAGGTCGAAGGAACCGGAGGCTGAGGAGACAGCGGCGGCACCGAGCGATGATGGTTATTCTCGTTTCTACAACACCTTTGGAACTATCATGAATCGCCTTTCCGCTCCCTTGGCTTTCGCTGGACTGCCCCTCATCGCAGAGGAATCTACCCTGCAGGAAGTTGCAGAAACCTGGACCCCTGAAGCCTCACCGCCTATCAAGCGCACAAAGCATAAGTCGCCAGCACCGGCAGCCGAACCGGATCTGTCAAAAATCTATTCGCGCGCGACCATGCGCGCCATGTCTGGCCAAAACCCCAACGAGTCTTTCTACGTGGTCCCTACAAGCGGACACACCATGTCATATGCCAACATTCTCAACTTTGCCGACAAGGAAAAGCGTCGTATGGACGCCTCGCTCCACGTCGGAGGCGACAGCGGTCGTTTCGAAGATGACGAGGACGATTTCGTGGATGCTCGAGATACACCGATTGCACCCCCCTCGCCCACGAAGCGCCGTGGCCGCGGCACCATGAGTCACGCCAACGAAGCCCGGTCGTTTGCTTCGGGGTCTCACAAGACGGCGGAGGAGTTGGCCATGGAGAACAAGAGTCTTAAGGATGTCCTCGACAAGCTGAGCCGCCGCCTACACGCTTTTGAAGCCAGTGCCCAGAACTCAAGCCTTGCGCTCGCAGAGAGTATGCGTTTTCGGAGGCCAACTTCGCCACTAGCCACCTCAGCTGGCGGTCCTCCCTCTGGGCCAGGGATCGAAGATACGGCGGCTCTAAAGGCGAAGAACAAGGAGCTTGAGGAGCAGATGGCGTTGACTGTGCAGCGGATAGAGGCGTTGGAGAAGGAGAACCAGAAAATGGAGCGCACGCTGGCCAAGTATCGCGAGAAGTGGGAGAAATTGAAGGCGGGCGCGAAGGCAAGGCGGGAGGCGCAAGGAAGCGTAGAAAATGCCGCTGCTGAGGAGGACCCCGGCGCCAGCGAGTCTAGGGGCGGCTGAAAGCAAGAGTCGCAGACCTGAGACTTGGCAAACCAACCAGCCAGTATAATAATGGCAGTAGTCGTGACGGCCTCAGCTGTTATCATGCGCTGTCCTCGGCAGCACTCCCATTGTTGGCGATGAAGTGATCTCCATTCCACCAGAAGCTCACGCTGAAACTGACACTCAAGCTCCTCACGTAATGCCACCATCCGATGGGGATGTAGAGCATGTCCCCCTCTTCCAGGATGCACTCCCAGTACTTCAGGCTCCTGAACTCCTCCAGTTCGATCGCATCCCGTGCCTCCTCGCCGTCGGGTAACTCATCCCAGCCTTCGATCACGCCGACGTCGAACGCACTTGTGTTGTGCATGTCGATGCCCTGGTCATCCTCGCCTCGCGGACAAAGCGCCTCGGTATCATGGGGCGAGTAGAGCCGGACGTACTTGGCGCCAACGACCTGGGCGAGGAGGTTGTGGTAGGCGTCCGTATGAAGGGGTGTGATGGTGCCGGCCGGGCCCAGCCATGCGTTGATCAGGGGGAGTGGCGTTTCCGGCTTGTCAAGTTCGCGAGATAGAGGGTGTGGTGGTGGGCTGGTGTAGCAGAGGTCTGGGGTCGGTATGTCATTGCGGAGGACGGGGAGCTGCGTGAAGAGCTCGTGTTGAGCTAGGTAGCTGACCGGCTTCGGATCGATAGACTCGGTAGTCTTCTTTTGAATACCATCATCGCGGACCTCGGATGTGCTGGGCGCTTCGGGGCATTCGAGCCTATCAAGCAGCTCTCGAAAGGTGATGAGCTCCTGGCCCCAGTCCTCATCGACGTAGGTGCGCCCGACCTCTACCGGAACGAGCCTTCGACCGCCAAAGGTCCTTGAGAGGAGATATTCGGGCTTACGCCACGGCCTGGTCGTCATGGCGGGCCAGTCATCCATGAGCCCTTTGACAACGAAAGGCAAGAGCCCGTTCGGGCCGCGTGAGGTACCTTCGTCCATGTACTGCTGGAACTTCTGCATGGATATCTGGTGGAAGTTTTCCATAGGGTGTCGAAGGACTGGTTCGAAGATGCGACTCTCAGGGAACGACCGTTCGCTATCCCATGACCCAGAACATGATGGCCCGGTATCCAGCCGTGGCCTTTTGGAAGGACGGGTTTCACTGTCGTTGTCTGACTTTGTGTGGTCCACCGCCGCGTCCTCAAGAAGCTGCAGGAAGCACTCAGCTGACTGCCTCCCACGCGTGATGCCAGCGCCGCCGGCCAGGATCAGTGCCTTGTCCAGCGCCTTCACGGCCTGATTGAGGTCGCGGTCGCTTAGCAGAGTTGATGCAGGTCCATCACTGGCTGGACTCGTGGGTTCATGTAGTGGCGATGAGGCGACGATACAACTTAATTTAAGAAGACTAAGGTCTGTGTATAGTTGACGCCAGCAGTACGGCAAATCTTGGTACACAAACTCATAGAACTTCTTGTAAGTCCTGTCGAGCTCCTGATCAAGTCGTTCTAGCAGCTCAAGCGCATCCCCTCTTGAACCTAACGAATTGGTAGGACTGAAAGCTCGGAGCGCCAGCGTGTCAGCTGCCAGGCGGCCCAGCGTCTCCAAAACTTCTTTGGGCAAAGCAAGCAGTCCTTGTCCGGCTGGCGAGCCTGTTGGCATGCTGCTGCGTTTGTGTGCATCCAGTCTAATATCCGTCACAGTCACCTTGCATTTATCCATCAAGGCATCTCTAGGACTCCGCATCGCTTCCATCGTCGGAGAAGTGATGGACTTCAGGATAATAAGGGGAGTGAGGCAGTGGAGGTCAGGCGATAGAAATTCAAAGTGGCTGTCTCTTTTTGTTGTTGTTTCGACAATTGTCAGTTTGGCGCTGCTGACCAATAGCGTACCTGCAACCAGAAGTATCTGAGTGAGCTTTACGACAGTCTGCTGAACACATTGACAAATGTGGTCCAGGAAAGGGAAATTAGTCTATGAGATGGTTTTTAATAACATTTCGATTGAGCAACATTATCTTATTTTCCGTATCCCATTGATCCAGTCTACGCCCTGCGCCCCCATAGATGCATCGCCATGATTTGTGCCGAAATTCAAGAGCTGGCAAGGTCACCAAGGCTATTAAATTCCTGATGAGCCAGATCCAGAAAATCGTGCAGAGTTTTGTTGACAGATTGACAAGAAAATCATCCCAAACGACTTTCTTCTGGCGATAACGGCTTCTCCGTGGACCTTAGCCCCCAATAGCAGATCTGAATGAATCCTCGATGTAAAACCTTGCCAAGCCCCTGATGGCTTTAGTTCATCCTCGATGTGAATGAAATCAAGGCAAAAACCTCCAAGCCCGTAAGCCCCTTCTGCCAAATGGACAGAGTCTTTGGCCAATGCGTGAGCCTGATCTGGCATTTACGGTCACCCCACCGCAGTATTACAATAGCTGACCCTATGTTGGGTACGTGTGTGGACTTGTTTGAACTTGCGAGGCCACCTGTAGAGACCAACCAAACTTTCGGCTTGGTCAAGCCATGTGAAGATACTTGAATGACAGCATTTCTCCAATCGTAATGTTGGCTTTCCCGTCTGTGTTTGATCCCAGTTAGCTAGCCGATGGGTACCATGTTTCATGGCATTGTCGCTTCTCCAACAGCAGACTTACCTCTACGGAGCTCGACGGACAGAGTTATACCCACAAGTCGTGGTAGGCCTCTGGCTGCACAGATTGCGACATGGACAGCCTTAGATAGCGAACGTAAGGGATGGGCCTGACTTCTCCTGTTGACTTCTTCCCCCGCCAGTCCTCCATTCTGTTGTCAGCACATCGCCAGACTCAATGTCGTCACAAGAAAAAAGTCGACGGTGATCAGAGGACTGCTATGCGTCTGTCATTTTTGCGTCCATTTTTCGCATCATCTCTTCCTCCTTATCGAGGGCTTTGTCGCCATTCCCAGTATGGACGCCCCTCCTCCTCATTTCTTCGTCCACCTTTTCCCTCGTCACCATGCCCTCGCACACGAGACTGGGCAATGTCTCCTGTTGCTGCGTGACCCAGCCTTCCAGGCTCCGCATGCCGACCACGAGAAAGCCAAGCTCCTCCCGATCGACATCAAAGACTTCCCACCACTCGCACTCCGGCATCTTGGCCTCGAGGTCCTTCGCCGCGTTGTATATTGCTGCCGTGGCGAGCGCGTTGGGTTGATGTGTCAGGTAGAGCATTTGCGGTGACAGCAGCGCTGTGTTCAGGTACTCAATCGTGCGCTTGCCAATCGTGCCTTTGGGCAGTCCTAGAAAGTCCAGCGTCTGCAGATATGTCACTCCCAGGGGGTGTGGTAGCGACACGTGCGTGTCGAAGGACAAGGCGTAGAGTATGCGTGCCTCGATGGCGAGCATTCGATTCTTGAAGGCAAAGTATTCGTCCTCGGGTTGGTAGTAGGCCGTCGGGTCTTGGTCTGCTGGCGGTTTGCCGCCGTGAAAGAAAGCTGAACCGGGTGAGAGAAGATATGCGTATACGTTAGAGAGGTCGCGTTGTGATCGTGGGAAAGAGCCCATCTTGGCGACAAGGTAAAGGGAAGCTGCCGAGGCATCCTGCGTCTTGTCAGCTCCAGTGCAAAGTTAAGAGCAAGGCAAAGAGGGGTGTCATACGCTGAACTCGTAGGCCATGGGAGGCTCAACTAGCCAATATCGGGCGAGGAGAACGTTGGCCTGGGCTGTCGTGGACTGCGGCAACTCCAGGAGCATGCCGGCAGCCTGCGTCAGGCATTGTGTCGAGTAGAGGATGATGTCCTGGAGATCTGTCGGCAGCGAGCTGAAAGAAGTTCGACGATGTAATTGCGCGGCTGTCGCCAATGAATTAATCATGTGCGCCATGGCTCAGGGTATCAACGTCGACCTGGTTGCTTCTTTCTCGTCACCGATTCTCCAGCTTGTCGCCAGTGCCCTTCAATCTGCTATCGAATTCACCTTCCCGACGAAAGAACTGGCAAGACACGACGTCATGTCATTGGTCGGAGCTTGTCTTCTCTTCACTGTCGGTAAGCGCTATCAGCTGTACCTGTCGCGCGTCCGGGTTAGGGTCAAATGGCCCAAGCTCATCCCCACGTTGTACCTACCTTACCTTGCTTACCCGACCTTCCAATCCGACCCACTACCCATGGACGACGACAGGCAGGGCGAGGCAGCAGCTACGTAGGCGGAGAAAAGCACCAAGTCGCAATCCAAACACCATCAAACGCAGCAACGCACCCACGGTTTCGTCTCGGGCACTGCGAGGAATACATTCAAGAGACACTCGGAACTCTTATCTCGGCTCTTCGTCTTCGAGGCATGAAAGCTACCGCCTGAAGACCGAGTACCTGCCCGAGCCATCACGATTATCCCCGCATCTTCCGACTTCGACCTGCTAACCTAAGCCCACGCCATCACCCTTCGTTCGCCCAACGTCCACCACCCGCAACCTCAATCCGACCGAGTTCGCACAATGGACTACAGTGCATCAATGCAAGACGATAACCCCGCTGGAGCCTCGCCCTGGGGCAATTCGCCCGCCTCCTCGCCGCGCCAGGCCAAGACGGGCTTCGGCTCGGTTCTAGGCAGTGAACCTCCAGCGTCTCCCTTTCGCTACAATTCCACATCCTCCGGCAACAGCCTCTCTCAAGAGCAAGAAGGCGGTTTCGAGAGCCAGGATTCGTTCCGGAGGCCTGGTACGGCGAGCTCCGCGTCTGGGACCGATGCCGGCACTGAGGACCTCGAAAGCACCGAGTCGGCACCCGAGAGCCAACGGCAGGAGGCCACGGAACCTGCCGAGCAGCAGCAGCAAGGCGGCTCCGACGCGCCGCATCTGCCGGCCGGTCAGGGACCTGGCAGGCCAGCGGCGTCTGGTCAGCACAGCCAACGGCCACCTCAACCCCAGCAGCCCCAGTATAAGCTCATTGCAAAGATCACAGGCCTTGAGAGGACCGGGAAGAAGGATCCTCTCTTGAGGTTTGATGTTCACGTAAGGACGTCAATGCTATGAGATCTTTCGTCATCCAGTCTTGCTAACCATCGGCAGACTAACAACCCGAGGTTCCGAACCACACAATACCGCGATGTGCGCCGCCTTCATTCCGAATTCGTCAAACTTGCCGAGCATCTGATCTCCGCCAACCCAGACTCGCTCGTCCCGGCGGTACCCCCGGCGCTGACTTCGGCAGGCGCTGGCACAGACGAGGATGAGAACAGGGTCAAGGCGCTGATGCAGCGCTGGTTCAACTACGTTTGCAGTAGTGACACCCTGACGAGGGATGACGAGATGGTCCTGTTCGTCGAGAGCGACTTTGGCTACAGCCCCATGGTAAAGAAGAAGCAGCCCGCTACGGGCGTGCGCCGCAAGATTCTCAAACAGTTCGCTCCGCCTCCTGACGACACGCCAGAGCTTCAGGAGGCTCGGCCAATCGTCAAGCTGTTCTATCTCGGCAGCATGGATGCTGGGCACAAGGTAGACAAGATGGTCAAATGCCGCCGAGGTGAGTTGGTATTTCTCATATAACAATGTAGCCAGTTACTGATGCGTCTCAGGCCTCGGATTAGCCGAGTCGGACTTTGGAGTCAAGCTCGGAGCGATGAACGTCCAGGAACCACACCCTGGCCTGTCCAACGCCTACCGGAAGCTGGGCAAGGTCATTCAGACCGTGGGCGATTACCACGCCGCTCAGGCAACGGCACAAGCCACAACCATTGGAGATCCCTTCCAGTACCACTCGACTGATGCCTTCATTGTCAAGGAAACCCTGACCAACAGGCAAATCCTCACGCGCGAGTTCATTCAGGCGCAGGAGAACACGCGCAGCAAGCTCAACGCGGCTGACCGCCTCAAAGCGAGCTCTAACGTACGCCGCGAGAAGGTGGACGAGGCCATCACGGCCCTCGACGACGCACGTCAGAACGAAACCTACCTGTATCAGAAGACGACACGCGTCACCCAGAACCTCGTCCAGGAGCGCCGCAAATGGTTCGGACGCACGGCCGCCGATCTGCGCCTCAGTATTCGCGAGTATGTCCTCCGCGAGATTGACGCCGAGCGCCGCACCCTCGCACTACTTGAGAGCGTTCGCCCAGACATTCGCTCCATTGACGCCTCCGGCGGCCTGAGCAGGCTCGGCCGTGAAGCGCACCCCGCAGTGCGTCGCACGAGCCTGGCCGCCAGCCAAGGTCCCAAGGGCGATGCTTGGAGCGGCGTGCCGAGGCGATCCGAGGTCCACCGCACCCTCTCGAGCAGCGTGATGCCCGGCCTACCTGAGGACGGCGAGGCCGACGATGCGCAGGGCGCAGGTCACGGCAGCGCGGCAGGTGCTCGCGGAAGCCTGGCCGAGGAGGATGACGAGGACCGGATCGACGCGAGGAACGCGGCCAGCCGATTGGCGACGAGCACGTTTTGATAGCTTAGTGCGGTTGGCGGCAGGCAAAACGAAGAAGGCGACGGCATGTCCTTGGGAGTGTTGTGAGTGGTCTAGTTGGTGTCGGCGGCAGCAGTGAATTCCCAAGCCTTATTGTTTCTTACCCCCCCTTTCTACCCTCCTTAGATGGAGTGATTACCACGAGGCCGATTGTTGATTGATGCCTTACGGTAGACAAGAGACTCGCAGGCATGACGTGTTTATGCTGTGTCTGTCCATGCATGCGTTGTCCACACACCAGTCCATCTTTCGCCTCACGTATCGAAACGAAACAAGTCAAGGCATGTGCTTCCGTCTACCCGTACCGCAAGATTCGCATCTCGGTCGCGCAGTGGAAACTATGTCAAACAGGTCCGCGTTCCGAACCTTGTAGCTGAACGAGATGTGACAAATGCAGAAGACAAAAACTATGCCTCCCCCCGGCTCTGCTCCGGGTGCCGGTGGAGGGTATGTGGTAGCAGCCCCCGGGCAGGATTGGCTGGTTGATGCATGTCCGATCCGACCCCCTCCCTCCGTGACGCACAACAATGCTGCTGTTGCTCTCGTCGTCGGTCGCCTACCTACCCTGCCGTGACACGCAGGTTGCAGCTTGGGGACCGCACGCGCATGCATGCATGCACAATCTTCCCTTGCTCACGGTCGGTAGGTACCCAAGTTATCTACCGCCATAGAGGGTCCATATTGCAACATGGACCGCCTCCTCATCCTGGAAGAGAGGCACAGCGGCCGCTTCAAGAGGGTACTATGTAATGTGGCAAATAGGGGACTATCACACTCTACCATGCCATCACATGCCGCTGGCCACCGTCCTCGGTCTGTTCCGATCGGTATAGATTAGCGGTGAGGGAGGCGCCAAGGATGTGTTGAATGAAGGATGGTGACCTGAAGCACTCGCCGCCCGCGCAAGAAAACATGGTCGGCTGCATGGCACGGCACCTGATGTCCCACCCACCTTTCAGTGAACGTCATTTACCCGTTGGGCATGGTTCGGACTGTGCTCTCCCAGCGCCCGAATCGGGAGCTTCCCAGGCCCCAACCGAGTCCATCAACATTCTTAGATAAGGACGACCAATGATTTGGGCAGACAACTGGGTGGTCTCGGTCAGGATTCGCGCCGTAAAGACTCATTGATCTACCCAAGATGTCGGTCAAGCTTTGTCCCAGCAGCATGCCGTGGTACTCGAGGTGCAGCGAGCGACAGCCTGTCATCCCAATCTTGTCACGATGGCCAGATAGAGACAACCCAATATGTTGAAGCTTGACGACAGCATGTGGCGATCTCATTGACAATAGGTCTCCGCGGCTGGTCAAGTGGTCCGTTCCCAAATTGGTCTTGTGGCCGGGGGGAGTCCTAAGCTCGTAGAGTCCTCGAGGAGTGTCAGTTTTCGCCCCCGGAGGATGCGTCGATGACTCGGACCTTGACTGCTAGTCGCTCAAGGCTGCACGTCCCTTTATAGGCCTGACAAACATGTCAAGTAAGACATCAGTGTTGGGTCAATCTATCTGACATCTGCAAATCAATCTGACTGATTATGTGTCTCGGGCTTGATCCCAGAGACCTGGTCAGGCCTTGTAGTTTGGTTTAGCCACAATGCTACAGTGAGTAGAATGGCCAGAGTTTTCCCTTGCGTCTCAGCATATTCCGCCGTTGCGTCGTTGACCACACTCAGGGCTCAAATGTCAGGACTCCCCGACCGATTTGAGGTGGATACCATGTTGAAATCGAACGCAGGGCGATGGCAGAGTGTTTGATGGCACAGCGGGTTCTCAGAGCCGGCGGCCCTGGTGCCAATGACAGGGCTACGTACCGACGAGCCGGGGACAGAAATATGGTTGTTCTTTGCTTTTGGACTCAAAGAGGGGTTCAAGGGGTTCAAGCCTTGGACCCCGAGAGTTCCCCAAATCAATTCCGTCACGAAAGCTGGCGGCTAATCACTCCTCTTGTTGGAAGTGGAGAAACTGTTCCGTCAGGCCCCAGGGGTTGTGGAGATTTAGTCGACCTGGGACTTTGATCGATGCCGGCTGCCTATATTATCATCGGTGTCGACGGTTGCGATCATGGAAATACTGTTGAAAATCATATCGGCATGAGAGCATTGCGCTTGTTATTGCTCAGTAGGTACAGCCGCTGTCTGGGGTCATATTATGCCATGTGGCTCTCACCAGGTAGTGCCATGTGCGCATGTTGTTGCTGCTAGTCAATAACAAAAGCAGGCAAAAGATGCTGATCCATGACCGTACTGCGTCATCTCAATAAGGATCGGTCTATTATGGACCAAGTCGGATCACTGGCAGTTTGGAGTATTACATGTACTGTGGTGGATGCCTAGAACTGGTGTGACAGCTCTGATTCCAGGACAGCAACAGGGTTTGGATGCAGCACCTTGCTTGAAATCCGATTCGCGGGATATTATCTCTGTGCTCTTCGGGCGTAGCGACTGACTGGCTTCTTTAGTCGCGCCGATTCTGATAGCAGACGACATGGTTATCGTCATGACTCGATATGGCTCTGTTATCGCGTGAAGTTATCGCGGTGAGTGAGCGGTGCCAGCGCCTTCGATAGGCCGCAGGGCAGATCATTCCTAGTCGAGTCCCTGCGCGGACGGGCTACCAATTCCGAGGCTTCAGGATCACTCACTCCTTTCTAGCGGAGCGAATCGCATAGAAAAACGAGGGACTCCAGCGAGTCAAAATGTGTGCAACGCCGTAGAGGTTTGGTGCAAGATTTATGCAAGTTGCACGGGGAGAGAGATCATCAGTAAGTGTGACCTTGAGATACTCGTCATCTCCTAGGATAACACCCTTTCGAGGCATCAGTTGCACCATAACCAGGACAGGACATGAGATAGCCTGCGCAATTTGGCTACTCGTGTTAGCAGGGGGCACAGTGGCATATACAAAGTTTCGTTTTCTTGAATTTAGTTTTCTGCTTGACCATGTACCGTGAAGCGGCGGTCGTTTCTGCCGGCAGAGGGAGTGGCAGCTTCCTCAGGGTCCAAGATGGTATAATGTAGAACCAGGCCTCGAGGTCGCGAGTTTGTGAGCGCGCTGTACTTACTGTACCTGGGTACCTTGACCCAAGGTAAGGTACCTAAGTAGAGACTAGGCGCATAGGTGGGTTGAACCCTGTAGGTGCCATGTGTAGACGCAGCCATCCTCGGTGGCGGCGTCAATCGCTGTACAACCGCTGTCCACGGATAAATTGAAGTGCCCTACGATGTCCCCTGGCGAGCATGGCCAGCTGTCGTGGTTCCATGACTGTTCGGCCTGATGTGTGGGGCGGCCAGGGGAGGCAGAGGGCTGGACGCGACCGACTCTCCTGTCATCGGCGATGTCAGGCCCTCCAATCCGGCCTCTTCCTGGGACACCGTGACCGAGTCGTGCCGCGTGGACGCCCGCTGGCATTGTCGATTGTCGACGAGGTATCATGGATGGGAAGACATCGGGAGGAGAAAACCCGGCACCTGAGTTAATGTACCCAAGTTACGGTATGTGGAACTGAACCACCCTCGACGAGTCCTTGACATACGCCTGAACTAGGTACCTAGGTAGCTCGGTGGGGTTCCACAAGGCGGGAGGGGAGGCAGGAGCTCTGCCACAGCACACTTTCCAACCCATCCGTTGCCAGGCAGGTACGACTTGGGGAAGCTGGGGCGCTGTCTGGGGTTTTCGTCCCCACTGGAGGTGATGGGCGAGTGGGCCAGCCTTGCCTGTCTGCATCGTAAAGGCGGTAGGTGTAAAATGCCGGACGGATGGTGATGGTGGCTGCCTGTTGATTTTTTACTGACCATGTCACCTCAGATGCCAGGCGTTCTGCCCACAAATTTTACTTTCATAAAACTTCCCTTTCGTTTCTCTCGGTAAGTCTTTGGGTTGACACTGACGACATGGATCTACGAGCACCCACAGAAGCAGACGCTTCGTCTCGTCATACACGGAACTGGCATAACCTTGTCCTGCGGCATCTTGTACTGCGATTTCGTGGTGGCAAGCGCCAATCGAAGACTCGACCATTCGCACCTTATCCCGCGATTTCGACTAGCCAAGCTCTTTCCGAGGCTATTCCAGGCATATACGAGTACCCTGCGTCCAGCCATGTCGATAGACCATGAAACACGCAGATTCAAGCCATTTCGCGTAGCATGGAGCCAGAGATGCGGCGGCGGACCAGCTATCCCTGGAGAAATGACAACCTACATGCCTTGCATCATCGCTAGCTACACCTAAGTCGTCCAAGCCGCTTCGGCTTCCGAACATTTTCTCCATCTGGCCGACAACGGGGTAACCAGCAACAGTGCCCTTCATTGCCGAGACGATCAAACTCAGGTCATGTTATTTCGGAGACTTGATCTGCAAGCCTGCTTGCACGGCACCATTGATGGCCCTTCGCATGTCATCCCAGCTACCTAAGGCCATGCCTTTTCGCCGTATCACCTCCGTGGCTGGCAAGTCACCAAACTTTTGAACATGAGAGCCATCAGGCACCGAGGCCTTATCATAACTGATTCAGTATCCTGTTGACCTTGAAATTCTCTTCCCGCTTCTGTGGTCCTCGGCCCACGTCTCCCGTGTCATCTGCGCCCAAGATGGCGCGCTCGAGTTCGTCACCAGCAATCAATACCACTGGGCGAACCAAGCCCTGCATCGTGCGGCGAACCCATACGGCCTTTCTTTATCTTCTCTCTTAAGCAAGGCAGTTCTCCTGCTCGTATCAAGGTCTTCACGTCTGCCCAGTCCCAGTTTGCGAGCCAAGCCGGCCCCTGGCCGTCGTATCTTCGGGTGTTTTGACTGACTTATTTCACCGCTTTTCCCAGCGTCGCTGTCGGCTTGCCCGGCTAAGACGATGAGCATCTATTTCGCAATGTTTCCAAGCCTGCACACATTGTTATTTCACACCTTGTCAGGCAACAACAAGGGGGTTTGACCTGACCGCCTCGTAACCGCTCACTGGACGTGTTGCGAAAGCAATTGTGCGGTTCTCATCCTGGACTGTTTGACCCGCCGCCACCAATCGCCGTGCATATCATCATTTGTCTCTCGCATGGTTCCCCTCACCGCAAGCCCAAGCACCCAGAAACCCAAATTTCGTGCGTCCTTGCAACTTGGAGCAAATCCTTTTGTCTCCCGGATTTAGTTGCCTTGTTCCATCTTCAGAACTGGTACATGGGCGAGCCTGGTTTGAAGTTGAGCACATGCAAGACTATGTACCTACTTGGAGAGTCCGGTAGTGCAAGATTCTGGTTCGCACGCCAACAATAGCCATGGCACATGCGACTGACACTTGGCTCCCACCTTCCTGAAGCTGCGTTCCCAGCAGCAAGAGCAAAAGCTATCGTCATGACAAGGGTCCAGCCCTGGGGACCGAAGAAGACCACCAGGGCGACCGTCCTTTACTCCAACGGAAGAAGCCTTGGTTGTACCTTTTACATGGTACTCACTACCTGGGCCCTGAAGCTTTCTGCCCCTAATCGACACAGGGCACCA
>NW_003315038.1:3063454-3079870 GCF_000150825.1 Verticillium alfalfae VaMs.102
TGGGTATTGGGTTACACAAGATGCCTGTCCCCACGTCGTCGGTTGTCTCTCGCCTATTCTCGCCTAACTGTTAGCCCCCCATGATAAACAAAAGACTGACTTCATGTCTTGCTTAGGAGACGAGAACGCTGGAGAACCCTGGTGTCGGCGAGCTCCAGATTTCGATTCGGAGTACAGGCATTTGTGGTTCCGACGTCAGCTATTACAAGAAGTTTGCCAATGGCGACCTCTGTGCCTGCCATCCCCTGTCCCTGGGACACGAGTCATCAGGAGTTGTCGTTGCCATTGGATCGCAAGTCAACGGCTTCAAGCTTGGCGATCGCGTGGCTCTCGAAGTCGGTGTGCCTTGCAGCCAGTGCTCCACCTGCAGGAAAGGCAGGTACAATCTATGCAAAAAGTTGAGATTCAGGAGCAGCGCCAAAACCGTCCCCCACTATCAGGGCACCCTCCAGGATCGGATCAACCACCCGGCCAACTGGTGCCACAAGATTCCAGACCATGTTTCCTTCGACTCGGCCGCTCTTCTCGAACCCCTTTCCGTCGCTATCCATGCGGTCAATCGCGCCGCCCCAGCGCCTGGCTCCACGGCACTCGTCATCGGTGCCGGGACAGTCGGCCTGCTGACTGCTGCCATGGCGCGACAGGCTGGCTGTTCTGAGGTCACCATCACGGACGTAGATGCCGGCCGGGTCAACTATGCCATCACAAAGGGCTTCGCCACGCACGGCTATGTCGTGCCCAACATGCAGTCTGGCACCTCAACTCCGGCCGATTCGGGCGTCATGACGCCTTCCAGCATCTTCTCAGTCCAGAGCGTGCAGAGCAAATTTGACGGCGCAAAGTCACTTGCCGCCGAGCTTTTGGCCATTACCAAGGTGCCTGAGTACCTTGACGACGATGACGAGCATGACGGTGTCGATATCGCTTTCGAGTGTACCGGCAAGGAGGTCTGCATGCACACCAGCTTATATGCGACGAAGCCGGGCGGCAAGGTCATCATGGTCGGCATGGGCACGCCAGTGCAGACACTGCCTCTGTCCGTCGCTCACCTCAAAGAAATTGACATCCTGGGCATCTTCAGATACGCCAATACCTACCCGACGGGCGTTCAGCTTCTGTGCGCAAAGAACAGAGCCAACATTCCGAACCTCGATGACATGGTCACGCACCGTTTCAAGGGGCTCGAGAACGCTTCCAAGGCGTTTGAGCTGGCGAGTCGGACGTTTGACGACGAGGGGAAATTAGTGCTCAAGGTTGTTATCGAGGCTTGAGCATAACCACCATACGTCCCAGACCTGCGGCACTTCTCAAGGATCGATTGGTTGGCTGGCATTACATCCAGCTTATGATACCCTGGTGGCAGAAGGGGGCGGTGGACAGGATGAGGAGGTCGCCCCATCCGGAGCGGATGGACGGTAGCGCATATTTACGAATACAACAGGTCGCGACTAGCATGCCTAGCAGGGAGGGAGTTTGAGGGTTTGCAAGGATACAGGGCACAAAACTAGATAGGATTCACATCAGGAGGTTATTTCTTTCTTTTTACGCTTAAGCGAGCACTTGGGTGGACTGTTCAATTTCAAGGGGATATTTTATGCCTGAACCTTGATCACCTGAAATACAGAGGTTATGAGACGCCAACGTGCCGGATGCAATTTGTCGTGTATCGTCATTACTCATTGATCCGTGATCTTTTATTCATCACGCGGGAACTCATACTCTCCCTGTCAGCTCATGACCATCTCTCTATTCTCCTGTTTCGTGTAGGTGCAATGTCATACCTTGAACCCTGAACGCCTTGCAGCCATGATGCCATTGTAGAAAATGCATTTTGCTCTTTTCCCTGCCCAAGTCGAACCATTTCCCCTTGAACGGATCCCGTACGCTCAAAACATGATGTCCCCAGCGCCCTGGATACCGTAAGGGCTAGGCCTACCCGTGGACATCTCCCAGGGTGTCCTATTCCGCTGGTCGCGGGCCTTGGCCGAGTCGACAACGTCGAATTTGCGACCCATGGACCGCACTTCCTGCACGCTCTGCATGACGTCATTGAGGAGGGAGACGAGGTGGACGTCGTTCTGCTCGCATACCACCTCCCTCCGGAAGGCCTCAACATCCGACGGCTCAACCAGGTCCAGTCGGCCGACGAGTGCGTGAATCTGTCGCAAAATTGTATTCGACGGCGTCGTCTCGTGGTCGCCTGCAGGTTGTGCAGACATTTCCTTGCCCGAGACGTACGCCGCGGGCAGACGCTCGAGGTAGGTCATGATGAGGTGGATGCGTGACAAGAGCATCTTGGTCGCATTGGCCTTGGCCGTCAGCGCGGCGATCATCTCTTCTTCCTCCGGCGTCAGCGTCGCGTCATCCTCTACCGGGAGGAGGCTGTCGGCTTTTTGCTTGCCCTTTCCGCCGGCGGTGTTGACGTCCTTTCCCTTCTGCTTCTCCTTAGGGGGCTCGACGGCGGTAGCCGTTCCGCTGCCCCGCGCCACAAAGTCCATGCTGATCATCTCGGCCTCGCCCGTCTCGACTGTATAGCCCAGCTCGCGGAAGCGGAGCTTCAGCGTAGACTCGCCGTCTTCCATCGTCTTGTCGCCTTCCGTATCGGCGGCTTTAGCGGCGTCGTCGACTTCATAAGTTGCTCTCGTACACGGTCAGAGGGAGCTTGCCGCCTACAGAATGGCGAAGACCTCCTTCTGGTGGAAGCCAAGGAGGATGGCCGACTCGTTAATGTGGTTGAGGATGGTGTTGTGGATATGGGTGAGTTCTTGGGTGGGGCCCGTTTTGGGCAGCAGCGTGTACCAGCCGACAAAGTCGAGATTTCGGTCCTTGTGGACAGCACGCACTGCGGTGGATGTTAGCAAGGTACGTGTGCGGACCCAGCTGTAGTTCTCACTCTGCTCTATCCGTCCAAGCACTCTAGGCAGGTCCAGACTGTATTTGTAGGGCGTGTCGGGGGACGGGGCAACATGGCAGTCAAAGGCGTGCTCGATGGTGACTTCACGGCCGTTGTGCTGACCCATTAGGCCACCAACTATGGGCCACTCATGTTCTCGGAGGTGTGGCGGGTGATGTAGTCGGAGATGCTGAGTAGCACGAGGGGGTGCAGGACCGCTTGGAGTTCAGAAGACTGATTCGAGATGAGCGGGTTGACCGACTTCAGGCCCGCGTTGGACGACATTTCAAGACCGACTTTGCAGCTGGACAATAGAATATCCCGGTCGAAAGATGGAGGCTATGTTGGAGTTGTGCCAGTTCTGACTTTCGGCACCTGCTCGGGTCAGGCGGAGAGCATGTGAACAGGGACGGATGCTGGTAACTGAAGTTGGAGATGGGAGGTCTCAAGCTCCCATTTGGTACGAGGAGCTGCCTGTCATTCTGCCCCGCGTCCCACCTTCGATTACGTAATATGATCGCGGGACAACTACCTGCTACGGCCATATCTTAAGGTACCTATGCAACTACATTGAGGCCAACATGCTGAGGCCCACCAGAGTTGGCCCGCCACACGGTGTCCACCCTTGGCACGGAGCTCGGGGTGGCTCGCCGGACACTCCGGCCCCATAGGTTTTATTTGCCAATGTTATCAGCAGTGGGTGACATAGTTAAACAAAAGAATTCAGACGAGTGCTATTCAGGTCAATTTGAGTGACCACGCTGAGGGGCTCCACCGTGAAGTCCACCTGCTCCTCACCTTGCTTTCTATCGAGACTGCGAATGTCCCTCTCGAGAGCCCCCTGTCATGGGTTTTGTGATCACAGGATCTTGACCTTCCAGGGCCATTACCACTTCCACTTTGCCGTCTCGCTTCCCAGTAGCGCTCACATCTCAAAACAGTGAGCCATAGAAAACTGCTAAAATTGCCCAAAACGTTGGCAAGGCACTACGACACCCAATTTCTCGCTCTTCTCCCTGAGACTATTCAATCAATTGGCATGAAATGTTGCGATTTAGAGCGCTTTATTAATCGATCAGCCTTCTGAATAAAGCAGCATAGAGCCTTTTTCAACCCTTTGAACTCTTCAGAAGTATGGAATACAACTTGACAGAGTCAAAGTTACTTTTGTCTGCACCGTTGCAATTTTGCATGGCCAAACCCCTTTCCTTTCTACGTCACGAAATCATCTTGCAAATCCTCAAAGATTCATTGTTTCATGAACACAACTAAACAAAGAAGAGCAAGAGTAGGCGGAGAGCCATTCACGGGATCCGGGTACCACCAAAATGTTTTGCTGGCCATACCTGATTCCCAATCATGAGTTCTTTCTCTTCAAAGTATGCATCTTTGGTTTAAGAGCCCCGTTCGTATGCGGCCTTGCCCATTTGGTGCGAACTCAAGGCTTGACGTAAATTGACATTGCTCCAAAGACCCCAGGCAAACGTTTGGTCCATGACAACACCCTTCCTCTGCTTGCCTGATAGACTTTGTTTGACAGCATTGCCGTGAATAATTTGGTAAGAAGCATACATATCATACAGTGTCATCTGATTTAACATGTCTGGAACCGCCTCGCGCTCCACAAATTTTAATCATCAACTTTCCCCTTTCCGAGCTACCTGAACCGTCCCTCAAGAGTTTCTATGCTATTCCGCATTTGATACTGCGGAATTTCTACGAGTGTTCAAGTAAAGTGGCGATGGCAACCCCGACTGGCCCTTTCGTTCTGAGACCTGCAACACCAGGTTCAGTATTACCCGCGAAAAGGATGGACGATGAGCTTCAGATTTTAGCGGCCAACCCTGTGAAGAAGAGAAAGCTCAACAATCTTAAAGTTGCCGCTACACCTCAAGCTTTCGAACATAGCACATCGGCCGCTCCATCTTCACGAACATCTCCGATGAACTCCGACCCCAAGAGATCCGGCCCCAAAATAGAGCAGAGAATCAGTACTGCGGCAGCGGTGCTGTCCTCACAGCCTCCAGAACCGCCAACCGCTTGGTCTGCGACAAGGACCTTAGGACCCGGGTTTGGCAAGTCGAATAATCTTGACACTCTCTGGATCGCGCCAGCCAGCAGCCTTTGCGATTCTCCGCCTCTGTCGCCTAGACAATTGCCGCAAAGATTGTTGCCTGGTTCTACAAGATCTCAATCGATTCGAAAATTCACAGTTCCAGTCAAGAGTGAGGGTTGCGATGGGCTTGGAAGCCAAGCGTTCAGAACTGGAATGGAGGGTCACATGTCCGCAATGACCCCTCCTTATATTGCCGGAGCAGCTCCAGACCCAGCAGAAGATGCGATGATAGCCAGTCTTGCCGAGGCCACTGATTTAAAACCATATGATACAACTGAGGGGTGTGGTTTGAACGGCTGGCTTCTTGAATTCCGGGACACTGAGTGTGGGCAGGACGGACTACGGCATAAGGTTCGCGTCCCGCCAACCCAGATTGTTGACCACGTGTCACACGCCAAGAGCAGTGGCAAGAAGAACTACCACAGTCAGTCCTCCATGAGTCTCATGTATCAGTCTTCATCCCCTCAGCCATTGAGCCTCGCGTCTAGATTAGACTTCGGCCGCAGGATCAGCTTCCGTGAGCTCGACCGCCCCCCAAACAACATGGAACAACCTTCGGTGGCGCCTCCAAACCCATCAACGAGCCATAATGCAGCAGCCAGTTCATACAATACTACTTCAATGCAAGATTACAAAGATGGGTCAAAAGCTCAGGGGACTTGCTTGAAATGCCTTCAAGCCAAGCTCCGGCAACGAGCAGCAGCAATTTCGGCGAACGAGACACAGTCGTCTCTAGCACCGGGTTCCTTTCCGACCTCGAGTCTGGCGCAACCAGCTTGGCCACAGGGATTCAATATGGATAGCACAGCGAGTAGGAATATGATGCCGGCTGCACATGGTCAATTAATACCTTCGCAGTTCATTACCGGACTGGTGGGCTCCGCTCAACAATCCCAATTCCTTGGTCTTCTACCCCTCGGCCAAAACACGACCAGACCTACTCCGTTCTCTTTATCAACGGACGATACGCTCGGTCCCCGGAACTCACAGGTGCCGCTCTATTCACCTCAGGCAACGACTAGTAGTAAACACTTGATTGTCGATATCGCAGACACATGCGCGGAAGTGTTTCCTTTTGAAGCTTTCGCCAAACGACACCACCAGCCCGTCCAGAAAGTCAGGGATGTCTTTAGCGCCATCATACAAGTACCACTGCTGCGCTGCCCAGCGGACAAACGGAGAGCGGGTAAGCTGGGCACAGCTCGATTAAAGGAGTACACTCAGGCCAAGAGGAGAATAGTTTCAGAATAGTTTCAGACAACGAAGACCGAGGAGACATGCACCGGAAGCTTGGTCAGGAAGACCAGTATTTTTCAGCTTGGGATGTTGCAAAGTTACTCGGCCCGACTGACGCACAGCCGGAGCACCATTTCGATTCCGTTGGTCCTTGGTAAGACGCCACCAATCGATGAAATTAACCTCGCGGTGTTGTACGGAAGGTGAAGATGGAGACAAGACATGCAAAGTCTCAGGTGCGCCCTTCGTAGCCAATACGCACAGAATCATTTATGGGACTACATCGATTTCGCCCACAACACATCGTTTCCTTTACGAGTTTTGCAGAGAGTAGCATTCTTTGCGCGCACATAACGAGGTAGTTCCATCATGAGATGCTCTAGCCTCACCATCTCCTCCTGATTCTCTGTTCTTTTGGCATGGATGTATTGTGTCATAAGCAGCTCATGGCGACTTTCGTAGGAAAGCTTCGTCCAGTGTTTGAGGGCCTCTTGGTCGCATGGGGCGCATGTGTCGTTGATGGAATTCTTCGTCACTCGTTGTGCTTTGCACCTCGATGTGTTTTTGCACATGCTGGTCGATTTGAGGATATGGCCGCAACCCATTGTGGTTTCAGTCGTTTGACACATTTCGAACACACAAGTTTTCGCCTCTTCGTTTGTACGATGCTCTATCGACTCTGTTGGCGAAGATCTGCTGATTTATAGCTCTTCAGTATGTTGAGAATAGAATACAATAGACGTTGCAGGTTGTGTGTTTGGTGATTTCTTTGTCAGTGATGATGCGTTGGCTTTGATCATCCCCATTGAAATCACATTAATATGTATCAGAAACATGGCTGCTTTCAGAACAGCTGTCCTGAAAATGTACTGACCGACATTAACATCCCGGCAATGATAGACTTTCTGGACCGAACTTCATGCGCAAGACGGAGATGAATTGCATTGCACACCCAGGTAGGACATGCATGTCCAATTAGTGGTTTTCGGTCTGTCTCGTCACGCCGATGTAGGCTGAATAACCCACGAAGCTAATGAAGTGAGATATAGTGACTACAACCGACAGAAAGAGAGAAGGCTCTCGACAATTCCACACGTATGATGTCGAGGTGAGGGCAAGTCCTCAAGAGATGAGGCAAGATCAAGAGTCAAGATGGTCGGCCATTTCTTGGAGGGCCGCTATCACCTTGTTATCAGTCCAGAACAGGACTAGTGCGGGGTATGAATCGAGAAATTTCGTCTCCGCCAGGCTCGCCCAGCAACATCTACACGAATTCAACAACGGGCCACAGCTTCTCAGACGACAAATCACGCTATCGCCGACTTCGAGAACATCGGTCCGAGCCTGAAAATCCCAAGACAACTCCGAAGAAGCATTTCGGATCAACAAAATGGGCAAGAAGAGGGAGAGAGACGAGCAGAACCCCGCCCATGACGGCGACAAGATGGATGAAGATGACTCTGAGGATGACGTACGTTCAGCTCCCTGACAAGCTCCGTTGGCTGTCAAGCGCTAAGCTAACATATGGGTTGAGTTTGACGTTGTGAACGTCGACTTTGAGTGGTTCAACTTTGATGCCGACATCGACTTCCACGGCACCAAGGCTCTTCTCCGCCAGCTCTTCGACGTGGACGCCGTCAAGTTCAACATATCCGGCCTCGCAGACCTCGTCATTTCCCAGCCCACCATCGGCTCAACCGTCAAGGTCGACGACAAGGCGAACGATGCCTATGCCCTCATGACAGTTCTCAACATGCACGAGCACCGCGACAAGCCGGCGTTCGCCGACCTCACCAAGTACATCATCGAGAAGGCGCAGACGAACGAGGCGCTCGCACCCATCCCCCGATTGCTCACCAGCGGTGATCAAGTCGGTCTCGTGCTTACGGAGCGTCTCATCAATATGCCGACCGAGATTGCGCCGCCCATGTACCGCATGCTCATCGACGAGATCGAGGCTGCCGTGGAGGACAAGGAGCCGTACGAGTTTACACATTATCTCGTCCTCTCCAAGACGTACCGCGAAGTCGAGCCAGAGGCTGAGCTGCGCACCGAGCGCAAGGGCAAGAAGCAGAAGGGTGAGGATGGCTCCATGTGGTACTTCCACCCGGAGGATGAGGTTACGGCCAAGCACGCTGTCGCTCACGGCGCCTACTCTTACTCCCACGAGAACGAGGGCTCGGCGGAGAGCAAGAGGGCGTTCCAGGAAATGGGCATCAAGCCGCAGGGTTACTTGATGCTCGTGGAGGCGAGCAAGTGGAAGGGGGCTGTGGATGCCGTAGAGCAGTATCTCAAGCCGCAATGAAGAAAGATCCACTCGAGGACCACCAGCGCTTTGTTCGAATCTTTTTTTTTCTGCTTCACTTTGATTGCTTCTGTCTTTCTTTTGAACTCAGGGGTCTTGATCCTCATTAGTCCGTCTCCTCGAGCCGCTGCATCAGGTACTCCACTTCGACCTCCTTCGTCAGGGGTATCACAAAATTCTCATACATGGACACGACAGCGTCGACGTCAATCTTTGGCTTCACATCCCCGATTATCGTCGCGTTGGACGGGTCTGTTCCGTACGTCGTGACCTTGAGCCGCAGCCTCTCGAGCACCTTCTTCTCCACCTCTGGCTTGGTGATGGCGTCCGCAATACCCTCACGGTCCTCCGCCTTGATGAGCTTCACGAAACGCTCCCGCTCCGACACGAACTTGGACTCGGCGACGAACTTGCCAAAGTGGATGCGCCTCGACAGGGCCTGAAGGCACGCAATGTCGCAGGTGGCGCTCGAGCCGTAGTTCTCCTGCGACTCGCCGCGGTCCTCGCTGCGACCAAAGTCGGGGCACATGGCCGGCAGGAGAGAGTCGACATAGAACCGGCGGATCTTGTCGTTGACGTCGACATTGTTCGGGTGCAAGACCTTGGGGTAGTTGAGAGGCTTGAGGATGGGCTTCTGCACGACGTCTGGAAAGAAGGGGTATTCGTCAGGGGACTCGTAACGGCGGATGATGGACTGCAACCGCTCTTGCTCGCGCAGGTACCAGTCCACGAAGCTGAGCTCGCTGTCGGGGATGTTGAGGGCTCCAGGGACGTAGATGGACCTATTCAGAGCAAACTGGGCACGCTCGATGAGGTGATAGGTGATGGTGTCCTCGAGACGGCTAGCAGGGCTACGTGTTACCGACTGCGCAGGACAGAGACGGTGGGAGGGAGTTTCTCACATCAACTGGTACCGGATCCGGTTCAGGTCGAGAGCTTTGGAAGCATCGTTGAGGTCGATGAGAGAGTCCATCACGGCGGGAGCTGGAAAGTGCCAGGACATAAAACGCTGCAAGGACCTCACTGAGGAGTCGATCAGTTACATGCAGGTCAATTGAGGAGAGGGAGTCAACGTACGTGGCGTATCTCGTCAAAGCAAATGCGTCGAGTCAGAGTTTCGGGTGGAGCGGAGGGGCAGAAAGCGCCGCCGATGAAGCTCCGATAAAGGCGTGGGGTAGTATTCGTCGCAGGAACCTGTTTGTACACCCAGCTGTCGCCAGCCGAAGAAGCCCAGCGCCTGAAGCTAAAATCGGTGAGCTTCGGTGACTGCCATTGCTTGGCTGCGGGGTTCCAGGGTGTGTCAGGGTGGAGCAGCGCGTGCTTGTACTTCGCATTCGATTGCTTGCATCGCCTCAGCCTCAGCCGTCACACACGCGCATCAAGTGAACCTGGGTGGCCCGAGCTCCCAAGCCGGGCCTTTACCGATCTGCGGGCCTGGTGCAGTGGATTCGGCTTCGGCTTCGCGTGAAAGCAAGTTGAAGACAGCAAAACTCCCACTCGCGCACACCACCACAAATTTGCTCGTCCTGTTCGCGACCTGTGGTCTGCTCCCCCCCTTCCCCCCGACGACCACGATACCCAGAGCACGGATGGCCGACGCCGATCACCAGTATGGCTACTATGACGAAACGGCCCCCGATGACGACCAGCCTATCGTCTCTGTAAGTATTGCCGCCTCTGTGCTGCGCCTGTAGAGGCAAAGTTGCCGTTGTACTGCCAGCAGCGCATACTGATCGATGGAAACCGCACAGACTCGTGGCCTTGAAGCTTTCGGACGCAAGGTCACAACGACAGCGAGCCATCTGATGGGGCCCCTCTCCGAGGCAGGGCCCGGCAACCCCCAATACCAGAGCGCCATGGCCGAGGTCCACAAACAGTTGAAGCGCCCGACAATGCAGCGCAGCATGTTCTCCATGGCCAGGACGACGCCGTCCGAGATGGTTCGGGCTAAGCTGTCCAAGACGGAGATTCAACATCGTGCCTTGACCTATCTCCCCGACGAGCTGCTTGTCAACATACCCGACAACGACAACTCGTACTCGCTCTTCCAGGGTTTCCAGGCCAGCTTTCCGGAGCTCACCGACGAGGGCAAAAAGCACAAGCGACGAGTATCGAGGGGCAGGAAGTTGATTGACGACGGCAAGGCCACCGCAGGCACACCGCAGTCATTACACAACCTGAAACAGGAAAAGTCTTCGATGATGCACGAGCTGGAAATGCTGAGCGTCCGCAAAAATATGGCCAGCAGCGAGATCAGGGAGATTGACATCAAAATCGCGAACCTGGGCGGCATGCGCAGAATCATCCTGGAGAGGCTGGCTGGGTTGGAGCAGGATGAAGCTATCCTGGAGCACGATCGTGAGCACACTCGACATCCCCTCGCTCGGATCGCCGTCATGCTAATTACAAAAAGTGATTGATGTGGAAGGTCGCCTCGAGGATGCGCAGCTACTCGTCGAGGAAGCTGAAACGATAGCCCAGCAAACACCGACCCGAGAAGAGCTGGATCTCGCGGGTGACCACGAGGACGATGGCTTCATGTCCCAATCTGTGTACGAGAAGATTCCTGCCTCCCCCAGTACGCCTTCCAAGTCGAAGAGGCCGAGAACGGTCCGACGAAAGTCCATGCCTATCCTCCACGAACACTTCGAGCCCGGCACCGCGATCCGGGAAATTCGAGCACACCAGGATACCATCACAGCTCTCGACTTTGACGCCCCTTTCGGAACAATGGTCACGTCTGCTATGGATGATACTGTCAAGGTATGGGATCTGAATGCGGGCCGGTGCATCGGCATGCTCGAGGGCCACACTGCCTCGGTGCGCGCACTCCAAGTGGAGGACAACATTCTGGCCACGGGTTCTCGTGACGCCACCATCCGGCTGTGGGACCTGAGCAAGGCGCACTACGACCCACAGGGCGGCCAGTTCGGCAAAGGAGGCGAGGAGGACGATGATGGCATCGCCTTCGAGAACCCAGATGATCAGCCGGTAGACCCGCCCGAGGGCAGCATGGACGACTGTCACCTGTTCACGCTGCAGGCGCACGTCGACGAAATAACGGCGCTCCACTTCCGCGGCGACATCCTCGTGTCCGGCTCGGCTGACAAGACTCTACGACACTGGGACCTGGAAAAGGGACGCTGCATTCAGACGCTGGACATTATGTGGGCGGCGACACAGGCCTCAGCTACAATGGGAGACGACGGTCCTTGGCGGCAGACGAGCCGCTCGGCATCGTCGTCGGCAGACTTTGTGGGCGCTGTGCAGGTATTCGAGTCGGCGCTGGCGTGCGGCACGGCAGACGGCATGGTGAGGCTTTGGGATCTGCGCAGCGGCACCGTCCACCGCAGCCTCGTTGGCCACACGGGCCCCGTGACGTGCCTACAATTCGACGACATGCATCTGGTCACAGGCAGTGCGGACAGGAGTGTCAGAGTAAGTCTGCTGTCACAGATGTTTGTATGAGAGTCGAGAATGTGCTGACGCATGGACAGATCTGGGACCTGCGGACTGGGTCAATCTCAGACGCTTACGCTTACGACCACGGTATCACGAGTATGATGTTTGACGCCCGCCGGATCGTGTCGGCGGCAGGGGAGGATGTTGTCAAGGTGTACGACAAGCTCGAGGGCCGGCAGTGGGAGTGCGGGGCGGGCATCGTCCAGGCGGAGGAAGGCAAATCGCCAGCAGTCGTGGAGCAGGTGCGCGTCCGTGACGGATACATGGTGGAAGGCCGGCAGGATGGCATTGTAGGAGTATGGACATGTTGAGCGTAGAGTCTGGGAGGCCAGATGTGTACTACATACCTTGTAAAAGTACTTATAACTGAGTAACAAAGATGCCGATGAACGGCCAAAGTGAGCCTCGTTACAGTGCACTGGCTGACGGTCCAACTCAACAAATTGACTTGCACGGTTTCCAGGTTTGACATTATGGATGCCCGAGCTCAATCCAGCAAGGCGTACGACAGGCATGCGGTCGATTACTCTGACATGCATTGCGCGAGACATAGTTGAGACATAGCAGTTGGGCAGGACCTTGGCCGGGATGCCTGGCGGTCAAGATTTGCTGGATGCCTTGGTTCGGACGTGCTAGGCCGATAGCAACTTAGGATGTTCATCCTGGGACGAAGTGAGCTTTCGCAGTCCAGTGTTGCGACCATGTGGGCAGTCCATCGGTAAGTGGGACAAAGGGCGCGTCCGATGAAGATCAATAGAAAAGCACAGCCATGAATGGAGAAGAAGAGGCTTAGACTGTCGGTACTTCGGAGCAGGTGTCATGCTAAGCTTTGGAGCTTGGAGCAGCCAGCGCGCTGGACCTGCACGTGCCAAACAGTGGTCTCCCATGTTTCCATTGACACCCCCGCGCCTTCCACTCGGTGCACACTGCTGATGCCAGGGATCTTTCCACTTCCAACCAATCCAGGCGCCCTGCCCCCCGCCCTTTTAGCACCAACCGCTAACAGCCCCATTGTCCACTTTGGCCGTGACGCCCTCTCTGCAACCGCCTGCCTATCCTGCGGGGGGGGGGGGGACCTACCAGCCTCACCTTGCGACCGTCCAGAACCCTGTTCCACCTGGCACCTTTCCTCGCCTCGCATCTTCCCATGCATGTCGACCGGATTTTGCCTTGCGTGTTCTCCCAGAGACCTTCACCTGTTTCTCCTTCAGCATACCTACAGTATTTTGATTCAAGCGTCACCGAACGCGCAGCATCCATCACATAATTGCTTTGTGCTCACTCTACTTGTGTCTGACTCGGGCATTATCCTGCCCTTGCCTACCTTACAGTTACTGGCCTGGACTCAAGATACCAGGTGACTTCAATCGAGAGGACAACCATCAGTTCCCGTTGCCACTCGACCCCGATCCTTTCCAGCGCCGGGACCCGTTGTCGTCATGGCCTCGGCGGCGACGTCGCAATGCCATGAAGGGCCGTTCCCTGGCAAGGAGCCTCCTGGGTTTCTTGATCTGCCCACTGAGGCCCAAAATCTCATCTTTAATCATGTAAGGCGCCGTGCTGCACCCACACACCCAGCCTCGGCTGGGTCCGCCGCCGACCGTGGTTAACATGTCATGCGCAGTGCTCGCAAGCCGACCTCATCTGCCTCGCCCTTGTGTCGAAGCATTTTCGAGACCTCGCTGCCGCCCAGCTCTACCGCATTTTCCACATTGTATTTCCAGACGAAGAGGACCCCGCGTCCGACTCGCCTATCGACAGCCTCGCTGGTGGGCTGGATACCTTTGTCACCAGTGATTACAACTACGCCAGGTGGCTGCGCGATATCTCCCTCGACACCCTCAGCGCAGGTGAAAAGGCCGAAAGCGCCTACAAACCATACTTGTACAGCACAAGCTGCGGCAAGTTCCTCAACACCTTGCTCCTAATCACACTGCGCAAGGCCAAGTCTTTGGAGAGATTCCAATGGAACATCCGAGTCGAGCTCAGCCGCCCCGTCTACCAGGCGCTTCACCAGATCACCACATTGAAGCACCTGCACCTACGACTCCAAGCCGGACCCTCACTCTTTGAGCCGCCCCCTCCCCTTCCATACCCGATCCCCACTGCTCCTCAACCAAACCCTCCCATCAACGACTGGCACCCCATCACCATCAGCCTCCCTCTGCCACCACCGCCTCCGATCGGTCTCGGGACCGGCCTCGTCAGCTTGCCGTACGCCTCCACACCCGTGCTCCCCCCGCCAATGCCACCAGCACCCAAGGCCCATGCACCCAAGACTAAGCGTAAGCCTCTGCCAGCGAACGAACCTGCCACACTTTCTGGCTTCAAAAAGCTCAGGTCACTCGCCGTTCTCGACATTGATAATCTGGAACTGGTTTCGGAGATCAAGAAGTGTGTGCAAAGCTCCTACTTGACGCTCAACAAGCTCAAGCTCTCTCTCTCTCCCAGCCTGGCCATTCAATCTCGGAAACCGAACCCCAATCTTGATCACGATGAGGACGACCCTGATGATGAATTCCATATCGTTCCCATGGCCTCGGGACCGCACTGGGATGATGCTGCCGCACCCGTCAAGGCGTTCCGCGCCCAGGAGGAGCGGAAGCGCCAGGAGGAAGTCCTCGCTAGCGTCTTTGGCGTAGAGCCTGCCTGGATCGATAAGGCTCAGAAGAAGGTAAAGGACAAGAAGGACAGGAAGCTCAAACATGATCCCAAAGAGACTCGCTCTGGCGCCGAGATCTTCATGGAGCGTCTGAAGGAGGTGTCAGCCAAGCTGATCGCAGGTACAGAGGGCACGGAGCAAGACGATCTTGAGTCGAGGGAAGCTGTCTTAACCATGATTCAAGAAGCTGCTGAGAAGTACCTCCAGTCGAACGAAGCTAAGGAAGCGACCGAGACAGCAGCCAAGACCGAGAAGGAGAATTCTTCAACGAACCCGCCGAATGAAGTGTCAACATTTTCCAAGCCTGCGAAGCCAAAATTCAAGGAAGCATCCCCTGAGGATATTGATGTTGAGGAACCCATCCCGGATGAGGCTGACGATAACATGGAGAATAAGAGTCCGCCTGAGAAGGAAGCACCACCTTCAGCACCTCCCGCGACAGCAAATGCGACGCCTTCTAGCAGCACAGACAGTCGCTCACCAGATGCCCCAAAAGTCTCTTCCACCAATACGCGAGAGATGGGTGGAAAGAACTCAACGACGCCGCAGAGGAAGGACAATGACGACCCTACAACGATGAGCGATTACATCAGGTTCACCCGTGGTGCCTCTCTGCACTCATTCAGCGTCCACCTGATACCTGTCAAGGCATCTGTGCTCAAGGCTTCCCTTGACCTGAGGGTCTTGAAGAGACTCACATTGCTGAATGTTGGTCCCCAGACTAGCATATGGTCAATGCTCTCGAAGGAAAACAAAATCTCGCCATTGCCCTTGCGCAAGATCTTCACCGACAACGTGTCCATGGCTTTCCTGACCTGCGTGGCCCAATTGGAGGAGGTCACGGAGCTGTTCATGCTAGAACGTGCAGAGAATTACCGACCAGAAAGTTTCGCGCCAAAGACGTCAGTCAACATGGATAACATTCGCCGACTCGTGCTACGACGTCACATCGGTACACTCAAGAGGCTGATGGTTAAGAACGACATGGACTCAAGCTGGGATGCTGACGAGAAAACGGTGTTGTTGATATGCAACCGCGGGAAGCAGCTCGAAGAGCTGGCAGTGGGCATGGGAATTCGCGCAATGGTAAGCTCCATAACAGACAAGCCCCTTTGGCTTCCCGCCTCCCTGGCTACCCTAGAAAGCGTCAGTTGAAACTGACAAATTTGGTCGCAGCACACCTTCTTGCAGCATTTCCCGGGCCTGCCCAAACTGCGCGCCCTCAATGTCGTCCACTTCCGCAGCGAGGACACTTGCCCGTGGGTCATGCGCGAGACACGTCGATTCTTGATCGACAATCTCTCTCATCATCCTGAGCTCGCGCTGGAGTGGATCTCCATTGACGATGACAGAGTTGAACGTGTCATACGTGGGCCGTTCCCTTCAGATCGACCCAACAGCGACAAGAAGAAGAAGAAGGGCAAAGGCAAGGCCACGGTTTTGACCTCCAGCGATACGGAGACGAGCCCTTTCCCCGAGCTGCCCCTCCATAACTGGGACAACCCCAGCGACAGTGACGACGAGGACACGGACGTATCGGCGCAGTTGAAGCTGGACACGATTACAGACGTGCACTTTTACGACGTGTGGGCGTCCGCATGTTCAAGAAGGAGGTTATGACCGGCCGCCTCTGATCACGGTGATAACGAACCTATTTGCACGGAGGACATGGACAGGGGCATACAGGAGTCACGACGTTCTAATGAGTGCGTTGGACGCTTTTCTCCGCGGCTTGATCGATC
>NW_003315038.1:3080066-3092790 GCF_000150825.1 Verticillium alfalfae VaMs.102
AGACACGGTCTGAATGGCATCATTTGGCACTGATGAGCCAATTTCGTTCCGTTGGCTTTTGGGGGCGATTAATCGGAATGCCTGATGACCGGGTTCTGTCCGCCACATTGACGACCCCATCGCTTGACAGACGTGGAAGACGATATCATTATCATTACTGAAGTAAGCCAATCCCCTATCCTTAAAAAAATGTGCTGGTTCGTGATAGCCACGATAGTCTCGAGCCAAATTCATGTCTTGGGTGTGCTTGTTTCAAATCAGATCCCACTTGATGATCCCGGCAAACGCCATGCCGACCCTGCCCCTTTTCGCGAGGAACTCCTCCTTGGAGAGGCCCCTGCCGTCCTTCCCGTCGAATTTGGTCACCATGAAGATGCTTAACCCTTCACCCCGGCGCACCGAGATCAATGGCGTTAACATCGAGCCACCACCAGTAGCCATCTGTGTCCATCGGCACCATTTCCTTCTTGCGGCCGTCTCGACCACCAATACTCAGGAGCAGCAGTGGCGGCTTCCCGAGTCCGTGCCGCTGTGACGTCCAGTGCTCGCACAGCTTGGAGAACTGGAAGCGCACGCACTCGCCGCTGTAAACTGAAATCTGCTTCTCCTGCGGATAGACGCTGCTTCCCTCGATGCCTTCCTGATGCGCGTTGGTGTACACCGTCGGTGTTTCCCCGTGGACGGGGCCAATGTAATACTCCTCCCACGTTGGTATGCGGCCGTCACTTCGGAAAAAGTGTCTGTTGTCCTTCGGGTAGTGGGATAGGCCAAACATCTCGTTCGACCGCGTGAACTGTTCCGGCTTGAACGATGGAGTGTATGATTTAGTTGCTGACGAGACGTTGCCGGCTCCCCAGCATGAGTCGAGGAGCTTCCATTCTCCCCCATCGATCCGCACAGCGTTCCAAGCATGACCATCTGCTTTCTTTGGAGGGGGACGTTCGCCTTTTTTGAGGGCTGTGTGTCCGATGCCCTTGCCGTGACCCGTCACTGTTATACACTCTAGCCCGGCACGCTCCGCTATGGCTTTGTAGGTGTCAGCGTAGCCGGAACATACAGCTCTTCCCATCTGTATTGTTTCCTCGGCACCACGAGCTCGAACACTGTTGCCGAAGAACGCTGGACAATCGTACGCAATGTTATGATGGAACCAAGTGAAAATAGCCCGCGCCTTGTCAGTATGAGATGTGAAAGGGGCGCAAAGATAATGAGCAAGATAGCCGACAGGGTCATCGCGCGGCAACGATTCCCTGGGGTATTGAGCTGCCACGCCATCCGGGCTTGAAAAGTCGCGGCAGGTCAGGCAGTCGTTGCGTTGCTGTACAGCTGGGGCATGCTGGGTGGCTGTGGCGCTCGGCTGGGAAGTTGTGGGTCTGGAGCTCAAGGGAATAGGTGGCGGAACATCTCCTTCATCCAGATAATTATCTGTAGCCTGCGATGGTACGTTGTGACCCTCTATGTCTTGGACATGATGCCCATGCCCATTGGTGACTGTTTGCGGACGAACAATGGGCCTTACAGCAGGGGCCTCAGATGCTGGGGGTGGTAGTCGGCGAGGTTTAGTGGGAAGGAGCTCTGGGTCCGGTGCGTGCTGGTGAGCTGTATGGTTTTGTTGGTTGGCAGAGGCGTTACTCAGGCGCGGAGGTAATGTAGGCCGCTGAGGAGCCTCAATCTGTCTGATGGCTGGGGCAGACTTGATTGGAATGGGGGCTCGGGGTCTCGCAGGTTCCTTGAGAACGACCTCCTTCGCTGCCTGAGCTTCTCTTTCCCTCTTGGTCGGCGGCAGCGGGGGAAGACTGGCAGGGTCGAACGCCGGAGGCAATTTGCGACCTGCGCCATCAACGGAGTGTATACTTGTAGCTGACGACACAGTATTGTTGTTCAGGGAAAGAGACGAAAGTGTTGAGATTTCCGAAGCGTTTGAGTTTCGTCGGGCTTCCAGATACTGCGGTGTCTGAGTGCAAGGTCGCCGTGGCGGCAGCGCAGGTGAGTTATGTGAGGTGGCACTACGTGAGAGGATCTGTGGAGGTGGCGCGACACGATCTCTGGCCGCCGGTGAATGTTGCGGCTGGATCTGCGGTGACTCAGTCGTTCGTCGAGGCAGTGGCGGGGGGATGGCCTTGGGAGGTAATGCTCTCGAAGGACGGGGGGGTATCGATGGTGTCGGGCGCTCTTGTGGTGCTGCGACTATGGGAGCTGAAGACAATGCCTGGCCTTGGTTGTCGGCCTTGACGGGCGGTGGGGGTGGAGGGGCTCGTTTCGCCTTGACCTCCGGAGCCTTGAAGTTTTTTTGCTTATTCAAGGCAGCAATCCTCTCGGCGAGAGTGGTGAACTGGGGTTCCTCGACGTCGGCCATTGTGCTTTGGGGCCCAGTCAGTCGATTGATTGGAGGTCAATCCGTCAGCGAGAGTGAATCAGAGGCCGGATGGATTATGGATGTATCGATGTAGGTGAGCGACGTGAAGTAGAGAAAGAGATGTCGTCGAATCCAGGAGGGTACGCAGCGAACGGATGGCGGGGTTCGGAGTGATAACAGGCAGTCAGTCAGTCGATCGTTGTCTCAAGCCATGTATTTGTCCCGACCTCGTGCTCGGCGAGGTGAAAGCGCCTGGTCAGCGGCAGAGTTGCCGAGGGGTACGACGAGCGGACAAGCGGCAGCAAGCTGGGTGGACGGTGCTTCTTTGGCTAGGACTGTGTTGGATGCGCAGCCACAGGTGGGACAGGCGAGGTAATGACTGTGACTCCAACTACAAGCGTCTATGACGGAGGCGACGGAAAGTTTGCTGGCAGCGTCGGATGGATGGATGAAGGATGTGGCACAGCAGACAAGAAGCGGCACGAGCAGACCCGTATGAATGAGGGAATGAGAGGGGAGGGGATCAATGATGGGCTGAAGGACGCAACTTGATGTTGAGAGGAGAGAACACGAGGGATTCTGATCTGAGGCTAGCAAGTCCCGTCCCATCAGCCCAGCCCAGCCCAGTCCAGTCCAGTCTTCCTTCCGGGATTCAAGGTGCACTGCACTGAGAAGCGCCTCCCTGCCGCTCAATACCAAGGAGGGGAGCTTGGCTTGCTTGGGGACGTTTGTGGATGTCCATGTGTTAATGTGGGGTGCCTTGCGCGTCCCCTACTCCCCTGCTTGCTTGGCGCTAGTCGAGGGGGGCGCAGGGGGCCGACTGCCTGTTCTGCGAGCCTGGTCTCGTAGGGCAGCCACTACCGGAAACGCCCCCTAAGAATAGGGGCGGGAAGTCGGCACTGCGCATGGTCCTGCTCCTGCTCCTGCTGCTTCTGCGCCTGCTTCTGCTCCCCACCGTTCGTGGGCCTTCCTGCCCGCGTGCATGCGGTTTCCGTTCTGAAGCACATTGATAGTCATGCAAGCTGGTGCCAAACCAGCTCGCCAAAGCCAACTTGTTCGTGGATCCAGTCTTGTCAAAGCAGCATACGTTTTGCTCATCCATGGAGTATCGGCGAGGTAGCCCCTCTGTCAGCCCCCATGCCCAGGATACCCCCGCCTCGTGGACTCGAATGCCAGTAGCAAGAAGTCTGTGCGTGGCTCAGGGATCAGCTCAGACAATCTATTCCGGGCTCTTTGAAGGGGACAACAGCAGCATCCTTGCTTGCCCGACGTGAAGGCAGCTTCGAGAAAACCCAAAGCTGCTCGTGGACTGCGTTCGAGGCACACATGTCCGTGTCTCTTTGGGCAGCGGAACCAGCTCCCCCCGCTACCACTTCGCTACATCTCAGTTATTGAGCCAGCTGACACAAACACGCCGAGCTTGGAGATACTCGTGATAAGGTTCAAGTGACGACACGAGACGTTGTGCACGGCTTACTCATAGCTTAAGTAGCTTGTGAATTCAAAGTGATATCGCATGCTAGTAAATATCTCGGAAAATCAAATCGCTGACTACCAACATCACCATGGTCTATTTACAAGTTCAACTTTTGCGCCCTGAACCTCGCGCCATACTTGCATATCAGAGCCGGCACTGGGATCAGCGCGATAGCCACGAACCCCAACAAGCTGTTTCCCCACCCCAGGCCGAGGGCGTCGTACATTTTGGGCCCTGCCAGTGGCAGAAACGCAGCGACGACGCTCCGGAAGACTGTGAAAGCGGCGAGAGCGCTGGCCGCGTACTCGGGGAACGCGTCGATGATGTACGCCTGAATGGGCTGCCAGACGCCGACGAGACCGAGGCCAAAGGGCAAGAGAGCAAGGATGGGGGAGATCCAGTGGACCTGGGCGTACGCGGACCAGCCGTACCAGAAGAAGGTCAGGGGCAACAGACAGGCGAAGTAAACACAGTCCGGCAAGCGCATTTCCGGTTCATATACGCCGTGGTTGGCGGCGGTGAGACGGATAACGGTGCGGTCGGAGATGTAGTTGAAGAGGGCGAGAGAAACACCGTAGCCGACGCCCATGGGTATGTAGACGAGGCCAGTCATGCCGAGTGAGAAGCCATACTGATCCTGAAAGACGAGAGGAATGGTGTTGAAGAGCAAGTAGAGCACGCCGTAGCAGAAGGCAATATACAGGGACAGGGAGAAGAGGAGCGGCGAAAGGAAGAGCATCTTGAGGGGCCGGGTCAGTCCGCGAGCAAGGACCATAGACTTGGACTGCGGTGGCGCATTTGCGTCCACATAGACGGACCGTAGATCGGGACGGTTGAGTTCGATGCGGAGGCGGTCCGTCTTCCTTTGAATGAGCACACGGGCGTTTGTCTCTTGTGAAAGGATGGCTATGGCAACGACCATGGGAACTGAGGCAGCCAAGACGATCCACCCCGTCCAGCGCCAGCCGATGTCCTGCGCAACAAAGGCACCGATGAGTGGCCCGATGGTGGGGCCGATGAGCGGGCCGAGCATCCAGATGGTGATGGCGCGGCCACGCTGGTGGACCGGTATGATGTCGGCAATGATGCCACCTCCGATGGTCAGGCAGCCGGATCCGCCGACACCCGTCAGAAAACGAAACACAATCAGTGCGTTCAGCGAGGGTGCCAGAGCGCAGCCGATGAGCCACACACAAAAGAAGGCATTGGCGGACGAGAGAACAACGTGACGGCCGTAAATCTCCGATAGGGGGGAGAGGAAGAGAGGTCCTACAGCATATCCGAGGAGATAGATGCTGATGGGAAAAGGAGGCCATGGTGAGATCAGCTTCTCCGTTCCCACTGAAGTCCTCGGCCAGGAAGCCAATCGCGGGGGCCAGAATGGTCGAGGCGAAAGGGGTGAGGAACGTAATGGCGGCGACGAAGCCAACTATAGTCCACTTGCGCTTTGCGCTAAAGTTCATGGGCATCTCGGGGTCATCTTGGCTCTCCCAGCCAACGACACCGTTGTCGAGGTCAGAAACCGGGACGGGAGCTGGCGGAGGTGGAGGGAGCTTGGTGCGCCGGGAACTGGCGAAGGAGCGCCTCGTCCTAGTGGTGATTTGAGAGGGCTGTCTGCTGAGCACTCTCTCGACGACGTCCTAAGAAGCTGTCAGCTCACGCTCCAAGGGGCAAAGGTAACGAAATCCAAGGTGGCACACGGACTTCTTCATAGGGGTCTGCTTTTCGCTCCTGTCGGCTGCGCCCACGTTCGAGCTTCTCCGTCAACACTTCTTGCTCGATGCTGTCTCTGTCACTGAGGGACGGTGGGGGGGGTTCGGTTTCTGCATGTTCATGAGAGTATTGGGCAGTCGCGTCAGAGCCCCAGCCGGCCTCGACATCTTTCTCCTTCCCGTCGCGCATGGTTCGGCCTTGGCACACAACGTGCGTGTCACGACAATCCACGCCCTGGGGTGAATGGGAGGAAAGCAGCGTCCGATGAGCTGTCGTTGCCGCGTGCTCGAGGAAGGAAGATGAGTGAACGATGGTCCAGAGTCTAGCGCTCTACAGATGAGGATGTCGCCCCCAGAAAAAGGGGAGAAGAGTTGGGGGATCCTGGTGTCCATATTTTGCTTCGCTGCTTTTTTTGACGGGGAATCGTTTCCAATTGCAGTCTCGGGCCTACCAGGGGGTGAGGGGCTCAAGAGGCCCGAGAGGGCTTGAGAGCGCTGTGGATAAGAAGTGGGCGGGCTTTAGGCCTCGGCACCGACGGTCGGCCCCTCATCGTCATCCTCTCCAACAGTCGCGGGACCCCGGATCCGACGGCCATAGTGGAGCCCAAGTCGCGGGGGTCAGGGTATCTCCAGGGTTTATATCCGTGTGTCCGTCGAAAGCGCCCCCTCTCCAGGCCGCCAACAAAATCTCATCCTCCTCAGGCGATGAGCAAATGGTATCGAGTGAAGCCAGTCACTAGAAAGGACCACCGTTGAAGTATGTGTCTGTCGATGCCGAGAGCCGAGATGGGAGGCGAGACGAGACGAGAGAGAGAGGTGGGGGGACGGATCAAGTCAGGCGTCTGGCCACTTGAGAAGCGACTGGGCTCCCATCATGGGCGCTATTGCTTTGAAATCCAGACGATAGATGGCTTGGCGGTGAGAGATCATCAGCACCTTCAGTGCGGAGTGGTTGGTGGTAGGTGGTGGGGGATACCAGAGAGGGGGATACCAGAGAGGGGGATACCAGAGAGGGGGCCCCGAAGAAGCAAAGTGCAGACAGAGAGCTGTTGGAGTTGGCTAGCTAGCTGCATCAAAGGGCGCGGAAGCCATGCCCAGCAAACGGCGTGAGAACATGGCCTTGATGGTGCCATACCCACATGGTGCGAGCAACTCATGCACCCCGCAAAGAATGCAAGCGATGCACGCTGGGGAGAAGGGTGGATGGAGGGCGGTTCACGGACAAGGACAAGGTCGAAGGCTTGACTTGCAAGACGGGACGGCGTCAGGGCCACCCGCCTGGAGTCACGTTTACCCGGATCCGGAACCTCAGCCCATCCGATCAATGACCACGAACCGGCCAGACCCACTTGCCAGCACATGGGGAAGGGAAATGGGCATCAATTGGGGAAATCCGTCATAGATGGTGGCTTATGCTTTGCGGCATGGGTCGAGCAAGAGCCCATTCATCGAGAATAGTCGCGTTACCACTCGATACATGGCGCGTCTTCTCTTCTGGATCTGTTCCATCGACTGTCCACCTCTCCTCTCTGATCCCTCGCCCAACTCGGTACCTGGGCCGGTACCTGTGTCGACCTACCTGTTAGGGGGCCTTGCCTGTGCTAGCCCTGGAGAGTGATAGATCCCTGTCAACTGCGCCTCGGCATCTGGATACGGTGTCCCAACCCAAGACAACGTCGAGCGCAAAGTTCATCAGCGTCATACACAACCTTTCATCGGCCACCCGGTCCGCCCCATTGTCGAACGTTTGTTGCGCGGCCATGGTCACGGCGTGAAGGGCTCTCTTCACCACCAACCTCTCATCGTCTCTTTCTTTGCCAGTCATTACCACCATCCCCTGTCATCATGGCGGTGCCTTCGGAACTAACGCGCACTGAGACGCTCTCGCACCTCGCCATCTCAGGTGCCGCTCTCATCATCCTCGCCAACACCTTCACTGGCGAGGGCGAGCCCCTCATCGCGTCGCTGGCCCTGTCGACCCTCGCCTTTTCTCTCGCCTACTGCATGGTCCGCTGGCTGGGCCCCACCTTCGTGAAGGCCGGCTTCAAGGGAAAGGACCTCTCCAAAGCTCACCAGCCTCTCATTCCCGAATGCATGGGTGCTGTCTGCGCCGCCGTCTACCTCCTCGTCATTATTGTTTTCATCCCCTTTCCCTTTTACAAGGACATTGTCGCCGCGACCAGCGGTGGAGGCAACCGCGACGTCGTCCTGCATGTCGAACACGTTCAGCAGGGACGCTTCCTGCATCGCTTCCCGCATAGCAAGGTACGTGCTTGCCCCTGAACCCCTGACAACCAGAGGCGATTTGTGATCTGTGATCTGTGATCTGTAATCTGTAATCTGGAGCCCATGAGTGCGCCTCGACTGACGCACAACGCAGCTGGCTAGTTATCTGTCCGCCATCATCTCGCTGCAGACCACCGCCCTGCTCGGCATCGGCGATG
Source organism: Verticillium alfalfae VaMs.102 (assembly GCF_000150825.1). Lineage (NCBI taxonomy): Eukaryota > Fungi > Ascomycota > Sordariomycetes > Glomerellales > Plectosphaerellaceae > Verticillium > Verticillium alfalfae. The sequence continues at coordinate 3,088,056 of NW_003315038.1, forward strand.
ACCTCTTCGACATTCGCTGGCGCCACAAGTGGTGGATTCCCGGTCTGGCATCCATCCCCATCCTCGTCGTCTACTTTGTCGACTTTGGCGTCACCTCCATCGTCATCCCGATTCCCCTGCAGCCCTACCTCGGCGAGCTCTTCAACCTGGGCCCTCTCTACTACCTCTACATGGCCTGCGTCGCCATGTTCTGCCCCCAGTCCATCAACATGCTCGCCGGCATCAACGGCATCGAGGTGTCCCAGTGCCTCGTCGTCTCCCTGCTCCTCGCTCTCAACGACGCCCTCTACCTGCTGACCCCCTATCCCCACCCGGCCACCGACTCGCACCTTTTCTCTCTCTACCTGCTCCTCCCGTGGATCGGCGTCTCCGCCGCCCTCCTCTGCCACAACTGGTACCCCGCCCGTGTCTTCGTCGGCGACACCTACTGCTACTTCTCCGGCATGGTCTTCGCCACCGTCGGCATCCTCGGCCACTTCTCCAAGACGCTCGGCCTCCTGCTCGTGCCCCAGCTCGCCAACTTTCTCTACTCGACACCCCAGCTCTTCGGCCTCGTCCCCTGCCCACGCCACCGCCTGCCGCGCTTCGTCGCTCGCACCGGCCTCCTCGAGCCCAGCGTCACCCCCTGGCCGCGCGACGCCCAGCCCCACCCCCTCGTCGCCCGCGCCCTCCGCCTGCTCGCCCGCTGCGCCTTCTCGCCCTGCGCGTCCGCGACGACGACCCGGCCTCCATCGAGACGACGAGCAACCTCACCCTCCTCAACCTCTGGCTCGTCTGGCGCGGGCCTCTGCGCGAGGACCGCCTCGCCTGGGAGGTCACCCTGCTGCAACTCGCCGTCGGCCTCTTCGGCCTCTTTGTCCGCCACCGCCTCGCCCTGCTCATCTTTAAGGAGGACAACTGGGTCTTCTCGACGACTGCCGTTTGAGAATGGCGAATGCGGATGCGCGCCATGTCGCCGGCCGGAGACACGATGAGGAGAAACGGATGTATTTTCCTTCGTCTTTGTATTTGGTTGGGGTGAGGCCCTTATTACCCCATAGCAGGGACATGCGTATCTGAACACGAAAGGCTACGAGAGATATGCATGCGACAGGGGGAGAAAAAGGGAATAGATTTCATCTTCAGGTTGCTCGCTTGTCGTGCAAAGGCTGGGAGCCCCGTTGTACTGCTGCTGTATTGAAGATACCCCCAGACTAGAAAGTAAAGACTAGAAAGTAAAGAAAAATTCATCATGCTTGTAGTGATGTCGGCCAGAATGTCACAGCTGCAGCATGAAAGTTGAAAAGACTACACACCTTCTCGTTGTATGTCGTGCTACCCATCCTTACATAGATGCCGCCAAACCCTGTTGAACCATGCGCGACTCGACGACTTTCATCCGACTTTTCCTATGAGAAACAGACAGGCTTAATCACTTTGTGCAAGCCATCACGAGCTCGGTAGTCATGACAGAGTGTGAAAAAAACGGCAGCCTTGGCCGCACATCATCCATTGAATCAATACCTCATCAGACCCTCTACCCGAGGCGCCTCGACGCGGGACGAGGCGTCCGACAAGCCGTCCCTGGAATAAACCATATAATACACACAAACGACGTAACATTGCCGCCATTCCCGCAGGCCAAGCCAACAAAATAAATCAGAGAAGAGCTGTGTACAAGAAGCGCCTGTCGACCCCGACGGAGAGTTCCGCTTTGAGCGGCGCTCCCTTGCCCTCCACATCCCCCGTGTGTGGAGTTTCCCGCGCGCCAGTCTCGACCCTCCAGAAAAAAGGGGGGGTTTTCCCACATTTCCCCCCTTGGCCGAGTACGCCCCGTTCCCGGCACACATGCCGTCCGTTCAACGCCGTAAGAAAAATCAAAAAGAACCAACTATTTCCTGCCCCGACGCTTTTTTCAACGAGTTGGAGATTCGTAGATGGTCATGTTGGCATGGCATGTCGCACAGTCCATCTTCCTCTATTTATATTACAAGGGTGTATCGGCTGCGGTGAGCGTCGGACTGACACCGTTGACTCGAGCCGTCTCTGTCGCTTCGTTCGCCTTCGTCGTATCAGCCGCGTCGACGATGCCATCGACGCCTGCTTTTGTCTCTTTCGTTGTGGGTGTCTTCGGTCCACCATCTGGTTTCGACGCAGCCTTGTTCAACCTGCTCTTTGTGTAGTCGCTAAGACTCAGCTTCTTCTTGACCGGGCTAGGATGTGTGATGCCATTGACAGCAGGAGGCATCAGAGCGCTCGACGGAGCACCGGTCGGGGTGGAAAGCAAGGGTGCTTGCGAGTCAGTGGCCACTTGAGGCGTCGTGACATTGGCCACGGCTGATGTGGCGTCACCAAAAGCAGGGACTGGAGGCAGATGAACGCGCAACTCCGGCGACTTGACTTCCACCGGACTGCTGACTCCATTGACCTCAGGCAGCTGTGCCGTTGTTGTCGTGGGGGAAATCGACGCCGCATCTGTTGAGGGCGCGTCTGTCATCGGAACATCCTCCAGGCTCGTCGCCTCCGGCGCTGGCGAAGGGGGCAAGTGCTCCGATTCCTTGGGCAAGGATGCCGAGTCCGAAGTCCTCCGGGGGTCCACTGGAGGGTCGATTTCCATTGCCGTTGGCGTTGTTGGCGCGGGGAGCGACGTCCGACGCTTAAACTGGTCCACCCCATCACAGCGCGCCCGATGGCGGTTGTTGAGCAGACGTTGTGACAAAGAGATGATCCGTCGTCGAGGCTTCGGTGTGGGCTCTGCTTCGCTGTACCACTCACCGGCGACTGGATCGGTTTGAACAGACGCATCGCAATACTTGGGCCTGGGTGCGGTCGATGCCGGTCGTGAGTTCGATGCGACAGAGTCCGTTCTGGAGGTGGGGCCTTTGAACGGGTTCTGCCATCCTGTAGAGTGGGCGCTCGCTGGAGATCCCGATTTGCTACGTGACGTTCCAGCATCGACATACCTACTCGTACCATTGGAGCCAGAAGTGCTTGATGTGAGCGCGTTCTTTGACTTTGGCGGTTTGGTGTTGGTGCCATCAGACGTCCTCTTCTTTTTGCGAGCAGGAGGTTGTTGCTCCATGCGTCGGAAAGAGTCTTCGACCATTTGTACCTTACGCTTTTCTCTCTCCGTAGGCTCCGTCAAGATGCCGGGTTGATCGAGAGACCCTTGACGCAAAGGCGTGCGGTCTCGGCTTGGCGGCTTGCTTCGCTCCGACGTTGATCGACCGTCTTGGTCGGGGTCGTCGTTGTGGCTTTCGCTAGCTGCCCTACTATTTGCTGCGTGTCCTGTACTAGTGGGAGAAATGGTATGCACTTTCGGCTTTCGTGACTTCTTCTTGGGCAGCTGGTTTCGAGACTGTGACCTGGCTTGGTAGTGGCGATGGAAGCGAGCAAAGGCGCAATTGCTACCAAGATCGCATGCGCAACCGCCGAATTCGGACAGAACGCGGTGAAGCCAACCGGACGTCTGCTGGTACTCGGCTTCGTCCATGTCTGGCTCATCTCGACCATTGACTTCGTCGTCGCCGAGGCCGATGAGGTGCATCATTCGCGCCTTCTGCAGCTTTGGCAGCCGGAAGTCCCACGGCAGTGTAATCTGTTCGTTTGCGGCAACGAAACGATCGCTGACGAGCCAGAAATGGTATTCGGAAGTATTGGAAAGGTAGGTATCGAGGACGGCATTGGGCTTGCAGCTCCGGCGGACGTAGCGGGCTTGCGACATTTCGTTTCGTGTGTCAATGCACAGAGGCAGCATGGGGTGGAAGAATACAAACGGAAGAGGCGAGGTCAACTCTTCCCACAAGTTGGTCGGATCAGCACAGTAGTCTTTTTGGAACAGGATTTGACCGCACAGCTCGATCAGCGGGACGTCCTTATCTATCGCCGCTGGAGTCGTGAGATACTTCCATCGCAAGACGGTGTCGGGTGCCAACGGTATTTGCTTGTCTTGGACGACGAGTTGCTGCTGTCCTTTGCTGATGTCCGGGGGCAGCTTTTGAAAGACGTCGTTGTAGGACTCACCCGTCTCTTGCCTCATCATGTCGGGTTCCCGAAGCCAGAGAGACATTGTGTTGGATATCGCCAGGCTTGAGAAGGAGTTACTTGGCGTTCTTTCAGGGTCAGTCTCAGGCTCGTTCCGATACAGCGTGACGAAGCGATCGGAATAACCGTGGATCTCAAAGTCGGTGGGCAGTTCGGGAGGACTCGTCGCAGGGCTCGGGGGCTGCCCATTCAATCGTACGTTGCCGTCGGACGGGCTTCGCTTGTTTGCTTGTGAGCTGACAGAATTGGAAGGGCGATGGGAGCCCTTGGCTTTTTTGGCTGGGTGGTTGAGGTCGCCGGGGCTTCCGTGTTTGCCATTTTCTTGGCCAACGGAGAGACCGTTCAATTGTAGGTCTGTTGGCTTCGGCTTCTTCTTGTGGCTTTTCGAGGGGGGTCGCCGAGGATTCTTGTCCTGCGCGTCTCCCTGCGTGGAGCCATTCTTGAGGCCTTCCCGTGCGCTCAATGGCTTTTTGACCAATACACACTCCCTGGGTTTGGAATCCGAAAAAAAGGGGAGAAAAAAACAAAAACGAAGTGCCTATTTCCTTGGGGATCGGTTCATACCAACACAAACGCGGAGGAATTGGGGCCCCCTGTCCATCTACAGCTCTTGTTTCCAGGTACAGCGGAGGGAGTGCCTCGGGCTCTCAATCCCATTCCACCACAGTTTAGATTATTTTTTTTTTTTTTGTGTCTTTCCTTTTTTTTTAAA
>NW_003315038.1:3092890-3100650 GCF_000150825.1 Verticillium alfalfae VaMs.102
TTCCGCAGTATATCGTGTTTCCATCATCATCAGAAAAGTTGCAGATGCACTTGATCGTGTACGGCTCCTCCTCAACGGCCTCAACCTTGCGCGCCGGAGGGGGTTGAGGAACGGGGATGGCTGGAGGAGCGACATGTGCCTGACTAGGAATCGCAATCTGCGTCGGCAACGGTTGCGGGTTTTCGGTCATACTCTAAGGAGGGCCTCGCGTTGGTATAATTGTGGTCGGGAGGGTTATGGACGAAGCTGGTTACTGTTGCGGTCTGGGGAGCATGACGACGCTTGCCCAGACGCGCGTGAATGGGTAACCGAGCTGTTGTTTCGGAGCAACGACACCAGACGCGGCGCTCATTCGGCAGCTACCACGAGGCTCTCGACAATTGTGGCCAGAGATTGCGAACTGCTCGCTCGGAAGAGGTAGACGTGGTCGGAACCGGCGCTCACAGCAACGGGGAGGGGATGAAAGGTAACGGGCAACTGAGATCAGGTCGAGAGACGAGTCGCAGATGTAGGTGGTGATCGCGGAGTGTCGGATTCGCAAGTGACACGTTCTGGGCGAGGATTTATTGTGGAAAATTCTTCGTGGTCGCGAAAAGGACAGTCGTCGAAGACACGACGAGAACGGGGAACCGCGAGAGGGGCGATCACGAATTACGTCGAGTACATGCGCCTGGGAAACAAAGACGGCAAGACTTGGTCGAATGGTCAAGTCCAGATGCTGGAAGCCGATCCGGAGACTGGGTTCGAGGTTCGTCGGGAAGAGGCAACGCGGGTTGGTAGACGGCGTCGTGGTCGAAGGGGGGAGGATGGGTGGGAAAGAGATTGGAGAGAGGAGGAGAGGGGACAACACGAAGAGAAAGAATGGATGGGGCAGGAGACTGGGCGAGCGCACCGAGCAATGGATTTGGGGGGGGGCGTGTGGGTGTCTGGCGTGGAGCGTGGGCGAGAAAGACCTGAGCAGCTGGTAGGTAGGCGGGTTGGCTTGGGCTCAGGCCTAGGAGTAGGGAGGCACAAGAGCGAGACGGCAAGCGAAAAGACCCAGTGATTACCTCGACCAGACGGTAGGTATCTGGAGGTAGGGGGTCTGCGCTGGAACGGGAGCAGAGCCCAGCACTGGCGGGTGCAGCGCCGCGGCAGCAGGAGCATCCTAGTGTGCAGCAAAGCAGCGCGCAAGGCAGGACAACTGGAGGGATGAGCAAAGGCAGCAAGCACCGGGGAAGCACCCAGGTAAGCGCCCCGGGGCCAATTGGGGGTGCGAGCTGCTACCCCTCCCTCCCTCCATCCATCCTCCTTCTCCCTGTCCGCTTTCCGCCTTCCGCTAGGAAAGGCAGACCAGGCGTGCCCGGAGATGAATGGACGATAAAACTGGAGAAAGGAGGGACATGGTACCTGTACCTCGAGAAGCGTGAGGAGCTAGCCCGAAAAAGCGGTGGCCTCGCTGATTTGGTGGCGGGCTCGCACCAATCAGAGCAGCACTGACATGGCTGTTGACGGGCCTCAGGCCGACGTTTCAGGCTGCAAGCAGAGAGGGTGGGATTCGAGAACGGGGAACTGGACCCAAGTCATGGGAGCCGACCTGACACGAAATTTGCTCCCCCAGATGAGGGCCTCGAAGTAAGAATGCTGGGCGGCATCTGAGCTTTCTCTGGTGTCGTGATGTGGAAGAAGGGCTCCAGGATCAAAAGGAAGAGAATTGGGAGAGGGAGGTCAACGCCGGACTTCTCCTCGCTGTTGCTGTTGCTGTTGCTGCAACATGCTGCGTGGCATGCCAGGTCTGAAGTGACCATAAGATCCAGGTGATATACATTGTATGAGACGATGGCAAACGGAGGGGGAAAAGGAAGTTGGTGACTGTTGTGTAAGCGATGCGCGCGAGGGCAAAGACCGAAAGGGCTTTGAGAGGCTGGACTTGGGAGGGGAGGAGCGGGAATGGAGGGCATGAATTCATGCAGGATTTATCAACAACAGCGGTCTGCCGTAGAAACCAGCATCAGCCAAAAACCTGGCGACTTGCGGCAGAGGTGCAGGGTTAGGAGGGGTCCCTCGCAGGTGTACAGGACTCGGTGAGTGGTCAACCTCGAGAAGCTAAAAGCATGGCCTCTCATATGATTGGGTCATTAGTCGTCCAAGTACCGCTACTTACTGCCACCAAGCGATGCAACACCAATTTCGAGTCATCAGGCTAGAGGCTGCCCAAGTCGCGGTACTTTTTAGTCTGCTCCACGGTTTCGAGATAGGATGTGGTCTTATTGGTCTGTACTACTAGACTGGCATTGAATTCTTACAAATCCCTGCCTGGCGGGCACTGGTCAGTGGCTGTCTGCACGAGATCGCCGTCTTTGACCTTTGACCCAGGCACCGACGCTGTTTACGTAGATCAGGTCGTATTCCAGTTCCTGGGCTGCTCCAGCAGGGGAATGGCTCATCGGAGGTGACGGTCTGCAGTGAGGACTTTGAAGTTGAACGAGGCAACCCGAACAAATGAAACAGTCCGCCCACGAATTGCCAGTACTTCGTGATTAACTGTGCCTCGCCAGCATTGGAGGGCGCAAGATGCATCTGTTGACTGGTACACACAGTCGCTTCCGACGTCCAACTTCTATCCGTCGGCACCGACATGGCTGACGTGGGCATCCATCTGTGTGTTACCGGATGGCTTGTCATACCTTTGTTGGAGCATGTAGGAACTACATGATAGCGGCATGGCTGAACACAGTCGGGCTGTGGTGCCTTGAAGTGCACATCATACAAAGTCTCAAGGCGGCTTTGAGGGTTGAACAGAGTTTCATGATAGACTTTTGTCGCGCCAGCCATGTTTAAGCGCCCTGTCGGGACAGAAAGCAACATGATCGCCACGGTACTTGACGACTCCAGGGCGAGCTCCGGCAGTCCGCTTTCTTCAATCAAGGATACTCGTGGAACCTTGCTCGAATATTCCGAGAATAGTTTCAATCTATAACATAGATCATCGTTGATGCCGTAAACGGCGAGACATGAAAATGCTGGGAGGAATTGTCTTGGTCAAACGCGCAAGGCTGGGCTGTGGAGTGGAAATGGCAAGTACATGTAGCCAGGGTCGCAGGAGAAGCACTGCATTGTCTGAGGCGGACTGGCGAATGTGATGCATCCGGCAACGGGGAGGCAAGGGGAAGATAAGAAAGTGGGCGTGATAGTCAAGGCCGTTTAGATAGCATCACGTGGGGCTTCCTGGTGCGCTGGCTAAAGGCACCTAGGTGGCGGTGCAACGAATCATCGACCACTTGGTCGCCCCATGACGTGCTCACTGCCTGACACCCGGGCCAGGTCTTCCTTGCAAGCCAACCAACTTACAGCCTCCCTCGCCCGTGCCACTGGGCCTCCGCCTCCGCACCCAACCACCGGCTGAGTTGTGCGAGGTACCTCTTCAGTCGTCAGCAGTCTCCAACTCAACAACATTCTTACGATATTGACGAACGCCCAAACCAAACGACTTCACGAGGCTGTACGAAGTAGAAACAATCACCGAATACTCAGAAACCTACGGGCTCGAAATCTACGCCATGCGTTTCACTTCCGCTATACTCGCTGTCCTCTCTGTTGGCCTTGTCCCGGCATCGGCCAGGTCCGTCCTCGTTGAGAGGGACCAGAGCATCATTACTGGCGATGATCGGAAGATTCCTGGCGACTCACCACTCGAGCTGTGCGATAAGGACCACGGGAAGGATATCGTTCACATCAAGAAGGTCGACCTCTCGCCCAACCCTCCCAAAGCGTACGTTTGCTACTCAGCCTCGCGAGGCATTCCTCATTATCGACGGGTGCTAACCAAGGGTGGACAGTGGCGAGGACCTTATAATCACAGCCAGCGGAACAGTTGACGAAGATATTGAGGAAGGAGCCTACGTTCTGCTTCAGGTCAAGTACGGCCTCATTCGCCTTATCAGCACCAAGGCGGACTTCTGTGAGCAGGTTGGCGAGGTCGACCTGGAGTGCCCCATCAAGAAGGGCGACCTGGCCCTCACAAAGACTGTCAAGCTGCCTGCTGAGATTCCTCCTGTAAGTATCATCCGCTTCAACAGCGCGGACATACCACTGACACCTGCCGCAGGGAAAGTACACTGTCTTCGCCGATCTTTACACCAAGGATGACGAGCCCATTACTTGCTTGACGGCCTCCGTTGCCTTCTCTCGTGGAAGCCTCCTTGGATTTGAGCTGTGAGGGTCGACTGGCAATGATTCGAGCTCGGATTCGAGTGATTAGTTGGCTGAGCGGGGCAGCACATGTTGTAAACCTCTTTTGCACATAAATCAGGTCGCGAACGTCGTTTTGTCGTTTTTTGTAGCATTGACGAAGTCCGAGCACGGGCACTCTTAACGTAGCAAAGCTGGCGCTCTTAGGCATTCATAGGATAGGTAAATTGTACTTGGCATCAACAGCCACTGCTCAAAGCCTCAAGAAGTCGTTGTGACCCCCACCGAGCCTCTGCTTCGTCAAGCATGACGCCGGCTTGTATGTGCTTCGCTCCTCTAGCCGTGACGCCATCCCGTGTATGCGTGATTCACTCGCCAAACAGCCTCCTAACCCTCCTCAGCACGCTGTCCTTTTCGGGATCGTAGGGGTGGTCTTTGCTGGGGATTTCGAGCACCGTAGGGAAGGCCGCTGTGTACGTGTCAATCCGATGCCTAATCTTGTCGGCAATCTATACAGAGGTCAGCGCCTTGATAGCGTTATTGCGTTGCAGCCATCTCATCTACGCACATGCTGATTGATCAAAATGATACCAATATCCTTTCGCTCAGTTGTGAAGCTTTCGAAAGCCTTCTCAATTGCAGAGGTCTCCGTCTTGCTGTCAACAACAAGGAAGTTCTTCGCCTGATCTGCACCAGTGTTGACGTGCTGGAATGCCCAGTTAGATATGCGCACGTCGACTCCGAGGGAGGGGTTACAGCAAAACGTACCCCGATGCCTGCGAGGAGAAGGCCCGTGACAGAGTCCTAAGTATTGGGTCAGTGGACAGCACAGAAAGACTGGTGCTTGAGCGCAATTCGTACCTCGTCGCCAATGACAGCTAGGAATTGCCTGTCTTTGTAATCGGCTTGCGACGCCATATTGAGGGGTTGCTCGTTGGTACGAGACCGAGCGAAGTCGTAGGTGGTGGTCGGCGTTGTCGTCCAACGTCAAGTGCCAGGAACAAGAGCAGACAGACTAGACGGACTCGTCGCCCAGTGGTGGGCTGGACAGCGACAGTCAGCGGATGAGAGCTTTGACCGCCCATAAGCCCAGGCAGCATCCCCTGGCACCCCACACTGCGTGGGTGTGGTGCCTTTTGGCTGCTGGCTCCACCTGGACGTCACCCCAGGCTGCACCTTGGGCGGGACAAAGAAATTGAAGCTCCCTGTGTAAACAAAACGTCCGTTCTACACCTCGGAACCAGTCAGCCTCGCCTCCGTCCCGCTTCATCCACGGACGGATACTTGAATCGGTATCTCGTTCGATACGGTCCATGTGAAGCATATTTTGTATTGAAAAGGACGAAAGATGCCGCGCATGGTCAGGCGCAAGCCTTGGGCGAACGGGTCAAAGGCGGATGCTCAACCCCATGGACTTCCTCTGTGGGTTTCCGAGGAGCTCGAGACAAGGGACTGGGACTCAAGGCGCTGGGCACGAAACTCGGCTTGCCTTCAATTTCATCTTCCTCATCGCTCGAGCTAACTGCGCGGCGTCTGAGGCTCATGATGATGTGTTCAGCGATGGGGTCAGCAGTCGTTTGACCAACTATATGGTACGCTCTGAACGTCTCCGTTCCTTCAAGAAACTTAGACTGACTTTGAACAGATCCGACCCCTCTCTTGGATCCTTATTCTCTTATCGGGCGCCAACGCCTTCTACACAATGACACGTTCAAGACACTATCGACTCTTCGAGGTCAACGTCGAGCAAGCGCCTCAGACTCCTTCCGCCCACCGTGTCAAGGTTCAGTCTTCGCCAGTTGCTTCGTCGCCTCTCCGCTTCCTGTCCAACTTGATAGTTCCCGAAACAGCTGAATCGAGGGCGCACCCGGATAAGACGAGAGATGTGTGGGAACTGGCCGTATGGGATCCTCTTCCCGTTTCTCTGCAGCTCTTCTCTCTGTTCAGCCCCGGCCACGTCCTCGTCTACATGTTGTTCCTGCCGCTCGAAAACCTCGACCCCAGACCGAGCGTCACCGTCTTCAATTGTTTGACATTGCAAGTCATTCTCAGCGTGCAGATGCTGCTTCTCCAGTCGCGCTTCTCTCAACAAATCAAGGATACGGCCATCATTCACAAGGAGGTCCTCCACGAATACGACACGAAATTTGTTCACCCTCGTCTTCATCCTTTGGTTCGCGACGTGGGCACGCAAGCCTCATTTGAGGAAGAAGACGAGGAGGATGGCGAAGGCGACTTTGTCGAACTGGGCACGCCGACAACCGTTATCAAGAAAGAGTTTCAGACCCACCCGAACCCGAACTACATGCGCCACGTTGATCCTGAGCACACGCCTGCTCGACCTCATCGCAATGTCCAACACAGCGCCGTGGCCTCACGGCTTTTCACCCCATCGAGTCAAGCAAGACGCTCTGGGTCATTTACGCCCGTACCAAGCACACGGTCTCCTTCCCGACAGAGCCTGCCAGCAGGCGTCTCCGCGGCCGCCACTCCCAGCGCCTCGACGACCACAGGAACGCAGTACGGTGGCAACCTCGGCGTCTTCTCACACACCAAATCACCTTTGAAGAAGGCGTCAAGCCTCTACGACCTCAGCACGGACTATGCGTCGCCGAGGAACTCGAGGGAGATGGCGGCGCTTGAACAGCGGAGAGCAAGCCCAGTTAAAGACAACCGGCGACTGACAACGTCCAACGACGGAGATGAAGCCCCGGTCAACCCATTTGCTCAGACGCAAAAGAATCGGTTCAGTCAGGAACGTTATCCCAAGATGTGGGCACGTTAGGACGCAGGATGTATGTTGAAAGAAGTGGAAATGCGGGTACATAAGAGCATGGACGGCGTTGGGGTTAATCACTTTCAGTCAATTACACAAGATTCCTACCATCACTCTGCTTTTGCGTCTCACGCACTACGTTCTGCACATGCTACCAACCACCCCCCGCCAGGGCTGGCGCCCAATATTTCTCCTGGTTTGTGTATCCCCATGTTGTCGTGGGGGCGCCCAGTATGGGGTGTCCATCGTTCTTGCCATCGCTGCAGCGAGTCACATGCCTGGTTCGCACAACGCGCCTAATAGGCCCTCGTTCAGTCTGCTCACTCTATAAATATGCTACCGGCGCGAATCATCTCGCCGCTGCTGTCATCATCGTCATCATCATCATGGCAGCAGTGTTCGACAGGGTTAGGCGGATTCTCCCGAGCAATCGCCCTGAGAAAGGGGGCACACTGCGTGTGCCGACGCCCATCCCGAGAATCGCACACAGTTCAGACCAGTTGACGAGCTGGAACACCGCGAAGGAATTGCCGAGAATCCCATCGCCCCCAGCGCCCATAACGGAGGCTCAGCGAAGAAAAGAGCAACGACGGCAGCTGCGCGAGAGCGGCGATTACCTCGGTGTTCAGGGCGTCAACCCGAGCACCGGCGAACTCGACACCATGACATCCTCAAGCGGCTCCCAGGCCAGCTACCTCGATGAAGAGCTGCGGCAGAAGCTGTTGGCCGTCAAGAGGCGCGGCTCGCGTGCCTTGGGCTTGACCCCGGGATGATCACGCTTCCATACTGCAGCGGGAGAGGCAGAAAGCTACTG